>NW_020271205.1:853864-1178893 GCF_002803265.2 Melanaphis sacchari | reverse complement strand
TTTGTAATATATATATATATATATATATATATATATATATATATATGTGTGTGTGTGTGTGTGTGTGTGTTACGGTAAATTATGTTAAATGGATATTAACGTTATTCACCGGTTATTAACATTATTTACCAAATACATAGATAATTGATGTTATAAATCAGATATGCGCATGAATCTCAAATACTACAATTTGAAAAATTATGTAGGTAGGTACCCAGGTATTTTTAAAAATAGAAAAAATGCATTATTATTTTTTATTTATTTTTACAAGTTTTACTCCCATGACATTTAATATAACATAATTTTTCAGTCCCAAGGTAGGCATAATGCTTATTATTATTACAACTAGTCTTGCAATGACATCTCTGGTACCTTTGAGGGCCCGCAACCGAATTATTACTAGCTACTTCCCTCAGTGTCAACTGTCTACCATCTGCTTATTTTATCACATTGTCTATGTCTAATAGATTTTATTAGCAAATAGCTATTTCTTGGCATGTGAAATAGTATTTAAAAAAACTATATTCTGTATCTATAAAATAATAAAACAAATTTTAATTGTATTAGTATATTTTTTCATTAATAATTAATTTACAGAGTTTGTATAAGTCATGTTCAACTTAGGTGACAACTGCTAGTATATTTCGCATAGAATCACGATCCCTATCAACGTTCAGTATAAATTATAAATACACATACAGTTATGCCTATTTCAAGCTGAGGAAACTTATCTTTAGAAAGTTTCATCATTTCCTCTCCTTGTTTTTCTAATTTTTTTTTTTTTTTTTGATTATTTACATGCAATACAAATATTTTCTTGACAATCATCAAAAAAATATTTAAAATAATTTTTAAATATTTATATTTTAGTTTTATTTGTGTTATATTTAAAATTCCAAAAATTATCGTTAAATAATTAAAAATTATTTAAGTACCAAGTTCCGATTTTTTTTCTGTGATTTCTATGATTTAATTTCCGATTTTGTCTTCTTTGGTGATTGGTTCTTTGGTTATATTTTTAAATCTTCCGCAATGACCTCTTTTATTTTATAATCAGATCAAAATTTCCCAAATTATACGGTTATTAACGTTATTCACTAGAAAATAATGATAATTCCCACATTCGTAAGTAAATAACGTTAATAACTGGTGAATAATATATAACATCATTTTCTGTAATATATATATATATACATATATTAAAACGAATTTAATACAGAATCAAATTTTTCATATTTCATATTTATAGATTGATCGCCTACAAATTAAAACTTTAAGTATATATTATTTATAATTTAAAAAAATGTATTACAATTATTAATATGATAAATAATAATATTATATAATATAATATAGAAAATTTAATTAAAATTAATGTTCATATTGTGCTGTTATGTATCAGTTAAGCAAAATTATAAGCTCAAGAATATGATAACTAGTGTAGGTAAAATTGTTTCATAAATTGTTTAAATAATGATTTAATTATATTTAAACATGAAATGTATTTAGCGTACAGACTCATAGGTCTCATGCTATTTTTTATTCTACATTTTTAATTTTATATAAACGTATGAAAGTATTTATTTATCTATCATTATAAACATCTTATTGAGTAAAATTACAAATATTTTATAATTTCAAATCATATAAATTAAATTAACAACATAATTTCAAGTATAATTTATATAATTTAAATTTAATAAAAAATATTTGTAATATATTAAAATTATATTAATCTATTAATAATTCTCATTAAATTATATAAAATATTTAATTACCAAAATCACAGTTTTCGACTTAGTTGTAGAAAGCCAACATAATATGATTTATAAGACTATTAATATATATATATAATTTATTGTTTTAAATTGTATAGAAAGTAGCAGAGGTACTTTTATTAAAAGACGGGACTTAACACTTGATTTTTTCTGATAATTCCAGTATATCAAATATTCTAATTATAAATTTACATAATATAAATCTAATATCAGCCATTATGCACCTATTTTATAGTGACTCAACTCCACAAAAAAATATCAACTTCACTAAAAGAACAATTTGAAACCTATTTTATTACTTAATAGAAATTTACGATATTCTATGGGAACTTTTATTAAAGTTTAATATTATATATGATTTTCAAAGTTTGAATAAGAAACAATCTACATACATAAAGTGTAAGTTCACAGGTAGATTCGTTTTTATGTTTTTGAGAATTTTGTAAATCGTTAAGTTTTACCTAAAAGTTATTTTTAATAAAATGTCTAAATCATACAACTTAGTACCTGCATCTTTTAAACTTAATATCAAGAATTATTAAAAACATGTATTTAAATATATATTATTATTATATATACATACTCAAATAAATAAATAAATATTGTTTAAAATAGAATATTAAAATGTATTATTATTTATTTAAATAATTTTAAAATTAGCATAAAATACCAGTTTGAGAACTTTTAAGGTTTTGAATTGATTATATTATATTTTTACATTAATGACATTAATTACTTTGAAATATTATTTTACTCTGGATATTATATTATAAGTTAATTTACTGAGATAACTGTATTTTTGATCACAAATGTGGTTAATTAATAAAAATATAACTGTTATAGCCTTCATATTATATATATATGCGTGCGCGCGTGTGTGTGTGTGTGTGTGTGTACTCAGAGAAGTTATTCTAATATATAATTTGTTATTGAGTGGACACAGACAATGAATAAGTCAGTATATATATATAACTACTAATGTGTTAAATTGTAATAAAATTATGACGAATCATTGCATACAAAATTATTTTAACTAGTGAATGAAGACATTGAATACTGTGCCATCCTCTATTTTTAGTGAAGTTTTATAATTAATTTGTATTATTATTTGAAGTGTTAAGAATATTTTTTTTTAATGAACGTATCGCATATATTATGGTAATTAGATGAAAGCAACAGAGTAATTTGAACAAGTTAAAGTTTATATAAACAATTTAGCAATATAAGGGGATAGTTTAAAAAACTCATCCAATATATTATCCAATAAATTTAAGTCATAGGTTATTTTTAAAAGGTAGTTAACGAAAATTGAGACTTAGGTACATTTTCATATCATCAGCAAAAATTAGGTGCTTGGTATGATGGAAAACAACCAGAGTGAAATTTATAAACGAAAAATTGGAGAGTTAAAGCATCTTGATAAATACTCAATATCAGTCAATCAAAACAATTGGTTATGAACTAAGTATAAACAAAAATATATAGAAATATAAATTTGTTAATGAAATTGAAACTAAAAGATGGAAAGATTACTTACACAAGTGAAACCAAGAGTTTTTACTAAAAAAGAATTATCTATTTAACTATTTTTTTTTAGAAAATACTGTATACATTGTGTAAAGTCAACTCTTAAGATAGAAAGACATCAAGTTTATATAGTACAAGATTTTGTGTAGAAGTAAATCCATGCAAATAGAAGCAATGCTGCTCTTCAATAAGAAAGTGGTTGAAGGAATGGTGTATAAAGTAGATGAACGTTTTCATCAATAATTTTTGATAAATAAGATATCATCTTAAATGTAATACGATATGACAATAGCTCATGACGTTCTGTGAGTTACCTGTTCTTAGTATACTAATTATAAAATTAATTTTGAATTCAGAAGGAGAGAAATACCATTCATGAGTGATTTAAAAAAAATTATATTTATGTGTCAAGCAATAACATTCTTGAAGTTGAATAATAATTTTGATTTTTTGAACATGATTTTTTTAATGACGTGTTGTTATTCAAAAAATATTAATCATAAAAATTTGAAACATTCCACCGTCACATTCATTTTTATTTTATAAACACAAGTTTTTCGTTTGTCAATTTGTTTTAATTTTAAAAATATTATAAATATATTAGAACTGTTTTTTTTTTTTTTTTTTTTTTTTTTTTTAAGATATTTCAAATTAAAATTTCGATGAAATTGAATATTTTAATTAAATAAATTTTTTTTTTTTTTGTGTTAAAAAAGTATTATTTGGAAGTAGATACTGAAACTTTCCACCTATATGTAAATTATTATGTATTTAACACGATGGAATTTTCAAAATATTTAGATTCATTTAAGATTTTATATACTAAGAACACATAATCATCAGTAAATTTTATGTTGGTATTAATTTATAAATTAATAACAGGTGGTAATCGTATATTATTATAAAATAATATTGTAATAATTGCTTAAATAATATTATACCATTATAATATTTATAATTATAATTTTACTTCATAAAATATCAATATAAATATATAATACTTTAGCTATCATAGTTTATACTAGCGGCTTTTATAATAAATAAAAAAAAAAAATATAAAATACTGTCCTACTCAATGACAAGGTACATTCAAATTTGTATACTATGTATATATTTTAATGTTAGTTAAGTAAATAGTATTATGATTTTTAACTTTATGTATTAAGATTTTCTGTCACCGGAGTTTATAAATATTTTAAATTTTTTTGGCATGTAATACTAATATAAGTCTTAGATGAACGGTAATTGTATTATTGTAGTGTATATTAAAAAAGTATAGAAATATGTTTATAATAAAATAAAATAGTTTTAGTTAAATGTCTAATTAGTCTGACTAGAAAGAATGTCTTACACTCACATAAAAGTATATTGGGTTTTTAATTCAAATGATTCGATTCAATGACATGATATTATTCATTATTTGTATTGAATACCCAAAATCACCCTATATTATATAGACTTATTCAATTCCGTTATTAATTCTTCTAATTAAAAAAAATTAATAGATAATTATCTAATCCTACCTGTCTAAATTTAAGAATAAAAACATGTTTACTAACAATAAAATTAAATGAAAAAACTAAAAAGTACGTTTTTATTTTCTAAACAAAATTATATAACATATTACAATTAATTTTTGTTTAAACACATACGTAATAGTAACAAAATAAACTATATAATATATGTTTCTATAGGTGCTGCTTGTTGATAAATTAATATCTATAACTGTGTTCAATGGCCAATGACCATGCTTGCCAAATCTTCAATGTTAATTGAAATTGGCCATTTGGTCCGTTGCCAAAATTTCAAATATCTGTTCTACTAAGAAAAAAACGCCCTCTATTTTTAATATGTTACTAGATTGAATTTTAATTTATAATAATTAATAAAATATAATATTTCAAAAATTTTTTTTATTTAATTTCTAGTTTTTCGTAAAATTTGAACACTATTATAGTTTTTGTAATATTACTGTAACCATAAATATTATAAATCAATAGTATCAAAACGATATAATTTAATGTTTTTCTGTTAAAATATTATTTTACAAATACCACAAATAATATTTTATAAATTGTAAAAACAAAAATTCAGTTGAATGCAATTTTGAAAAATGTTAATTTATATAAATTTATTCAACTAGGTACTCACCTATGAGTCGTAATTAAATTAAAATAACAATAGAAATAATATTTTTAACTATAATTAGAAACAACAATGTTATTTCACTCAAACACATTATGTTATTTTGTTTGTGTTCAAAAAATAAGAACAAAAAAACATTAATTACTGACACTAAATTATCATTTTTTTTAAAGTTAAAATTTTAAAATATTAAAAATTACTTTTAGCTGTATTTTTGAGTACATGATAAGCTAAAATGTTTTGGTTTTTAAAAAAGAGGGTAATTTTGGATATTAAGGATCAAATTAAGATTTCTCTGCACTCATTTTTATAGTTCGGAAAAACAAACAATTAAGGAAACAAGAATTTTTACACAAAACAATTTTTAACAAAATCGGTACTGTGTTTTTGATGTAACTTAAATACAATGTTTTTTTTTTTTCAAATTTGAATTGATACGATAAATGATATAAGTGTTTGAAAATATTATGATATTTCTAATATAAATATTCAAGATATTAAAATTTGAATTTACGTATCCAGTATTAAGGAAATTAGAGGTGAAAATATCGCATTAGTTATTTTATGTATTATTTATAAATCAAAGAACACATTTCTAAAATCCATCCCTACAATATGAAACTATATTCAATGTAATTATGTAATAAAATCTATTTATTTATTTATTTGTTTTTTTTTTTTTTTTAAGACAATAGTTTATGTTATTTAACTTTGTAAAACCCTTTTGAACTAACGAGTTCCTTTTATCTCCTATTTTATAATGTCAATTCTAGTACTAACAAATAGTATTGAAAAATATATATTTTTTTTTCTTTTTTCTTCAATCATATCCAAATGCAAATGGTAATTGGTCAGCTAAACATTAAATTAGTTTGTGTATTAATCTCACTTTTAATAAAAATTACAATATGTATTTTGTATTCATAATTTTTAATTAAAAACATAAAAATTAATTAACTTTTGTAAAATATTGTTCGACTCCTATGAAACATATTTTATACAATTGCATAAACAACTAAATATAAACGTTGAGTTTATTTAATGTACTTCATTCTTTTGGAAATAAGTTTTTCTCACTAATAATGTATAATTAAATATCATTATGCATTTACCCTTTTCTATACCATATTCCTATATAGTAATATTGTATCATTCGTATTCTAATATACTAAGTGTACAATCAATAATATAAGTAAGTATTTTAGACTCAACATTCTTCATTATAGCAGTAATTGATTATTATAATTCAGGTAGTAAAAAATACAATATTATAATACAATTTTTAAAAATATTATTCAATTTTTGTTCTTGATACATAATTGAAATTATTTCATCCTACGAGTATAATTTTGAAACTTCATCAAGAAATTTTATTGATTTTTCACGTAATTCAAACTGTTATATTTAAGTTAGCCAGACTTAACTTCCCATTGTTATTATTACATTTTATGTAGTATATTTTGAATAATTATTATGGAAAACCTTTGTGTTTTACTCAAAACTATATAAATAAAATAAAATATTGTAATTAAGTACTTACTATTTATTATTTAATGGCATCCTTATAATTATCATAAATTTAATTTATTACAATACTTGTCGGAACTATAAAATTTACTATATTCAAAATATACTATTTCACTATATTTGTGAATTTTACGTCGACAACCATGTAATTAAATTTTTTATTAATAATTATACAATAACATAGTGGTGTAGAGTTATTTTTTTTAAATATTTATGTTTAAAATATTAATAATATCAAATGTATTTATATTTTAGTTACAATATTTTGAAATTATATTCTATACATTTTGTGCATTTTCCAATTATTTTATTGTGAAATTGTTGCACTTAATACTAAAAGTTATAACTTTGTAAATATAATTAAACAGGTAAATATTTAGTTTTATATTACGTCGCACTAGCATGTGTTGTCTTCATCATTTTAAAACAAAGATTGTACATTTACCATATAAAAGAATCTAATTCACTTGGTGATTTTTAATATTAGAATGAACTGAACCTACTACTAAATCTAAATTGAAGAATATTATTTTTTAGTCCAACATAGATTTTAATAATTAAATATTTTTAGTATTATAATATTGTATATTGTTAATGTATACACAGTACATATAATTTTTTTTTAATAATAATAACATTGTATTTAATATTAAATTTTAGATTATAATTGTTTTATATTGACTTTTTCATCAACTTTGATTAGATTAAGTAATTTTGTAATTAAACAAAACGAGCATATTATGATACCATGTTGCTCAAACCTATCTAAATATATTACGTTATACCAAAACTTAATCCAAGCTTTCAACAAAGTTTGGCAGAAGGGATTCCTCTTATAACGGTGTGAAAAACTTCCATATGCCTGGCATGCACTTCTTAAATCATACTTGACTGATCGTCAATTTCAAGTTATACATAAATAGCAATAACCAAATGACGAATATATATTTTTTTTTTTAATTATGTTCACAGGATATCAGTCATTTTTAGAGTAAGATCAGCAAAAGTCGTGAAAATTACCGACAAGGACTTACTGAAAAGACTTGGATTGATGATGGCGGTAGTAGGCTTAATAATGCTAATAAGAACTCTGGTCAATCCACCATATGTTATAGTAGGTAGAACAGCAGATAATTTAAAAACAGATCTGTGTCCAACTGGATGGTGGGACAGATTCTTTTCTATACGTAAGTATTAAAATAATACAACCTTATATTATATTTATCAAATATCATGCGTTTCATAGATATGAAATCAATTTTTGCCTAAATTATTTGAATCACAAATTCATATTGTAAATAGCTCGTGAAAAATAAAAAAAATAATGTTAGTATGTAAATTATCTGTACATTATTAATGCAAACCTTTTTGTATAATTTTAAATAACATTTTAGCATTTCATACGCGCAGTCAGTTTTTGAAAATAATTAATATTTTCAATGAAACAAAGAAATATATATTTTTAATTTAATTTTAAAAACGTCAACTACATAGTGGGTTAAGACAGTCGTTATAATGAATATGTATAATTTGCTTCAACATTCACAATTTTTTTAACTAAGTTTTGTTTAAAAAGTATTATTTTGTCTATTGAATTTTAAATTACCAGGTACCTATAGTAATAATAGTCTGTTAAATTATTTATTTTTTTGTACTTGTATTTCTTATTAATGGCATTTATGTTGTATTATGCATATTAATATTATAAAAGATAGAGACTTTAAAAATGGTATAGAAGTACGTCACAAGTCAAACTTTTTTAACGGCTTGGTGGAATGGATAGATGATACTTATGACCTACTTATGGTTTTTATTTTGTTATAATTAAATAACATTAAAATACTGAGTATTATTTATTAGAAATGTGTGGTTCATTTAAATTCAACACGATTGAAATTCAGATCCACTTAAGTTTTTGGTAGGTGAGTATAATTATAAAATATCGTGTCAGTTTTTTTCGAGGGGTTGGTTAGTAATTCAGCGCCAATGATATAGAAGATTATGATGATATAATGATCAATATTATGCTTGATAGCGTTTAATTTTTTCTAATTTTCTAATTTATAGGCTACCGTTTTTTTTTTTAATTTCACTTAGTAATGATTTTGGTTTTCTTTTCAATTTTTCTCGTTCTAGTTAACATATAAGAATACAGTTTGTATTGTGTAGTAGATTTCCAATTTCAAAAAAAATATATATATTAATATATAATATATGAAACGCACAATATAAAACAATGTGATAAAATTGGTATAATGTACAATATACGTATTATTATTTTAGATTCAAAATATTTGTTATCGTTATAACTTCATGTAATTGCAATGGTCTTTAATATTCTGCTCAATACTAAAATAATATTTGTACACACAGTATTAGGTTAATTTTTAAGTAAAACAATTAATATAAGAATCAAATTCAAATTTGCACAAATTACAAACAAAAACTGTGTAAATGGCTAAGTTTTATGTTTCGAATGTAAATTGTCATTAAGTGTTAAAATTAATTTCAATAATAAATCAAATTTTACACAATAATTTAGATAAACTGTTTTCTATGTAAATAAATTTATTTATTTATTAATACAAATGTGTTATATGAAGACAATTATTTTATAAATTGTTGGTAATCATTTCAATTACCTACCCACGTATTTTTTTTCGATAGTTACAAATTTATTTTTGAAAAATAAGGTTTTTCATATATATTTCCTTTTTTTTTTTCACTGCGTTTCATAACTTACTTATTGACCATCTTTTAAACTCACTAAAAATTTAAATCCTTCATAATATTATCATCTAGATATATTATCCTTAAATTTGTAGAATAAATATTTTTTGAAAATCTAAAAAGATTTTAAAAAATTATATACATAAAAAATACTAATTAAGTGTCAAATAATATAATTATATTTTTCTCTTTTTTTAGTGGAAGTATTATTTCTAGTTTGGGGTATCCGTCTTTGTATTGTTGTACGGAAAGCACCATCAGAATTCAACGAGAGTCGATTCATGTCAATGGCAATCTACAATGAATTTATTCTCTCAGTCTTCCTTAATGTATCAATGTGAGTTGAATAATTCTAATGAATACAAATGTAAATGAAAAAAATTATATATTTATGTATTTAATTTAAAGTATAAATTAAAATTAAAATTAAACGATTTTCAGTGGTTTAAATAAAAACATCGTCATAGTTATGTTATTGATGTAAATTAAATTAAAGTAAAGACAAACGTAATGTTGGAACGTAACCAATTTAATACTTTTAATGGATATCTTTAATATGAATTAATTAATCAAACATTTTCTAATGTTAACCTTAAAAATATAATTTCCTGATATTTATTTATAACCAATTAGTTTTGAATGGTTTTCAATGTTTTACTATTTTTTTTATACTATACAACGCGTGTTATATTATTATGTCATAAATAAATAACTATATTAAATATAATTCAATATGAAATGATAGAACGATTTTGAGATTTAGTATACGTAATGGTATGTATTATACAGAATAGTTATAAGTAAATCAGAATATGGAGATATAAAGGATCTTATATGGTTATAGAAATATTTAATGGAATTTTATAGTAGACTATAAAATATGGACACAAGAAATAAAAAGCGAAGATAATGTTTTATATAATTATGTTTTTTTTTTTTTTTCATTATTATTTAGCTGATTTAGTACATACATGTTATGATACAAAATGAATGTTTGATATTAGACAAAAATAAACGGCCTCTTTGTTCGGGAAATAAAAATAAAAAAATTAAATCATACTTAAATACTAATTTATTATATTGCTGGCTTCATTAGTTCCACGCATATCATATTTGTATATATATATGTATGATAAGTTTTAATATTTTCCTAACGCTATTTTTTTAATATATTAATATATGAGTAGACACTATTTTAGGAAATTGTGATAAATTACAAATAATTATTTATATACCGACTTATCTGGGGCGGCCTTTATGAAATTAATATTTATTAACTGCAGTATTATCTTAGGGGTGTTAGCTTATCAATAAATTAAGCTACTTGAGCTTCACTAAAAACAAGATTATATTAAACAAACGATTAAAAATTTAATTATGATATTTTATGAAATGTCATTGTTTGTATGTCTGAATTAAGAATTATATGAAATATGCATGCATATTGATAAATCTCTTTTTCAATGAAAAATGAGTAATGAGTTTATTGTGTGCTATACGTCATATAATACCAAATGAACCTAACATATGGCTACATGTTTACAGCATAGTAATCAGATATTAGTATATTATTTGTCACAATGCATAAAATATATTTTCAGGGTTGCAGTAAAACATCTAGCGTCTGTTACAGAGTATTAGAATTTCATATTTTTTTTCTTATTATAAATAAATACAACAGTTTTTACATATTGCTTTGAAATGAAGTAACTTAATTTTTTTATTTTTACTTTTTTATTTTACATTAATAATATTTATTGAATAAAACATTCTACAATTTATCTACTCCAAAAAAATGTTCCCAATCTATACGCATACTTGCAACAGACTAATAAGTTATTAAATTATTGTACTTTTTACAGTATAAATATAAACTGAAAATTGTGCAAATCTGAAATTTCAGTGTTTAAAAAAAGGTTACATGTTTGAAATAAATGTAAAAAATATTAAACGATATACTATAAATATTATAATATAGAGAATTATTTTTCTCTTCATACATTTATCAATATTATTCTTGTTTAATACAGGTTTTTTCTACAGTCGCCGGCTAACCCTGACTTGCAGTATATCATTTTTTTCTGTCATACTCAACTCACAGTTACAACTTTGCTAGGATTTATATTCGCTAGTAAGGTGAGTAATTTAAATTGAAACTAAAATATACTATAAAATGTAAAATCAAGTCCATAAAAATAATTAAAGCATAAAACTAACCTATTTTTTAAAATTTTTTTTTTATTTCATAATATATATAAATTATAATTAAAAGTAATATACGAGTATATATATAAGTTTAGAAACACTACAAGGGATATTTATTAATTAAATTCAAAATTACTAAAATCGTTATTCTTAATTTAAATATTAAATTTCGTCAAATTTAGACTTCAAAAGTCTATAAAAAAAAAACAGATTTCGTATATTTTAAATTATTATTGATTCGTGTGTAAGCTACTTATTCGACCCTAATGTTGAAAATCGAATCATTTTTTTTTTTTTTTTTTTACTATTTTTCATGTGTATATAAATATGTATAAAACACACATAAATGAAAAATCTATACATTCATCGTTATGTTCAGAATCTAAAATTAAATATTTATTTTTTTAAATTTTAAAAAACAATAATTTTTTAAAAGTACGTTATTTATTTTAATTTTATAACTATAATTTTATATGCATATTTTGAAATATTTTATTTAAATATTAGAAAACCTTTAAGTATAAGATTTATTAGCGCATTAAACGTTATGATTAAAGGTTATAATTATGTCAAATAAGCAAATGATTTATATTTTTGTAAACATTTTTAAATTTATAAATATCTTAAAATATATCGACATTTTTTTTGTTTTAATAAAATTATTTGAAATTTATATATTATATTGTAGGCTTATTTAGTGATGAGAGGTGAAGAAGCAAATGATGAAGACGGACATATAAAGCACATTAAAGTAACTGGTGGTAGTAGAATGTTTAGTAAACAGACTAGAAATTCAAACAAAGCTAATAACTCAACATTTTGTGGCTTAGAAGAATCTAGTACCGACTTTGTGTTAACTGAAGCAGACGCGCAAGTGAGTTTTATATTTATATTTCTATGAAACATAAACAAAAATATTTGTATTGTAGTGTGATAATGTTATGGTTAAAATATTACTTACACAGAAAAATGTCTGAAGTAAACAAAAATAATTGAATTGTTATAATGCCGGAGATAATACGTTATTTGATAATTATTTTTTTAGAATATATTATATAAAACGCTTAACGATACCTACCTTGTATTTTATTAAAAAATATTTTATTATTAAATCATAAATAAGTCTAATAAGCAAAAACAAGGTGTTGTAATGAAAATACTTGTAACAAAATTTAAAATTTATAATAAAAATAAAAAATACTATAGGTAAACATTTTAATATTCAAAAAAATTAAAAATATATTAAAAAAAAAATAATTTCGAAAACAAAATTTGTAAAATGTGTCATTTAAATCTCGAACATAATATGTGAGTTTATATATATAATATGTACATACTAGCTACCTCGTGTACTATGTTTCCCGTATAAAATACATCCGTATTAAATCAGATCACATTGCCTAAAACTAACATTAATCGTAAAGCGTAAGAATACGTAAGGATTACTTTTTTGATTTCACATTTTTCGTGCACTTTTTTCATATTAAAATTGCTTATCTTAAATACTTCAAATTTAGTTCAATTCGTTATTTATATGGTTAATTTGATTGTAAATTAACTTATAAAATGAGAAATGGATTTAAAACCTTGACCATCTAAACCAATGCATGGTGTTGCATAGTTTTATTTTTGTTTTGGTGTGTCTAACAGTTAACTAATAAATCGTTTATTTTTATATCACAATAGTAATTTTAAAATAAACTGAAAAATATAACTTAATATAGTATTAACAATTATTTAGGTTGTATTAAAATCAACTTTGCTAAGAAATTTTTTTTAATATTTTTTGTATAAATTCAAATTTAATTTTTCTAGACAGATTATATATTTATTTAACGCTCAATATTCTGTGTACGAAAGATATAATAACTATGCTTAAAATTTGTCCTGTAGTGCTTTATATAATTTAAAAGTGTCTTTTGACAATTGAAAAAGTGGTTACCAAGATCACTGGAATCTAAGATTCATCCATATGTAATTTTAAATATAACTATGTTAAAATGTCCTAGTACCCAACTGTAATGACACCTAATATTTCCGATTGTAAATCTAAATCATCCAATATCCCACTCAAGCACACACATACACAAATATCAAATTTTGTAAAGCCAAAGGATGAGTTCAGTTACAGAAAGAATAATATGTATAATGTATATTGTATATGTAGGTATAAATACAAACTGATCCCGCATGGTATTGTCCGTGACACATTATGAAACGCATACAAATTTACTCCGTTTTAAGCTTTTTTAAATAAAAACTACACATATTTTTAATAGTTTTTTGAGTGATTTTATCGAATATAAAATACAAGTCTAAAACTATATATAATCCAATAACTATTTTAGAGTTTCTATGCTAAGTTTCAATAAAAAAAAATCTTCTAAAAAAAATATTTTCCATTTTTATCCCTTATTACACCTTTTTACTCCTTTAGGGAATGAATTTTGAAAAATCTTTACACAGTGGGTATCTACATAATAAAATGAAACTACTGATAAAATTTTACACTCACAACTTTAATGGTTTTGTCTAAGCGATGATGAATTAGTAAGTTAAGATATATTATATTATGTATATTTATGTAATATATACATCATAAGTATATAAATAAATATTTTCACTCGTGTGTTTGATTAAAATACCTCCAGATTTTATACAATAATGGTAAATAGTATTAAATATTAAATAGAAGTTGTAAATCAATCGCATCAATAACATGATATTATTGATATTAACATTTAAAACTTATTCAAATAAATATAATTCTTAAGAAAAGTTCATTTTTTTTATTGATTCAGGTCTATATTTTCAACCAAAAACGGTAACTCAAATTTATGTGTAAAAAGAATCACGATAGGTAAATCTTCACAAATGACAAGAGATGTGTCACCAAAAGTATGAAAAACATTTATTAAGTTAAAATTTGCCACGTTGCTACAAAAATATTGTGTTATAGTGGTTAAGTGCTTATATTATTTTTTAAGTTCTAGTAGTAATAACTAACTCATTAAAGTCTTAACTTACAAGTAGGACAATAATCAAATATTTTAAAATAAAATTTAATCTTACGTATCGTCTACTAATAGCATAAATTATTCTGTTAATTATTAACAAAACTGTGTTACCTAAATTTCGTGTTACACTAGATATTTTTATTAAGAAAACTCATTTTTTATATAATGATAATATTATATAATTGATTGAGTATGTAATCAGTACTCTTCCAAAAAACCTTCAGAATTTGTTATATATAAAAAAAAAAAAACCTCATAGTATAAACCGTGTAATAAGCCCAAACTATACACAGTAGAACCTCGATTATCCGGGGTAATGATGGAGAGAGGGTCACACGGATAAATGTTAATCACGATTAATTGAAACTTTTTAAAATAATGAAATTTTTTATTTAATTATAATTAGAAATACATAGGTACAAATTTATAATAATGAAATTTTAAAAATGTTGATTCAATTGTAATTAGAAATATACATAAGAATACGTATACATACAATAATGTTATACATACATCCATAATATTGTATATGTTATGGGCAAAAGCTGAAATCGGGCAAACATCAGAAATGCTCGGGCAAAACGCGAATTGCCCACAATCCTTGGACAAAATGTCATATTTCGGCTTTTGACCGGGCAAACCTAGTTATGACCAACATAATTTGGGCTAAACCGCCAAAACTGTATACTGACTATAAACTCACTTGAGTCAAACTGTAGCGTTTAAGTGAGGTTTAAATGTATTAATTAAGTTTATTTAAATATATTTGTACAATAATACTTATTTTATAATTATTAAATTTGTTTATAATATTAGCGAACGTATTTAAAACTCTACGGTTTTGTCCTTACGATGAAAGTCAGTATACGGTTTTGACGGTTTTGCCCAAATGATGTTGGTCATAACTAGGTTTGCCCGGTCAAAAGCCGAAATATGACATTTTGCCCAAGGATTGTGGGCAATTCGCGTTTTGCCCGGGCATTTCTAAGGTTTGTCCGATTTCGGATTTTGACCGTAACATATATAACAAGTTATTAGGGCTTAAAATATGAAATTATCCGTCATTGTTTTTTTTTTTTTGGTTTGAAATTATTTATAAATAATTTAAATATAATAATCGATGTACAATATTGAGTTTTTTTATATTATTATCGTCAACAATGTAATTAATACGATTGGCGGACGGCGGTATCGAGTATTATGTTTAAAAATTTTCGAAAGAGTGGGCACGGGTAATCAAGATTTTACTGTAATATGTAGCTTCTACCCAGTATGTAATGAAAATTTATTTTACATTGAAGTTTATTTTAATTTGTTAAATTGTATTATAAGACTATTAGAACCTACAGGGTACAATGCAAACTTATTTTAGACTCAACCTGTTTGTGTGAAGTATGATTTTTCATAGTAATATGAAATTTGTATACAATTTAAATATCAAGCCGAAATTTTTAATGGTCATCATCTTTATTTAGCAAAAAATAATTTCTTATATTGTAAACAACCAGCCAGCGTTATGCCAACATGTTTCTACGCCAACCGTATGAAGTGAATAGTTAATAAATTTAATCATATTTATTTTTCGTTGAAATAAAAATAATGATGTTTTAATTTTGTTAATTATTAGTTTGGTTAAATTCTAAAATGTAATAAGTATCTACTTAAAATATTTATGAAAACAAAAAAAAAAATAATAATTTAATATTAAACTTTGCTGTATAATATAATGTGTTATGTTCACTGAAATAATATCCAATGGTATTTAAAAAACATACTAAGGAAAATACATACTTTTCTGAAGTATTTTGTTTGATGTTCATATTTCTAAACCTTCCAAATTTTCTAGGAAAAATATTTATCATTTAGTAGTACAATGTAATTGAAAAATTAGAAATCTTGATATATTATTTGCCATTTCAAATTATTTTTCGAGTTGTCTCTAGATACCATTTATGTCCATAAATAATGGATTTCTGTATATTATGCAAAGCTCCAAAAGTGTATATATTATATAAAAAATATACATAGAATATTGTAATACTATGTAAGAAAAAAATTTCTTTGTCAATATTTTGTCTACGCAGGTACACAGTTATTTTAAATGCGTTTTTTTTTTTTTTTTTTTGTTACTAATTCTATATTATGAAGTATATTAATGTATTATTATAAATCATAAATTTTAATAACTTATACCTATTTAACAATACTAAAACAAAATGGTAATTCTTTCGAGTAGCCGCAATATGTCTGTCAATTTTAATACATTACATAATTTCTTGTAATCATTCTTTAATGGAAATTATCATGATAAAATAAAATGTCTCATATTTATTATATAATAATATAGATATATAGTTGCATAGCTACAGTTTATTTTAATTATGTTACAATCCCTAGGGAAATCAGTTATAATACACTTATTTTTGAAATACAATTTAAAGATAAATATATATAATAGAGAGTTTTATTAAAACTTGACTTATATATACTCTATAAGGTAATATTTAATTTATGTTAAATAAATATTTTTAAAAATTAAAATATACTATTTATATTTTACTTATATAACATCATCTACATAGAAACATAATTGAGGCATTTTAAAATCTGTTAATAAATTATTGAAAATCATTGTCGATTAAAATGAAAATAAAAAATAAAAATAATTTTGATTTTATTGTTTCTATCAATGATTAACAATAATTGAATAAAATAAAATGTAATTATTAATTATAAAAATTATAAAATAATTATTAATTAGGTATTAACAATTATCAATACACTCAATACACAAAGTATTAAAATATCATATTATTCTAAAAATATTAGATAAATATTAATCATAATTATTGTACCTAATTTAAATAATGTTATGGTTCTTATTAATATATATATATATCCATACCTGTAAATAATATTTAACTTGGTATTTAAATTTTGTATATACAAATGAGTACATCATACATACTTCTTATATATACTATTTTACATCAATAATCAAAGTTACCAGCCTGTTAGATAGCTATTATAAGCGCTTTGCATGAAAAAAACACGATGTATAAATAACGCGGTTGATTCATGTTGCAGGAGGAATTCGCACAACTCTTTAGGCAGCTGGATGCGCTCAAGGATAAAAACTTAAGACTTGGTAATCGGCATTTAGCCGAAAAGATATCAGCTATGCAAGAGGTGAGCAAACGCGTTGTCTGGTCAACCAATATTGAAAAAAAACCATCGGCTGCAGCTGTCAGTGGTTATGCGTTCACCAACCACCACCTTGGTTGTAGTCACCCGACTAGTGGTAGCCAAAAATCATTGGTCGTCAATCAAAATGGCAAGAAACCATTTATGAAGGAAGTGACGGTGTGATGAGCATTATAATTTTATGCCTAAAGGTTACCTCTATTCTAATAATACCATCATTCAGTCGTTCATTTGTTCGACTTCAACAAAGCATTTCGATAATTCTAAATATTATTCAAGAAAACAATTAAATATAAACGTTATCGTTGCATATGAGCTGTCGTTGATTGTTTAAATCATACTCCAAACATGTTCTTTACAAATACTAATTTATTGTTATTATTTTATAATGTTATTAAATTAATTTCTTTAACGTCAGCACGTTTAATAAATTTAACAGATATTATAGTTTTCAAATCAATGAACCTTTAAATATCACAAGAAAATGTAGTGAAATTTGTTATTTTTGTTTTGTAATCAGAATAAAATACTATTTTCACTATTTTTATGTGCATTTATGTATACATAAACATTTTTAATTTTTTATTATTTTATTTTAATCATAGATAATGTTTATCACTATTATACAACATATATCTTTGACATGCAAAATGGAGTCGTAAGACATTCGCAACACTTCATTATATATATCATTAGTTATTTTTTGTTGTTTCTGTTTTTGTCATTGTAAAAACTTAACTAAAAATTAAAAATATTAACGAAAAGTGATATTCATTTTGTTGAAATTAATGTAAAATAAACACATGGCTCAATTTAAATCTAAAACTTTTAGTATGGGTTATGTAAATAAAACAAATCTGAATTTCGGACATTCTTTTTCAAACCCTTTGTCTATTTAACTTAGATTAAGTTAATTAAACTAAAATACGCTGAATTTAAAACTAAAAATAATATTCTCTAGATAATATCTTTATTATACCTTTATTAGAATATAAGTTGATTATCAATGATCGCGTCAGTTATACTAACTTAACTAATAACATAATAATGTATACTGTATAGCAATACTACTTGAATACTACTTGTAAATCTCTATTTGTATTATGTTCTTGTTTCTAATTGTATTATAGTAAAATTCACTGTTATGTATAGTGTATAAATTCGTAGTATTTTAATATTTCAACAACAAAACAACTGTAATATTATTTTATTTATGGAAAATATAATTAAAAAAAAATAAATAAAATGTTTTGATGTAAGATACATTGATAAAACAAAAAAGGTGTTCAATTAATATATATATATATATATATATTATCTAGTAAATAAATAAAAAATACTCAATTCATTGATAGGAGCAATTATTGTAGATTTTACCTTAAATCATAATACAATTATTGTAAAGAAAAAAAAAATAATTATTTTATCATTTTATGAATATTTTTATGTATTGTTATAAGGTATAGTTCTAGTAAATCATAAATATTTTATAATACACCAATTAATTATTGTTTAGATTAAAATAAATTGTATTTAATAACTTCATAAATAAAATGATTGAATTATTTCAGCTACCTTATTATCTGGGTAAATTTATTATCTATACTGAATATTGTTAAGAGGTTGATTGTACAAACTTTCTGTAGTCAATAGTCATGTGTGTAAAATTTAAAACCAAATAGTATTAACATTGAAACGTATATACATTAATTACATATTGTATAACATTATACACATTTACGTAGTTTCCTTCAATTGTCAAAAGTTGTTTAAAGTTTATATTACATGTTTAAAATAATAGCTTTTTCGGTACGTCTACGCGTAATTTAAATTCATATTAAAGTATAATAATTTATGAATTCTCAATTAGATTCCACAAATACATACATAACATTAAATTATATAATTAATTTTAAATTTTAAAAAATGTATAAAACAATATCAGTAAGTCTACGCAGAATTTAGTTAAATCGAACAGACTAAGATACAGTCCCTTACATGTTTATTATATTTATATCCCTAAAAGTCGTGAACGTTTATAATCTATCTTTTAAAAGTTGAATAATTATACGTTATAGAGCAACCACGTTAGATCGTTGGATAAAATTAAATCCCGATCAAGCTATATTAATGTTATTACACATTATTAGATGCTACGGTATATTATACCGTAAGTGTAAGGATAATCTTAACAATATTTTTAAAGTATTGACGAATAGTGCGGAATTCATTACTTTACTATTAAAATCGATTTTTAATAAATCCAATTAAGTTGTAATTTCTTTACTGGTCACATAACTATTTTATGATATTATGTAATATCATTAACCATAAATAATTGTTATTTAACCCTATAAATTATCATTAGGAATAGTTATATATTAATAATAAAATAAGCTCGAATCAGGGTAAAACGAGTTGTTTTTACAATTTATCAATATTTTGTTTTAATATATTAAATTTACTGTACGTTACACTTTAATTATCATAGGATGGCGCATTGTATAGGCAATCCCAATACTCAAAATAAATTCTTAATATCATGTAATATTTTAGCCATAGAACACAATATTGTTTATGACTTAAAATTATACAATTTATAAAATTATTCTTATCAAATTTATTTTATTTAATACATGTGATAATGATTCATAATACTGTTCAAAATTTACCAAACAAGTCAACTTACAAAGGTGTACATTAAATATGTATTAAGTACAAATTGTAATAGAATATAAAATTATTCATTTTTTTGGTATTATTATAATTAAAATCTATATTTTTAACTGTGATATATTTTATTATTGTAAACTTTTTTTTTTTTTTTACAACATTGCATAGTGTATTATTATATTAGTAACATTATTTATAAATACCTAGGTTTTTCACTATATTATAATATCATAATTATTAATACTGTTATTTTAGTAGAAGTCTTTTAATTAGTTTAAAATTTTAATAATACATTTTGTAACTTACAAAAAAAAAATAATAATTATCCTTATTCCTATACTAAAAAAATATGAAAATGCGTTATTTTATGCCCGCAATATTTTTTATTTTATTTTATTATTTTTTTTTTTTTTTTGGCTTCAAATTATGTATCTTATCGTTAAGATTGTTTGACAAGAATAAAAATTTATATAGTTTTTATTTTTTGTATTTAATTATCTTAATCATATCACATTAATTTATTATTATAAATTTAAAGAAATACTTATTTATTATTTAAATTTAAAAATATGATACTTTTATAGCAATGCAATTTATAAAAAACAAGATGCTGATAAGATTTAAAAATAATTCATTAATATTTGAATATATAATATACAATTGTTATAATTGTGTTATATTTTATTAGAATTCAAGTGCATTAACAAATTAAATATTTATGTAAGATCATAATTTTTAGTTATAATAGTGATTTATTTTATTGTTACATTCAATGTAAAATACGATTTCGAATTGATTATATAAATTTATATCATAAGAAATTTGAAAAATTATTTTACAGGTGCATATAATTATACATCTAAAATCAAAGATTTTATACATGTATACAAATGCTAAAAATATAAAATGAAATTTTTCATAATATGGATATAAATTTAAATTTTTTTTGGTATTATTTACAAAATATAAAAAAATAAGTCTATATATATATAGTATACAATACAATAAGGAAATGGAATAATAATGTGCATAGGCATATTAGGAAATATGACATTAGTGACATTGGCACTACTGCATAAGGTTTCGTTTTTTTTTCGTGTTTGTATTTGTTTAATTAAATTAATACAGTAGGTCGAATAATAATTTCATTTCGAGAGAAAAAGGTGGATTGTCAAGAATAGGAGCAAAGACAAGATAAAAGATAAGCGCAAATTTGGATAGTAAAAAAGAGCAAAATATGTGTGTAGATATTTAGATTTTTGTACAGAGTATGGTTTTCATTAATCTATTTTTAAACGATTGAATGTTTAATAGCAATTTCAATTAGGTACCTTATACCATGGCATGGTGAATGACTCTTTTGTAAACCAGAAGAAGTGCTTTAAAATTGGTTTAATTTGATATTAAAGGATTTTCTTTTAATTTCCATGCACGTTTTTCAGAACCACTAATATTTTGTCTAGATAAATTCCGAAATATTTGACAAACTGTTTTATTGAAATTATTCTTTCGTTTAGATTAGGTAAACTAGAGGACTATAAAGGACTATAATTAAGGCAGTGACTTAAAGTGACAAGAGTTGATTTTCATCGATATATATTTATTCTCTAGAGCTTAAATTAAAGCTGTGCTTTAATTAGTAATCATTGAGATTTTTGTTACTGTATTTAATGTTTATATTATCTGGATTAAAAATAATGATACCTGTATCGTCAGAAAATATAGTTAGGTTAGTATTAACAAAATAGTGGATGTAAAGAGTTGAAACAAGGATGCTACCTTATTAAAAATTTGGTTTATATAGGATGGACTTTTGATGAGTCCTCCTCACGATGTACCAAAAATGTGCGATGAGTGAGAAATTATTTGAGAAGTCGTTATAGGGAGAGAGATAAAAATCAATTTTTTTTGTGAGAAACACTATACCAGATACGATCAAATATTTGAGCCATTTCCAAGAATATGCTTGTATAGTATTGTTTTTGTTTTAAAGATGAAACTATTATATCTAATTTTTGATGTTACAAGTGCCATATTTTTAATGATGGTTCAGAATAACTGCACTGCATTATCAATATCTTAAGTTTTTTTTTTTTAGAGACATGTTAAGTGTATTGTTATAATTTTTTGACTTGGAGTAATAAGTTTAAGTTATACATATTTTATTAAATATAATTTATGTATTTATTCAATTAATGAATATTCCTGTACTTATAACACATGAAATGATTTATTATTACAACAGTTGAATTGCTCGATTAACACATGCATGCACAAATTATTTAAATAATAATTTAATGTATTTAGTATAATAAATATAATATGCTTTAAACTATTAATTTATAAAAATATTAATTAATTGAAGTGTAAAAGTAAGGATAAATAATATGAAAATAAAAATAAGTTATTATTTTATTATTACATACGATTAAAAAAAAAAAAAAAACAATTATTATATTATTATTGTTTATAAGATACAAAATATAAATTATAATTTCTAGAAAATTAAAAAATTATATTCAATTACATATTTTTGAAAGATTAAAAAATGTATGTATTGTAATATTTATTAAAATGTACACATGTATATTGTTATACAATTCAAATTAAAATATTATAGTACCTAAGTTATATTACACTGTTAAAAATGTATGTATTTATAGTGTAAATAAATAAATATTTCAAATTTATTTCATAATTTATATACTTTAATTACCATTATAATGATGATTAGAAATTATAATAGTTTTCTATATAAATTCTAAACTTTCTTATTATTTTTAAAACGATATAAACTCGAAGTAACCACAGTAGATTTCTTAATTTAAGATAGAGCTTTATTTCGTCTCTAAAGGTAATATTTTTGATATTTGTTTCATTTGTTTTTATTCATGCAAATACCCAATTAGTATAACAGTTAATGAAAATGTAGTACTTAAAAATCATTATTTAATGCAATTATTATTTTTTGTTTTAGAGCAACCATCTACTTCAAAATGTATTTTTTATTTTAAGACTTGACATCTAATAAACTGGAACAAATGCATTGATGTTTATTATTTTAATATTGATTAACCTAATATATTTATTACAAAAATAGTTTTACAATTAATTGTTGACAATCCATTTATTGCATTTTAATTTTAAAACGTATATTTCGTAAATTTTAATCTATGTCCCATATTTTAATATTATTTAATATATAATATATATATACTAGAAAATTAGCAGTATTTTTGTTACCCATTTAGTATTTATTTTATATTATACCTACCTACTTACATTATAATAAAAATAAAACATATACATATTTTATAAACATAATCAATATTTTCCTTGAAATAACCACAAATTAAAATCTGTTGTTTTATTATCAATCACCTTAAAACTATACATATATATTTAAGACTAAATATTTTTATTTGTAGCGGGAACTGAAAAGAGTTGTCTTGTAAAAAGTATATTGATTTTTCAAATTAATGGTTCATTTGTCATTGTATTTATTTGACAAATCAAATTGTAAAAGTTTTGTTTTCTAATATTTAGATTGATTGGTTTAACAGTTATTATTTGTATTTTCAACTATAACATAATAAAATTATCATTAGTTATAATTAAAAGTTATTTATTTTAAGTTGAATTTGTTTTTAAAAATTTACTTCTTCAATGGAATAAAAGATATTTCAAGTACAACAAACATTTATTCGTCAGGTAATTTAAGGAGAAGTACTTTTATGAATTAGTTTGATTTAATTAAATTGAGGTAATTTTTCATTTTACTACGATAGACTCGCCACAAGTATCATATGTAGATAATTTACTGATACTGAAAATATTAAATTTTCTTTAAATCATTATTGAATATCGTTATAATCGTTATATTATGCTGTATATTTATTAGTTACACTAAGAATAAAGTATTTTAATATTTTCTTTATTATTATCTATATGATGTGATTACAAATTGGTTCATTATGACGATAATGATGACAAACCTAATTTCCGATGGGTTTTAGTTTACTGCCTGCCGAAGGCGTTAGCATTATAATTTGAATGCATGAACACAACGGAGACTAGCTAAAAAATATGTGACGCAAGCAGTTTTTCAAATTTATTTTATTTTATCTTTTATCTCAGAATAATTCTCTTATATTTTACATGATCAATGTCTGTCAAGTGTACTTTCCACTAACAAGATAACTAGATTTAGGTAAAAAAAATAAACGGCTGGTTTTATTATATTGTACTCGTATTATACAAGGTTATTACGTATGTTACAATATAATAATATAATTATAATTAAAAATAATTTCATCAAAAAAAACGTACATTTTTTTGCATGCAGCGTAACCACTCTACGCGAGGATTTATGTATTGTAGTGGGTACCTATAATAATATACTTCTATCTAAAATATGCATTTTAATTCAATTTTTTTTTTTTTTTTTTTTACAATGAAACTTTTAATATATTTGTGTATATGTTTTGCAAGTGTTCCGGTATTTTGTCTATTAATTCGTTGTATAAATGTTTGTATTAACAATATATGATTTGGAGTTTATTTTTTATTATAAGACAAAATTTCTATGTAAAATGATTAATTTTCTATTGTCCATGACGGTTTAAAAATAGTTTCTTTTATTTCTCTGTTTCGTATTTCCATTTTGAGTTCACGTATTTTTTCTATGATTCTTTTGTACATTGGTTGTATTGATTTTGCATCTTTATCAAAGGTATTTTATATTTTAAAAACAATTTTATTTCATATATGTTGATTTATTTTGGTCTGTTATTATCCTCATTTGTGTATTGTAGATTTTCAAAAATATCGCCCCCCCCCCATAAATTAAAAAAAATCGATCACCTTTTTTCATGTACTTAACAAATAAACTATATAATATTCAGAATAACTATTTTTTTGTTGATGATAATTTGTTGGTTATCCATTAATGATACCCGATAGTGAATAAAAGGAATCAATCAATTTATTTTTTCTTTACAGTTTAAAATAAAAATTATATTTTGTAGTAATTGCTTGCATCTCCACAGCAATGTATATTTCCCATATTTCCCGACGGCATATGTTCTAGCAATGGGTAAATGGCAAGAAGACTGCAACAAATTCAATATAAATTTCTGCAATAACAAATACTAACATTTAAATTGCTATGTATCACTTTTAAAACCTTATTATGATTCATTTATCTAACTTTTCTAAAGTAAAATTCCAAGAATAAAACTACATGGTTAAAAATAATATTTTGAATGCATAATATGAAACAGAAATTTTAAAGAATAAACTGTAATATTTGACATCACTATGTATATTAATGAATAAAAGAGAAATATTTTTATTATATTGTATTTTTGTACATGAAAAATAGTAATGTTGATTAAGAATAACTAGTTAACATATTATTTTATGTGTTAACACTTTTTGGATCACTTAAAATGTTGTTGTTTTCAAACTTAGGAGTAGTTAAAAAAATGTTTTGTATTTTTCAAAATAATAATAACTAATAACTAATCAAAACAAAATGAATAAATAATGAAATAATTTACATGCAAATAATTTTTGACGATATTGAATTTATAATTTTACTGTAATCCAAAAGGAATATTTGTGAATAAAAAATATTTTTATGACATTTTTATATAATTATTTTCTATACTTAATACAATTTTCAAAATATTTGAACCTTGATTATTTTTTTTTTATTTAATACCAATAAAACAATTATTGCTGCATAAAAATGCAGAAAAATGTAATACAAGATTAATTCGTGTTGAATTAACAAATTAAATATATAATAATTTTTAGTCACAACAATTTTTTTTATGCTTTATAAGTTATAATTTTGACAAAATTCATCAACATTTCGAAAATTTAAAATTTGTTTTGTTATTGAAATTTCGTGTTTTCTTTTATCTAAAATTTTAAAATTTAATATATATTTTTTTAGGTTTTCTACATTAATAAAAATTAAAAGTTTACAGAAGTTTCATAAAAATTATTTTGTTACTGTTTGAAGATCAAATTGTTACGATATTAAATATTCACATGTATAATTGGTATTTCTTTTCAAATGATATACTTTCTTTGATGTTTTTAAAAAATAAATAACCGTGAAAAATTAAAACATTCACATTATGTGTAGCATTAATGTTACACATAGTATACTTTTCTAAATATTTTTAATTCATTTTGAGCTATATTGTATAGATATTTTCAATTTTTTTATTCTTTAAAAATGTTGTTAACATTTTATAAATGGATAAAAATTCATCAAAGTTAAATACAAGAACCTTAATAAATTGTACTTATTATCAACAATAATTTAATATGGCTAAATTTACATTTATTATTTTTCTATTAAAATAGTTAATGAATATAAAGTTTTCAATAAAAATTAAACCAACTTTCCATAATAATTACATTATTTAAAATAAATTAATAAATTTAATAACATTATTAGAAAAGTGTTTAATAAACTGTACTTAATTATATAGGGTGACCGACCTTCTTCGCTAAAAATCGTTTTTTTTTTTTTTTTGTATACAATGATATATTATCATTGATTCAAATTTAGAACAGCCATTACAATAGCTCATCCGACACCTACAGAGTATAACCCACTTGTTCACCTTTTTTTTTTTTTTTTTTTTATTAATAATCATTTAAAGTTTATATATAAAAAAAAAAGGTATGGAAATTGCTATAAAATCATCGAAGGTTGCAGTTTTTAACTCAATTTATTTGAACATATAATTAAAAAAATGCTTTTGATTAAATTATCCATGGTGTTTTTTTTTTTTTATGGTATTTAAGGCGGTTTGTTTTAAAAGATATAACATTGATAACTTCAAATTAAGAAATTTAAATTTAACTTTTATTATATTATTTTTAAGTATACATATATATAATTATATATAATATGTACTATAGAAGAAATATATTTTTAGAATATTGTGTATAATTTAAACTAATTTACTTATGATCAATACTTTTGGATCAAAACCTTTGATTACAAAATATTTCCAGGCTTAAAAATTATTATTCGAATAATATTGAAATACGGTTAATTTTTATTTATACATAATAAATATTATTAAAAAAATAAAAATAAAAAAACAGAATAAATGTAATTACCTATTGTTTTTGTTTCTTAAATACTTTTAAAATTTGAGAACTATATAAAGGGAATTTAAATTAAAAATATTATTTCCTTTACTTTTAAATCATCAGTGCGACACTGTAATATATAAACAGGATCCATAAGATACAAATGCACACACTTGGATTTTACAAACAGTGATCCTGGCTCCAGAATTTTACCTCTCATTATTACAACAAGTTTTCATAAAATGTACGATTACAGCTGTTATAGTTTTTTGTTAAATTTTGTTTTATTTTTACAACATTATATTTAAGATAAAATTTAACGTATCCACGTCAGAAAGCACGCTTCATAATTATCTCCATTGCATACTTATAGTTGTACCTTGTGTTCATATTAAACCATATTGTTAGATAGTAAAATTACATTATAATAGCGATACCGCTTAGACCGCACAGAACTAGTAATAAGTGGCTAATGACACACATTGTTAACATTAATTTATAAACTCATAATAATATTATAATTTTGTTATTACATGAATTGTATTGAAATTTTAAATCCTATAACTATACTTAATCGTTAATGGTTTATAAGTGGACTTGCAGCAATTTTCATCGATTATTATTCATTACGAAATTGTGCAAAATTATCAAATACCAGAAAATAGTTGATATAGTAGTTACTTAACAAGTTTTTATATTCTGTTTGAATATTCAAAAATTAAAATGTAGATACCAAAGTCCTATTGCATTACCCAATACTAAACAAGTAAAGTACTTTTTCTGATGGTATCTATATTAGTTAATGTACAAGTATACAAAGGTATTTAATAATCGTAAGGGTTATTGTAATTAAAACTAGTTTGACATGCTTTATCAATATGCCATGAAAGTAATCAGGCATATTGTTGAATTACATTTTACGTTATATCTTTCATACATATTTCTTGAGATAGTTTTTGAAAGATCTTAGTGAAATAATAAAATATAAGGTGTAATTTTATTTAATGTATAATACTCATTGTTTTATTTGAAATATAAATAGATAATTATGATTATATATAACATTGATTTATTATTGCTACGTTATATTAAAAGTAACCATTCAATAGGTATAAGTAAAAATTAGTATATATATTAAATGGAATTATACTTTTTTATGTAGATACATTATGGCTTCATATTGAAACTAAGTATTTAATTAAATAAAAAATAATTTCATGCCCCTTGTACGATAACTAATTATATTTATATAAATGTTTTATTGATATCGAGTGAACCGATAATATTTAGTCAAATAAATAAATAATTATCATGATATTTAGTATAGAAAACGGTGGAATATAACAAAATTGTTTTAATTTTGTCTTGATGTATTTTTTTATGGGTTATATTACAATCTGTAGTAGAATATAATATTATGTCATCGATCCTTCACAAAAACAATAATTTAAATATATATCATAAAAGTGTAAAATACATAAGATAACTACATATAAATACTAATAATTTTGGTAATTTAGAAACGAAGGGCGAAAATGTAATAAGCAATAACTAATAATATTACTAATCTCACACTCATAATATTATTTCGCCACTGACACGTGTTGTATTTTTTTTCTACTCTCATAAAATCGTGCGACTACCATGATACATAGTATGAACTATTAAATAATGCAATACATTTATATTGGTCAAAAATTTATAAAAGTACCGAAATTTTAAAATTAAAACAATCAATATGTATAAGATATCTGAATCTATGGTCCTATTCCATTTACGATGTATAATTTAAGTTTTGATTAATCCCTGTCTTAGTGTCTTTGTATGATTGTACATGTTATTCTGACTCATGGATAAAACGCAACTGTCCTTCAATTTCAGTGTTAAATATTGAATTATGCTATATACGTATTGTAAATAACAACTTCTCTGGTACATAATTTATTGTATTCTCCGAGTTGAATCATGTTGATTGTATCAAACTCATTTTAATAAAATATTATCGGATACATTTCAAGTTGTTTAAGAGGTTAAAATATTTTACAT
The DNA here is from genome assembly GCF_002803265.2 of Melanaphis sacchari. Lineage (NCBI taxonomy): Eukaryota > Metazoa > Arthropoda > Insecta > Hemiptera > Aphididae > Melanaphis > Melanaphis sacchari. The sequence continues at coordinate 1,148,919 of NW_020271205.1, read as the reverse complement.
GGGCCAAATGCATTGCTTCCGCATGTAATCCTCGTCATATTATATTATTTGCTCTGTCCATAATTCAATCTCCATAGTGCGCGGCGGTTTCTTTTAGTAAAAATAAAACCATATGCGATTTAAAATCCAGCTTTTCTAAATGTATCTTGTATTTCAACTGACAGCTTGTAGTTCTAAAAAATCTAAACTCAATTATCTTATAAAGTTTTATAATAAGGTAAAATATACAACTATAGTACCTATATAATTTATAATTTTCTCTTGCGTTAAATGCATCTATTATATATTGTACTATAGTTTTAGTTTTTATGTGCATACAACAAATTTCAAAGTTATCAGACCTATTTTACGTAATCTAAATTAAATAAAATCAATGCCGAGAAGAGATAAAATAAAAAAAAACTAATCCCAAACTCCGTGACCGTAGAATTATATAGGTACATTTAAACTGTATGCAAACTTTTATAAGTCTATTATTTATAGCTTATAGCTAGTCTTGTGCTGATATCGGTCGACATTGACCTACTATACGATTTTTATATGCATTCTAAAGTCGCATATAGATATATCGCATTGGGTTTGGAGAACTTTATCTTCTATCAAGGTCTTCACAGAGAGTTTATGACTTATCGATAGTGCAACAGTGCAACTGCAATACTAATAATAATATTATTATATTCTAGTTCGGTAGCGATACACGCATGTCGTAAAACTTGATGTTTTTATGATTAGAAATAAAAATAGGGTTTGGTAACTGATGCAATACATAACTTTAACAGTCTAAAATGCGTAGTTTTGGAAGGTAACATATTTGGCGCTCCAGAGCTGAAGTAAAATATCATTGATGACAATCAAATACATGTTAAATTTGCGTCCGATTATTTTTTCGTGATATAACGTATAACTTTGTTATGCACTTGGTTGTAAACGTATGTTGAAAATGATTATGTATCGCTGTATTTTATATGGTTCGTAATATGGAGGAGAAATTGAACAAAGTATTGAAACAACCCGTTAATCCAGAAAATATCAGAGTCTCTCTGTCATATAATTATTGACCATTTAAAACACTCATTATACAGGTTAAAAACTAAAATGTAGTTGGTTTTAGGTTGTTAATATACGACACATTTCATACAAAACCTTTTTTTCAAAATATCATATCGAATTATATTGATAATAAATTTAAAAAAAAATAAATATTCATGTACTTAATTTTTGAAGACCACTTCGCACGATGTTTCTCACTATTTTATAGTAAAAATATATTTGTATTTTAATAATTTTTGTATTTCTCAGTCGAACTTATTTTATTGAGTACTACTTAATTTGTGACTTGTGAGTAATACAAATTATGTTGTATTAATATTGAGAGAGTTTATCTTAATATTCCTCTGATTTTCTTTATTAATATTTAAATATTCAACCTAATAAAAAATTAAACTATAAGAAAATTATCAAGTTGCTACATGGATAATATTTACTTACTTTTTATTTTTTATGTAAACTATATTGGTTTCAAGTAAAATAAGAGAGTTTCCCACAAGCAGAAAATTTGAGAAAAATAATAAACTAATAGAGTCAAATAGCGGCAAACTAGACTTTAAAAATTTATATTTAAGATTATTAGGGCCTGGAACTTGATTCATTTGCATCCTTTTTTCTTATACTTATAATCGAAGCTTCTTGGTTTAGATATTTGATTTATGTCACGCAGAATTCAACGTTATGAATTTAATTACGCGTTTTTTTTTTGCATGTGTCCCGGTGTTTTTAGTAATTTCTCAACTATTTAGTGTATTTCATAATTGTTTTTACTTTTTGTATGAATATTTGCATTAATTTTGAAAATCTACGGATTATAATATGTCTACGTATATTTAACACGGAGCGACGTCGGCCGTCACTAATCGGTTCATATTATCCTATCACAAGCATGTAATATTTTATTTCTGTTTTTTATTTGGAACTATTTCGGTTTGTGTTTGACAATAAAAAACGAGTTACTTAGACGTTATAAATACTCCTAACTTAAAATTTGTTTAAAAAAAATGATTAACTATAAGGAAAGCAATAATCCGCGTTTAAATTAATTTTTAAAACAATTCAGCAATGATATTTTTTAATTACCAACTCGTTTTAAATTGCAAAAAAGTATGTCCAAAGTTCCCTGCTAGAGTTAAAATGTTTTAAGAAATAACACCTAACATTTCATTAACCTACAACTCGTGTTAATCAGATGAGGAACATGGTTAACGACAGCATTTTATTATCATGAACAATAATTATAATTAAAAATATAATTATAAAACTGAAAAAATACAATGCAATTTCCATAAAAAAAGTAATTGATTTAATGGATGATCCAGTATTGAAATTAAAATTAAATTAATTTATACGAAATCAAACTTTGTATCTCTACAAGTTTTAATAATATGGAAGAAATTTTAAAAATATACCTTGCTGTCAACTGATGCAATACAAACTTTAGAAAAAGAGAAAAATAAAATGCAACTAGTTTACAATACAGTTGGATGTGAAATTAAAAATAAATGTTCAGCTGTTTTGCAAAAAAAAAGTGAATATAAAACAATGAAATTTATTTCATATATGTGGGAATAAAAAAAAAGTTTTTCTGCATTTAAAAATTTTTTATCTGACAATTATGATCTTTTTTATTTGAAAATATTATGCATATTTTAGTTGTCCAATATGGCAGTATAATATAATTTACAATCAGAAATCATTTCCATAATATATGCATTTGCCCGTAAAATAATTATTCGTAAATAATGGAATATTGATTACAATAGGATAGTGGTGATTACCAAATAGAAAATCTATTACTACACGACTGCTTTTAATGTAGACGAGGAGACAAGAAAATGAATATTTAATCAACACAACTAACACTTTAAAAAGTTTGAAGCAAATTATTAAGAAATAATTATTTAAGCTAATGTATTAATATTGATATTTTATTGTTACTTTATTTTATTTTAAATTATTGCAAATACTATACGATTTTCAAAAAATCCTTTGACAATTATATTTTTTCAGTTTCATACTAAAATTATTATACTACAATAATTTATATAGATAATTTAATGACGACTTTTATAGCTTCTTTTGAAATCGTTCCCTTTAACGACCTTACACAACTACACCACAGACCGTCGCGGTCGTGATCTCCCCTCCATCCAAATTATCAAAGTATCTGCGCTGCGCCAACTGACTGTCTAAACGTTCGATCATCGGTGTGCCTTTACTGTCAACATCAATAATGTCGGTTTTTATACACTTTTGACATCATAAACCATTTACGAATACCATAACATCGATCAAATTCTTTGAGACTTTAATGGAAACTTTTACTGTCCTGACTGCATCTGTTCACTATGATATGGTTTGTTTTTTATGCTGACAAAAAAAGAAAACTATTTTAAATGACATATTATAATTTAATCATTTTCTACGGTATATTAGAAGGAATTATAATTTGGTAGTATATATATATATATTTTTTTTTATTTTATTATTTTAAACATATAGATTTTAATATAATATGTAAAAATGACACGTTTTTTTTAATAATATATGTGTGTATTATAGGTTTAATACACTAATGTAAATATTAGAACAATAAACACATTTGTATATTGTGTAATGATTTTGCGTTTTTTTTTTTTTTTTTGTAGAAAATCAACATAATAATTATTTATTTTATAATCCATATAAAACCATATATATTTTAGAGATTAGAAAAATAAAATATTATCTAAGGGGGAATTTCGATTTTGTTCTGATAATACGATACACGATAACATAATTATCAATAAATAATATTTTCAATAGTCAATACGTTCAATTTATTTCTCACTGAAAGAATTTTTATTTGTTTAATAATATAGAACGTGATATCAATGCTAAAACCAATTGATGTTATTAAGAAATGTGCTGTTATAAGAAGTGTACACAACAGTTTTTGAATGTAGAGAAAAAGCAGGCGTGCGTTTGCAACATGAAATGTGATCATTGAAAAGACGCAATAAAATAATAATGATAAAAATGAAACGAATAGACGTCAAATCGAAAATCTACAGTACAAATCTTGTATCATTAATCTTTTAAAAAAACAAAAATGGTGGAATGTGTTAAGTTAATTATATTCTTACCAATATAGTAATTATGTAACAATTTATTATTTATTATAAAATTAACTTAAATTATAAAATATTTCTTAGAGATCTAATAACAATATGACAATTTTTTTTTTTTAATATTAACTACCAAAATAACTATTTAATATTATAAATCAATTTATATATAAAATAATATATTTATTTACTATACATTTAAAAATTAATTACGCTTGTGATAAATTATAGTTGTCATGTATTAACATTTTATCAAAATTTGAACATATGAATAGATAATTTATTGGATAAACATAAAGTTATACTTTTATACTTCCTAATTTATTGTTAATTGTAATTAAGTTATTTGTTAAATTATGCATTTATTGAATTTAATATGTATATTATAAAAAATATTAAATGCATTAATTCTTTCATTAAAATCGAATGACATATTATTATGTTCAATTTTACGATTGTAATTAAACGTAGTTTTTAATTGTTAATATTAGTAGGTATACCTTACGTAAAAAAATACAAATTAATTTTGTAAAAATATATTTTAAATATATCAAAATCAAAATATAGTACATGATTATTCTTAAACAAATATATATTTTGTTATTAAACATAATTTTTTTTTTAAAGCTAAACAATTACTGAAAATTATATTTATTTAAAAATAATATCTTAAACATAAACTTTTTTTTAAATACAATTCAATTATGTATTTTTATTTCAAACTTAAAATTTATCATGGAAAAAAATTATTATTTCATTAAATCCTTTTTTAGAAGTAAAAATAGAAAGCGACATACTTTTAAAGTATAAAATATAGACAATATTGTGTATTATAAATGTTACGGTTGTCGTGTAAAAGATTTGTGTACAGCTTTCGTTCAATTAAATTAATGCACAATAAATTATAATAATTGTATATATATAATATCCAATACGTCTTGTTCTAGCTAATGAACTAAACACAATATGTATATTATACTGAAAATTTCCATGACAGTACTCATATTATAATATAATATTTACTTAGGTTCACGCAAACATTTTGCATTGAGTTTTCTCGTACATCATCGTTGTTTAGAAATTACTAATTTCAATAGACAATTTTCATTTTCATTTCCTTGTTAAATAAAAAAAATCTTTTTAATCACCATACTCATATTGCACATAAGACACTGGGAATTATTGGATCGTCTTGAATTTTAAAGATTTGAATACACGATAATTATTATTTAATATTTTGCCTGGTTTTCCGTTCTACGTGCATAATTATAGCTGTATAAATGTAGAATTATAGTCGCCGGTATTTATTAATTCGTAATAAGTTATTTCCATTTAATCTTTTACGAACCAGTGGAACAAAAATTAAATTTACTTATAAATTCAGAACTTGCAAACATTATAATAACGTTATATTTGACAAAAAATGATTGAGATTTATAACGTAATTATAACAGAAAACGATAAAAATAAATAGTTAAATAACACAAAACAAAACATAACAATTAACAAAATATATGATAAATCATAAAACAAAACAAAACGTTAAATATAGTATATAATTAAATTAAATAATTAATTTCCAATTATTTAATAGTTATAATTTATAAAATATATTAAAAATGTTAATTCTGAATAACGATAAACTCGAAATTTGTATAACGTTTTAATTGTAAATAACGTAAACAATTTTTTTTTTCAAATGCAAGCTCTGCAGTACTAATATACACTTTTATATTAACTTTATGCTTACAGTTTACAAAATGCTTAACGTCAAACACATAAAACTGCCACGTGTATAATCACTAAAAATTATAAAGTATAATGATATTACGTACATGTATAATTTATAAAGACTTAATGTCACGCGTGTTATGTGTTAAGTATATACTTACCAAAATGTTGGCAGTTTCAAAAAATATAATATAACAACGTGTCGTAACCATGTTTGTACAGTGAAAATATAATTTTATAATGGTTACATAGAACTTGAAATATCACAGTATTAGAAACATTAAAATGACGTTTTATTTTAGCCATATTAAATTTGATATTTTTTCAAAAATAATACAATTTATGCTATGACTTCTGAGATATTTAAAATACATCATTTGACACATTAAATTTTAACAACGCTATAATAATTTTTTTTTCAATTTTTTCTTTTTTTTTTCTTATCGCTGGTGCAAATGGGCTATTAATCTTGTGTAATTTCGTATGATTCTATAGTAATAATCGAAAGCAGGAAATGCTTATTGATGCCACCTTTGAAACACACAATTCGGTTGATATTTCTTTTATATTATTATTAACAATTTATTATACGGTTTTACGTTTTATTGTGATATTTAGTAATTTTTTATCTTTTGAATGCAGATATGTTCAAGTTATAACTTACAGTTTTTTTTTACAGTTTCAACATTACAATCAACTATGGTAAATCGATCGTTAAGTGCACCACTCTATTTATCACACTCCATATGCATGCTGTTTTGTAAAGTTCAAGGTTTACTATTACTAAGATGTACGTCACATCTTACGACATGTACGGTTTTTGGGTACAGAAAGTTAAAATAAGACAAGATTGTGGTAATCCAAAAAGGCATTACTCCAATAGTTCAATTTACCTGTGGACTGTGGACTGTGATCTATCCGTTGTTATAGATTCAGGTAAAAACGCATTTTACTCACTTTATGACAATACTATACTTTTTGAGAATTAATCTCATTATTATTATTGGTTAATATCTATACTATATTATTATATATTATATCAATGTTGTTTGTTATTGTATATACTTATTTATCGTTTATCATGCAATTGTTGAATTAGTACTTAATAATACATTTCTTAACTAAAAATGATATACAACTATAAGTACGATAACCTTTAAATACAAATTTTGGCAAATAAATAAAATAAATTATATTATCGAGATAAAAAATGTTTTATTTTACTGAACACATACATCCTATAATTTATAATAAAATAACATTAGATACGATAACAATATGATTATTCAAGTTGAGTTAAATAATAACATTAGGTGCTTCATGAATTTAAGTATACATCATAATATTACTTTAGTTGGTATTGTATGAGATAAAAATTATTATAATATTTACGAATACTATTGTATATGAAATATGAATAACAGTTCTTGCAAGTAGAAACTCGGTGTAAAATATAGTATATTATTATATCTTGTGAGGAAAAAATTGCATTCATATTATTCATTAAAAAATTCAAAAAAAAATTCACAAAAATTAAATGATTAGAAATACGTTGTATAGATAATGCTTGTAATAGATACAATATGATTGTGATGCCATTTATCAATCACGTTGCATCTGTTTATTTGTATTAACTTATATTTTTACACAGGTTAATATAACAGCAGTGACACTTCGAAACAGTCATACGTATTATGCACTGTTTAACAAATGTATATATAAATTATACTATGAACAGAATTCGCAAAGCCTATGGTCAACACAATTTTATATATTGATAGTAATGTAATAACATAATATATGACCGTGCGTGTGTGTGATTTTCTTGCATCATGGAAAAAAAGTGTGTCTTTTATTGTTATCCCTTCACATATACCTAACTGTGTCATTGTGTTATATGCGTTTTTTATAACTATTATTGTTTTCTCGTCAATGTGCGGTGACGACGAATGGTTTCTTTAACGATGTTTTATTTATTTTTTATACGATATCATCGGTGTAGCATTTTATTTTCACTCTCTACCCATCCACGACTTTAACCGACACTCAGATTCGATGACTTGAGATTTTTTCGATCGATCAAACCCATCAGTCGGTACGTGATGATACGTAAGGCCGAATACAACAATAACGGTGGCAATCCGACGTGGTTGTACGCGGTGATATACCGATGTAAAATAATAGATTGTGCCTCGTTGACGATTAATCTGGACGACAAATCTGACGCGAAAATTCAGAAACACATAATATTATTAAAATATTTATACCATTTATCAACTGCAAACGTGGGGATATATATTATCTTATACAGTAGTGTTTTTTTTTCTGTACCTACCCAGTAATACAAACCGTTAATAAATTTATATTTAAATTATTATTTGTGTGTGTATGTTTAAACTAATTTTGTCTTATTTACTTCTAATCATATTATTATGCTGACTTCGATTGTTTGTTCAATATTAAATATGCCAAAAATGTAATATATATAATACAATAATACATAGTAATATAATAGCATTATACGTATATCCATTATAATTATTGTTATAACTTACGGTTGTACAGTACTCAGCTTTTCCCCTCTCTTTTTTGTCAACCATCGTCGTATTTTAAATTCCCACTAGGTTTTTTCAACAGTACGGTAATCATAAGTACACATCTTCGTTTTGTATTTTTTTATCCTCTTATTAGTGTAGTATATAAAAACTATATATAAAACAGAGCGACATCACAATAAGCAAGCCCATTCTTAGCACAACTCATCCGATATATCAGATAAACTGTGAAATTATATAAGTTATAACTTACAATCGACCTACTATCGTAGTTCGTAAAATGAACGGTTTAAAAATTATTATGTTGATGTATTTACATATATTATTGATGGACCACCAAAGATAGGGTGAGAATGAATATTGAGTGACGTCTTGTGACAGGGTACACCTACAATAGTTGTCGGTTATCGTGATGGACGAGGACGACCAACATGGCAACTGACGTTTATGTTTCACTTCAAATTAAAAAAATATATAACTAATAATGATAATTTTGAAAGAATTTAATTTCATGGATACTAATGGTACCTATGAGTAAAAAAAAAATTGATTCTGATAGCGTTGATTACACGATGGTATCGTAAGTATAGTATTAAATTATATTTATGTTTTTTTTTTATGTATATATATTTTATATTTATGTTTTCAACATTATTACATGACATTATACATCTTATTAAACTCACAACTACATGTCATACAACTTGTGGTTTTTCAAAATATTTTTTTCCAATAAGTACAAAATTTATTTTAAATTACAATATAGCTTATTACGAGAATATAACATTATAATTCTTAGGAAACTGGTTTTTAATAGTCTTCTAAATTCCTATGAAGCAATAAAACAATGAAACAAACTCACAATGATAATTTATTCTTTAAATATGTTACACAAATCTAAAACCAGTAAGACATTTATATATTTATCTGTATATATTACCATAGGTACATAGTTTTATAAATATATTTACTACTTAATTCAATAAATTGAAAAAAATATTGTTTTAATTGTATTATAACATGTATTTAATTATCTATGTGCATTACTACTCCTTAGTTGGAGCTTAAAATAAGTAATTTACATGATAATATTTTGTAATAATAAACAATTTAATTAAAATTGAAAATAAGAGTTTTTCTAAATACGTTTTACAATATTATTATTTTTCCATGTACACGCATAAAATAAATTGTACGAACAAAATATGAGTGTATAAATACAACAGTATACAAAACCATATTATTTTTTAATTGATACATTTTCAAAATATTAAAGATAAGATCTATTTTGTTAGAATTTTCTACAGCAAATATGGTATTCAAGTAATGTCTCGACCATTAAATATCACCATATTACAAATCTGGGGCAAAAAATAAGACTATTGTCAATTTTTGTTTAGTTATTATTTTTTTTCCTTTTTATTTTTGTATCCACCGAGTTTTTCACTTGAATGCTTGCAAAATGTACAGATTATCTCTATACACCGACTAAACATAGGAAAAAATTTGCGAGAAACGACAAAAACCAATTAAACAATAACTCTTTTAAACGCAATTGGTTAATATTATTTATGAAACAAACCTATGTCTACGATTGAAAATATATATTTTTGTACTGTTAAATTACATGAGTATCAAATACCATATGTACTTGTTTATTAGCTTATTGGACACCCATAATAAAGTGAAACGTGTTGGGTGATCACCATTTTATGTTTAATCGGTAATAAGCAACAGTAATTTTACTATAGTAATAATAAAAAAAAAATATTCAAGAATCAATCATAACAATTGCGTTGACATAACTATACAAAAAAATATTATATTCCTAGTAGAAAAGTATAATACACTTTTTGCAGAGATTTTTTTGGGTCTAATTATTATATACATCCATGTAAGACAATGATAATATCAACAATTCAAATCAGATTTCGAAATACCCTTATGTCAATAATTATATGATACGAAAATAGATTATTACATTAGAAATTGTATTTATTTAAAATAATATGAAATGTTAATCCCATTCATAGTGTTAGTTTGTATCGATCTATTGTTACTGAATTCACCAATTTGGCCGGGTATTAAATATAACATATCGTAAGCTGTGCAAAAAAAAAAGCAGAGGAAACCAATTAAATGATAAAAATATATTGGAAATCATAAGTAAATCATAAATAACCTAAGTTTTATTTTGTTAAGTCACCAGGGAATTTCTGATTGAGAATAGCTGGAAAAATATAAATGTTAATAACAAATGGACAACCAAAGTAAATTCGATCGGAGTATTCGATACGAATGTGTACAACGCAATTATAAATAATAATACATATACACACACACACACATATATTTATGTCAGACCTTCACCACTGACCGAAAATAGATTACAGTCAGAGAAAATAGTGGTAAAATTGACATTGACACGTTGTTGTGATTTGTCCACGCGTCCGCGTCCAACGCAATTGTATTTTTAATCAAACGACGTCTGCACGAACGATCGCGTGTTAATTACAACAGCCTAGCAAACATGTCCGAGTTTATTACGTAATTTGTGTCCGGAAAATCGTAAAACAAAAAATACAAATAGGAAAACCGTGACATCGTTATAACTAGCAATATGTTTTGTTATAAATTGAATTTAAGACATTTATGCATACTTAAAGTAATGGGTCTTTTGTGCGAATCGTGTTTCGGTAATGTTTTCACGGCCTCGGGAGTTGTCAAATTATACGAATAATTCTCACCCTTGATCCAGCGCGGCGTAATGCGCTCGCCGCACGCAGAGAGACGAAACCAAACGGCGTGGCTGTTGACCAAATTATAATATTATGATTATTTAACCGGCGCTTGGTCGTCGTACCAGCATCTCAGACAAGTATTCTAATTTCTACTAAATTATTATTCGCCGTAAACGTTGGACCAAAAATTTCGTTGTTTCGGATGTCATATTATTTTAGCTACGTTTTATGTGGTGCATTGTTCCGATCAATTACTGTGCATAGAGTAAAACCGTGATAAATTTGAATTTGTGCGAAGGATATTACAGAAAATCAGTAAAACCACTCATCAATTGCACATTGAAACAATATCTCTTATTTTTCCGAAGTCTTTAATCGTTTTAGGTGACTTTATACTATGTACTATTGTTCAATATGCGTGTGCAAATGATAAACCTATATTGTAATATTCTTAGCGATTCATCTATATTTTATAATATATTAATTGAATTCGCGAGGTACTTCACATAAAATGTTTAAATTAAAAATAGATTATGATGGACTTTGAAAGAAGTTTAATATTTAATTATAATAATATTATGCATAGAGTTTTTCATGATAACATGAGTTTAAAAGATAGAAAATAATTTATAAGGATATGTAAACACGATTTGATCAAATTCAATTCACAAAATAATAAAATATATTAATTATTTCTAACATTGTATAGGTTGTGTAACTTTTTATAAAGAAAATGAGAATAAATATAATATATTTTATGATTTATAATATTAAATTATCAATTACAATTAATAAAAAATACTGTATATTTTAAATGTTTTAATTTTATGAAATAAATAGGAGAATAAAATCACTTTAAACTTTAAAGCACTTAAAACATTTGTGATGAGTTAAAAATGTTAATAGGATTCTATAAGCAAAAAGAAATTCTGCTATCGTAAATATTAAATACTGATTTTTGATTTCAGTTATAATTATAGTACCAATTAATAAAAAAAATAAAATAGATACCTACCTACCCACTATATAATATTTATATAGTATTACATTACCTAATCGTATAAATGATATTTTATTTGAAATTTTAACAACACTAATTAAATAATTAATTATATTAAAAACTAAATTCAAATTATTACATGAATTTGATAATTATTTTGTCACAAAAATCTACTGATCCATAAACATTTATTGCAATGTCGTTTTACTTATCATGCAATTATAAACTAATCAATGGTTTATTTTATTATCGTATTCTGAAACTCATCTATTTAATAATTTTTAATTTTTTATGCAAATAGATAATAATTTTATCAATTTTTCGATTTAATGTATTATACATAGCAATACATTTATTTTTTAAGAATTTTGAACCTATATTATTATGTCAATGAAATGATTAAAAACCAGCTGTGAGCGAATTGCTTTTAATATTGTAATTATAATTATAATTATATTATTTTATCGTACTACTCATATGATTTCATTTAAATTGGTTACAACATATTGTTTGCTTACAAATAATACAAATTTGTACAGAAAAATTAAAATAATTATATTCAATATCTATCTTACATAAGTGTTGATGCGTGTTATTTTATTGCATTTCGACTACAAACTAGTGTAATATTATATAACATGATTTCTATTTTATAAGAGAAGATTATATTTATTTTATACTAATGTAAATCAAATAAATATACTTTTAGCTGTAAACAATTAAATAACAGAGAAAATAGTCATAATAATACAAACAATACATAAGAAACAGGTTATGTTTTACACATTAATAACAATATTTAACTTAAAATAATACAAATTTCCTAGTTTAAAACAAAAAATACACTATAATATTAGGAATAATTATACTATCGAATAAATTGTCTTGGTAGAACAATTTTCACTGGGCATATTATAATTGTTTTGAATAAAGAAATAATACTTAATAGGCATTTATTTTGTAGTTTGATATGGCTATATCATAATCAGATATTTTAATTATTTCTTTTTTCTGAATCAGTTATTTTTATCTGGCCACAGACAATAATATATACTATTTTAAATAAAATGTGTCCATGTTTGCAGTCTATCTTCATAGACGAGCAATTTTTAAATAGTTTCCACTGCTACCTAGTTATTTTTTGTCACAGTGACATCAAAAATCTAGTAAGTATTAAAATACGAGATAATTAGCAGTGTAATCGAATGCAGCATAAATAAAAAATAAAATCTTAAGATCACAAATGAAAATATTTTACAGAAAAAACGACTGAAAATCACTATTCGATGTAATGAGCCACTATTTAACTTAAATCACATAGTTAAAAAAGTTACCATTTTTATAAATTTAAAATATGAATTAATGTTTTTTTATACATGATTCATCTTTATTGCTGTCCACTTTGATCACACAGCCGTTGCTCAAAGCCAATTTCTGTTGTGAATCTTCATTTTCGCCCAGCTTAGAGTTTTTCATAACTTCCAACATAGCCTGTAGTCTTAATACGTAGTCTGAATATGCCGGCCCACACTTGAGAAACTCTTCTATAAGGTTCTCTATAGTTGTTCTTAAGATTCGAATTTCCTGTAAATATGTTATGAATACAATTAAGACTATTCAAAATATTTAGAATAAATTTAATTAATTTTTTTTTTTTTGGTAGACACATATTCGACAACTGTGATGCGGTCCCCGAGATTTCGGTCTACACATTTTATGTTTATATTTGTAAAACTATTACTTAATCGGTTTTATAGACGCACATTTTTGATTTTTATGTGAGGTAATTAAATAACATTTTGTTATTTAAATGTTATATTTGAATTTGGGTTGGATAGTTTTAGTGGGTATTAATTATTTTTACCAGAAAAACTAAAGCGATGACGGTTATAATAAAATTATATTATATTATTTTTGTTAATACTAATTTTCTGAAAAAATAATAGTAGTTTAAATTTATAATATACAAGATGTATATTGCTTGGATATTTCATAACAATAAGTATTAACCTATGTTCGTAGACTATGATAAATTTTAAATAGATATTTTTACATACCGCTTATTACATATATATTTTGATGCTCATAAAGTGACAATAAATTATTGATTATCCTTAAAACAAATAACTTTGATAATTGAATGTATATTTCGTATGAAAAATAATAACTTTAATAGTATTTATATAACAATTTCACGGCATGGTCAACCGGTGTCAACAGATAGTTGACCGTCGCCGTCACAGCTCAGTTTTAGTTGTGGAAATTTACTCTACTTATACATCATGAAGACAATAGCACTCAAAATGTTAATTTATCACTTATATGAATAAATATAGTCCATAACAAATTTTAATAATTCATATATTTTAATCATGTACTTATGTTATTATTTGCGAATTAAAAGCTAGTTGTTTCTGGAGACTAGTTGTTCTAATAATATAATACTGATACTATGATTATCTTCAATAAATTATTTTAAAACTAAGATAATATAAAAACTACTGGTAAGACTAGATAGCCTTAAATTTTAGAAAAAAAAGATATAAAATAATTATTTTCATTAGTTCTAAATTTTAAAAATGTGTTAAAATATATTCAGACGCAAATATATTCTTATTTACAGACACTAACCAATTCATGTTGAAAATATTATTAACGGAACAAAATATTATTTAATCTCCGGAGTGAAGAAGTATATCATCAGTTGATCTACGTTGTCTACGCACGGTATGTGGATCTATTATATTATACTCACGCAACCATCGAAGTATAATTTATAATAGTCCATAATTGTTAGCAAACGTATTAATAAAACTTGAAAAATAACTTTTTTTAGAAATAAGACGTTTAAAGTCTATATTTTAGCAAAGTTTATTGTACTTATTATTAAATGTATATTAGTTTTTTCTGTACCTGAAGTTCTGTGATTTCTTTGTTGTCACTTATACTTTCATACGATGGATCAGAATGTTTTTGTTTGCTATTGAACTTTAGTTTTTGTGTAGTTATTTTATGAGAAGACGTTTCTTCCACCTTGTGTTCACCTTTGTATATTATCAAAGCCTGTGGGTACCCAAGCAAAATATTTATACTAAACATTCTAAACTTAATAACTTAATAAAAGTTCATAAATGTACGTCAAGTTAAAAGTTACTTATTTTCTAAAATATTTGAGTTAAGAAATTAATTGATGCTGTTTCATTTAAAAATAATAACCTATGCACACTTATGATTAACATAATATAATATATTATAAAAAATAAAAAGTTCATACTTCATTATATATTAGGTATATTATTGTCATAAAATTATTATATTAGCTTTGAATAGTATCATGCAAATTATAATAATGCCTAATTGATAATTTTTAATTTATTTAATAAATTAATAGATACGGTATCCTTATTAATTTTTAATTGATACTTAGTTTTTATTTATTTCGCTATAAATTTTATTACTGACTATATTTCAAAATATATATACGATATTAATTGATACTACGTAATAGTAATAAAATCGATAAAAAAAAAGTTAAGAAAAATAGCGTTTAAAATTTTGTATTAGTTTTTATTTTATAAATCAATAATATATTTGAAACAAAATAGACAGAAGTAATTGACTAAAACTAACTAGAAACTATTATTATCGTATAATGGTTTGAAGTTTGTATTTTTGAGTAAGAATAAAATGTCATGAAAAAAAAAAAAAAAAAACAGTTAATTAAAATGTATTTATATGCAATATGCATTTGTTTAAATTAACATAACGATGCAAAAATAATTGGGCTTTGGGGGTAATAATATCATTCAGTATTCTCGTAGGTAATTAGGCCCGTAGTCATAAACCAATAATTTAAAACAACAATTTAAATAACAAATTATATATCTACTTTTTATATGTATCGTTATCAGGATATCTAACAAAAAATAAAAGACAATAAACACAATTAGTTTGTTATTATCTTTACAATGTAGAAGTTTATTAATGTAGGATTTGTAGTAAATTTTAATTTATGACGTTTCTATCGAAATTAGGTATTACTACAACAACTACTACTAATATTACTACTACTACTACTACTGCTACTACTACTACTACTACTACTACTACTACTACTACTACTACTACTACTACTACACAGATTTTATTATACAGTTGTAGATAGGCAATACATTCACATAATCTGTGTATTGACTTAAAGATTACTTGTTTATTGTTGAAAATATTATATTCTCATTTGACTATTCTAGTATACAGCATATCGACTTTTAAATTAAGTACATAGAGGTTCTAGAATTTTTGACATAGTTCTTATTGCATTTATGTTCACATATTTTTTACTTTCTAAATAGTTATGTTTTATTTTTTGTCAGTTGTTTCTACAGATATGGTCTAAATATCTAAGAAAAAATGCCTAATATTTTAAATTATATTTACTAAGTGTAGTTTTTACGGACTTTTTTGAGGAACTGTTGTTTTTAGAAATTAATTTTTATTTTAGTTCTTTAAAATGTCAACAAAGTCAGTTTTTATGCGTGCATTTTGGTATTTGAAAAAAAAAAAAAATTATTCATTTAAATCCATTTTTTTATTATTTTTTTTAAGAAAACCTAATATTTTTATAATTTTTCTCTGGGTTGTAAATTTGTAATATAACCTGAAAATAAACACGATGATAAATATTGAAAAATAATGTTTATGGCATGGTATTATGACTTAAATGCAGGCAGTTGTTTTATTGCGTATTAATTATTATTTCTTAGTGATAAACAAATTCTGACAATACTATTACAGTATAAGAAAATATAGCTGTGTATGATAAGTTAAAAAGTTTTTTGTAAAATATCAAATCAACATAATACCAACAATAAACAGGCATTCATGCGTATTGCATTATTTACAATAATAATCTAACTTAAGGTTAGATTAGTTCACTCAAAATAATTTATTTTAAATGTAATAATGTTCTATTTTTTTTCTCATAAATTATTTAATATGGTAACATTTAAGAAACTTTTTTTTTATGTTCTCAACTTATAACAGATATCAAAAATTATAAAAAATAATTGGGTTTAACATCAATCAAAAATGAAAAGAAAAAACATCGTTTTCTGTAAAAAAAAATATATATATATATTTATAATATAACGATATTGTTATTCATGAAAAAATATCTTTTTTTAATGTTAGTAAATAATATAATTTTAAGATACATACTAAGTTCCTGAATTTTCAATATTATTTTTACATCCAGAAGTATAGCGTAAAATAAATTTAAATTATTACCTATACTAATATTATTATTATTATTATTATTATTATTTTTTTTCATGTAATAAATAATTTAAATGATAGATTAAGTGTAATAGATATTATTATTATTATATTATTAAACAACTTAGTTGGATATTATTTAAAATGAATAACTTACTTTTAATTTTGAAATATATTTGAATATATGCATTTAGAAGTTATAGTTAAGTATAAACATCGTTTAATTTTTTGTAATAGAACCCTAACATTACTTACAGTGGCTTAAGAGCAACATGCAAAACTACATACCTACAGCAAACATAAAACAAATATTTTATTTTACATAACATTTATTATCCCTTCTACATTAATTAAAAAATACAAACTAATTATTATAATATTTTGTAGTAACTAATAAGTTCATTGGTCATACTATATTTTTTTATATAAACTTCTCTAAATAAGACGTATATTTGTATTATATTTTTTGTCTTTACCTTACTGCCAAATAAAAGTCCCAGTAATACAGTTGCCGTAAGTTGAGCGTGACAAAAAAATATGACGTATTGTAAATCTGGATTAGCTGGGTATTTTAAAAATATCCTGAAAATTGATTAAAATATATATATTTTATTGAGTATATCATGAAATATATATATATATATGATGAAATCATAAGACCATATATCCATAAACAAGTCATTTTTAAGTTAAAAGGAAAAAAATACTTTTTAGCTTTTGTAGTTCTAAACCATAATAAAGATTAACTCAAAATACGTAAGATAAGATTTAAAATAAATTTTATTAAAGTATATATGTTTATAATATATTATATACATGACATTGTTTTCTAACTACTTATATTTTACTTATAGTTAAGTTAAAACATAAATTCAGCTAAAGTATAAAGTATACAATTTTTCAAAACATAATATGATATGTTTTTATATTTAATATAAAGTTAGAACTGTTGACTGTTCAAATTTAAAAAAATATATTAAACACATTGTTTGAAAATAAGAGAATGCAAGGATATTTTTGATACTAAAATAAATATTATCCTATACTATACTATTATATTCAATATTTTATAAGTTACAAGTATTTTTAGTCGAAAGTTAATACAATTTTAGCTTGTATAGCAAAGGTTTACAATATTCCTCTTAAATAGTTCATACTGGAACTTTAATATAAAAAATATAAGCAGTTATTTATAATGGCAATTCGATGTTAAAATTTCGAAGAAATTACTTTATATGTCATGTATAAATATTCTTATAAAATATTATTATAACAATTTTTATTTTGTATTTCTTAACAGCCAACTATAATATCAATAAAAAATAAGTTTAATTATGCTATAGTTATTGATTAATAACTACAATAACATGCTATGCTATAATAGGTATTTAACATGTCTTGTGGAATTTTAAATTAAAATATTTTATTGTATATGTATTATATTACCTAAATAAAATTTGAATATAAATATTCATCGATAGTAATTTAAATAATAAGTTTAATGTTTACAGTAAAAAATTTTATGCAGTAGGGTGGATAGAAACTAATCTGAATTTCACATAAATGATGATATAATTGTTATCAAATTATTTCTACATATTATTAAAATATTTTTTATTTATATACTAATGTTAAATCAACGTTTTTATGTTATATATAACTATGTATTTAAGTGCAATTATAAATTTTAATCCACTAATTTTCGATTGAGTACGCATTATTTTTGAAATAAATTGTAATGAAATAATATTAAAATAATATCGTTTAAATATTTTAAGTTGGCAAATGTTAAAAAATAATTAAATTGATAATTATTATGAAAATATTATAAAATGTATAACTTAATAATTTTTTGACGTTAATAAATTGATTAAAAAAAAAGTATGCAAAAGTAAGATGGATGAGATCATTTTGATACAGATATGTAAAAATTTAAAACAATGATATATTGGAAAATAATTCCACGTTGAGCTGAGTTTACTAGAAAATCTAGATTTTTCTAAAAACGTCATTGTTAATACTACTTTTTTTTTCGTAATTTTCAAGGATTCTTTCAAAAATCATTGTGAATTTAAGCAATATCACTAAACAATAAATGCAAATAGAAAAATACCGTTTATTTTTCCAATATATTGAAGTCTTGTATAAAATATTTTGATTTTTTTTTATATTTAACCAAAAATAGTATCTTTTAATACCCTTTTATTAATTAGAAAAAATGCATTATCTGATATTTTTGTCATAAAATTAAATATAACGCATTGATTGAAAAAAAAAAATAAAAACATTAATATACTCTACAGAATATTTAAATTGATTTTTATAAAATTTATTTGGTAAATACATAATGACAATTGATTTATTTCCGAAAAAAATGCTTTCAATAATTTGTCAAACTAGATATTCAATAGTGAATGATAAAACACTGCTCAAGGCAATTGATGGAAATTCAAGAATTAAAATGTATATACGTGTAAATAGTTTTTATTTTTTATGATTAATAACTCTTTGATATATTTTTATTTTTTTTTTTTTAATTCAAATTTCATCAATCATAATGTTAACCTATTATTAATTACCATAAATATAATTAAAAATAATTTAACAAACGTTATTTTTAATGAAACTAAAGCAGCTTGGCAATTATTGAGGCTAAGTGTTCAATTACATAATTTAAAAAATACTATTAGCAATTAAAAATGTATTTTAACAATAAATACAATTATTGTTTATATTTAATAAAACAAATATAATATCAAAACACGCATTTTAAGCAATTAATTTTTTGTGATGACATTTTTTAAGAACTTAAATATTTATCATTCATTCTTAGTGTTTTTATAAAATTGTAATTATCAAAATAATTATAAAGTGAATAAATAATATGTTTACGTATATAATTATTATTTATACTTACTTATACTTTTCAAACATAACTATATAGTAATATATTTGAATGACCAGTACCTATAATCTATTTAGTAATTTACCAGATTATTTAAAATGGTATTTTGAGTAAATAAATTATTAGTTTAATTTTTAACTTTATTGTACATAATTTATTTACTAATTATTATAATCAAATAATATTAATATCCAATTAATTTTAATTCTAATAATTTTATACATATTTTACATGAATATAAAACTAGTAAATTAATGTGACAAATTAAATAGTACTTACATGGAAACATTGAGAAATACGGACATGATAAACTCGTTATATATGGCTATAGAAATAAACCGACTTTCATTGAAAGCAGACGGCGTTTTCCGAACCATTACACACAAACGGATACCCCAAATTAAGAATAAAACTTCCACTAAAAAAAAGGAAAATATTAAAAACTTGTAAACATATTTTAATTTTTAAATTCCAATACTAATGTTTATTGATCAAAATAAGTTATCAATAAATAATAATTAATTATTTATTATTAATATAGAATATTTTTGTTTTCAGAATTTGTCCAAAATTTTTATTTTTATTTCGAAATTTATTATTATGGACATTATGCATTACATATTATATAATAAAATAATGTTTTTCAAATGTATTTTTAGATTTTATGTTTAAATGTATTATTGCATTGGTACATCAGTAGTTATGTAATTGAGTCATTAAATATGATAAATACTCACAAATAGAAAACGAGTGATCCCACCAATCTGTGGGACAAATATCTGTCTTAAGATTGTCTGCTGTGCGACCGACAATCGTGTGTGGTGGAGACACCATCGTCCTGATGAACAGTATCACAGTGACAAATGCGATCATTAGAAGCAGAAGTTTAATTAGCTGTTTGTCAGTTATGCGAACGGTCTTTGCTGAGTTCACTTTGAACACTTGAGATACTCTGTGAATGGAATAAGAAAACTATTGCTGTTTTATAATGATATAAATTAATATAGGCTCGTCTAACATTTGGAAACACCGTTAATATTTTTGAATCTACTCCAAAAAATGTCCATGTTAAACTACTATTACATTATAGACATAAGAGCTTAGAGGTGTAATTTGTATGTGTTTTTAATTATATGGTATAGTATAGAACTTCAAAGAAATTATTTACTATGGTTGAAATAAAATATCAATTATCATATCATTGTTTGACAATAGTTGAAAAACAACAATTGAGCTTTGTTATTTGTGTGGTTTGAGAAATAAACTCAACGCTATCTTTAATTTTTTGACTAAAAGCTAACAAGGGCACATATTTTATATTTCAGTATTTAGTCATAGTGATCAGAAACATAAAAAATTTAGAGGATTGATTAAATTTTATTATATATATATTATATTTATAAAACTGTTATGATAAATAGATGAACAGTTAAATACCATTTTAATATATGTTCAAAACTTGATAGTTCTAAGCCAAAATGTTATTTTTAAAATACATTTAAAATAAAATATTGATTTCACATAATATTACATGTTTAATTTTAAAATGATTTTATCAACAAGTTCATAATTAATTCGTACAATTTAATAAGATTAAATATCTCTTGCTAAACAAAAAATTGCATAAAATCAGTAAAGATTTTCAAAATTATAAAAAAAAAAAAAATTAACGTTAGAATTCAAACGTCAAACTAAAAGAATAACTCTTTCAGTCATAATTGAATTTAATTGTGTTCCGTGTTTTCTCAGTAACACTATTTTGTTATGATATAATATTTATTTTAATATTGTGATAAGTAATGTACAAATAAATACGCTTAGCTTGTAAATATATTATTTTTATTTAAGATTAAAGTGTGTTTAATATTGTATAAACAAATACAATTTAATGAAAGTAACAATCAGTTTTTCATAGTTATTA
Organism: Melanaphis sacchari; assembly: GCF_002803265.2. Classification (NCBI taxonomy): domain Eukaryota; kingdom Metazoa; phylum Arthropoda; class Insecta; order Hemiptera; family Aphididae; genus Melanaphis; species Melanaphis sacchari. The sequence continues at coordinate 1,126,635 of NW_020271205.1, read as the reverse complement.
TGAATAATAATTAACGCATTACAAAATATGCATCTTATTTTAACGAGACAAAATCATATTTTATCAATTTTAGAACCCAATAAACGGATACAGTGGATTAAAATTGAAGATAGAAGTAAACAGCTATTTATTAGTTAAGCGGAAAACAGATCCTTAAGCAAGGAATTATTTCCGAAACAGCGGGGGATCTACTCTTAAAAGGAAGTAAGAGAATAAATTCACCTCCAAGTTTTCAACATGAGTGCACCGTAAGTGAGAGAAAATCCAATTTCTCTGAGCCAAAATCTTGCAGTACACGTTACTAAATTTGGTGTTGGATACATAACGATGATCTAAAATAAGAAAATAAATAAATAAAAACACTATTAGTTATTTTGTTATTGTATTAGCACTATTTGTGAGTTAATGGCTTAATGTTATTTTTGAAATCGGTCGAAATTAACTAGTAAGTTTTAATTTTTTTTTTTTTAAAGAAGTTTTAAATTATAACTTCTAATTCATTTTTATTTTGTTTATTATTCTTGTTAAGTATTTAAACTTAACTAGATCGATATATAGTAATATTTACTTGCTCGTTTATTTGTAAATTATTTTTAATTATATTCAATTTGAACTACTATTTAAAAATAAGTGGTTGGTATGACAAAATACAGGCCCTAATAATGTCGATTTTCAAAGTAAATATGATTAGATTAAATATAAAAATAAAAGAAGTCTTGAAATCTTTTAGTCTAAAATGAGTATTCATTTTTTATTTAAAATTATGAAAATAGATATAATTTTTTAATCAGTGAATTGTGGTCGCTTGAAAGTTCAGACTGAATCCTGTTATAAATATGTTAAGGTTCTTCGATAGAAATGTTTTGATATGTAGGTTATTATGAAAAGTACAATTATGAATATTACAATTTAAAAGCAGAAAATTATCAATTGAACGGAACTAGTAGTGAGATATTTGCAAATTGAAATAGTTTGAAATGTTTGAATTCTATTGAGATTGGATATTTTAGCTATACTCCATACCTAGTTATAGACCGTTAGTCAAAATATGTTTGAGGATAGTTTTGTAAATTGTTATTTTTTTTTTTTACAGTTTGTGAAATTATGTTTGCAATATTAATAAGTTTTTTTAATCAAAGTTCTGTATACATTTTAGATGCTCGGTGTCGTCAAAGCTTACCGTTGTATACATAAAAAAAGCTCCCAAGATTATTATCTGTAGCAACACTGGACTAGCGGCTTTTACAATCTGAAACATAAAATATAAAATTCATTCAAATTCAATTTCTGAACAATATATTTATTATCTATACTATACTATATATAAAAAAAACATGTATATACAAAAAAATAAATATCAGATCATAGTTTGATATTGTACTGCAAAGTACGTGTACTCTCTTTAGAATATAATTTCAGTATAAATTATTTATACTTATTTGATCAAAAAACTTTTATTTTTTATAATATTTATGCATATATATTTAATGTAATCAATTGTTATGAAGTTTCAATGAATTTAAATAATTCAAATATTGAAATATGACAGTTAATACCTACTTGAAAAAATAATAATGGAATTATTAGAAAATTACATTTTTTTAATATTATATTTTAGTTTTATATCCTATATATCAGGGGTGGCCAACATGACTATGTACGCGAGCCACATGTATTAATAAAATTATATCAAGAGCCAAATTATCTAATCTGTACTTTTATACCACAAAAGTAATAAAGATAGCAAACAGCCGATAAACATATCAAATTACGAAATATGAAATTATATCGTTTTTAATATAGTCTGTAGTCTGTGTTAAATAGTCCTATTGTAAACACCTCAATTTATTTTGTAAAATATTTGTAATATTTAATAATTATATTTGTAATATTTTACCGATACTTATTGCGAAAGTTAGTTACGATGTCAATTTCTAATAAAGCGGTTAAACGTAAATATGAAGAAGAAAAACGGGAATTTAAATTAGAATGGGAAGAAATATACTTTTTTATACAGAAAAACGATAAACCATTTTGTCTCATATGTCAAGTTACATTATCACAGTTTAAGGTTAGTAATTTAAAACGGCATTACGAAACCAATCACAGCACATTTAGTCGAGAATTTCCTATTGGTTCTGATTCGAGGAAAAATAAGCTATGTTCGATGAAATTAAAATTTGCTAAACAAACTAATGTTATGACAATGTTTACGAACGAGGCAGACGACTGTGTAGAAGCAAGTTTTGTAATTGCCTTTAATATTGCTCAAGCAAAACGTCCGTATACGGACGGCGAGTATATAAAAAAAAATATTTTAGATGTAATTTCTGTTTTAAATCCTGAAAATCAAAAACTTTTAAAAATGGTTGAAAATGTACCAGTATCACGACATACAATAGAAAGGCGTATTTCAACAATTAGCTTTGATATTTTCACCAATTTAAAAAACAACATTGCTAATTGTTTATCTCTTAGTCTAGCTTTAGATGAATCTACCGATATCCAAGATAAACCTCAGTTAGCCATATTTGTTCGTTATGTTACGAGTGATGTAGATGTGAAAGAAGAGTTGTTAGATCTAATTTCATTGAAGGAAACTACTCGGGGTATTGACATTAAGATTGCTCTCGATGAAACTCTACAAAAAGCTGAAATTCCACTAAACAAAATTATAAGCATTTCAACTGATGGAGCTCCTAGTATGGTGGGTTGTAAAAATGGATTAATAGGACTTTTAAAAAATGATACTAATTTCCCAGATTTTATACCTATTCATTGTATTCTACATAGAGAACACCTAACTGCTAAATATTTTAAATATGATCATGTGATGGATGTTGTTTTAAAAATTGTAAATTACATACGTTCAAGTGCAAAAACACATCGGCAGTTTAAAAACTTCCTAGAAGACATAGAAGATGATATTCCTAATGATGTCCCATGGTATTGTCTAGTTAGATGGTTGTCGGTCAATAACATTTTAACTAAATTTTTTCAATTAATAGAACCAATCAAAGTATTTTTAATAGAAAAAAATAAAAGTTTTCCTCAACTTTCAAATTCAAATTGGTTAAGAGATTTGGCATTTTTCACCGACATCATGCAACATTTATCAACATTAAATGTATCTCTTCAAGGTCAAAATAAATTAGTTAATGACCTAGCGCAAAAAGTATTTAGTTTTCAAAATAAACTAAAACTTTTCATACGAGATTTACAATCAAACAATTTTACTCACTTTTCATGTTTAGAAAAAATAGAAGCGTGCCTGATAGAATCAGAAATAAAAATTAATTGTGACGACTATGTACTTAAACTTGAATTTCTATTTACCGACTTCGAAGAACGATTTCGAGACCTAAAGGCATTAAAACCCTCATTCGGATTTTTTAGAAAATCCATTTTTAGTTAATGTCATTGAAAAGGGATGTCCATTATCACATCCTATCATCACAAATAAAGCGGATCTCGAAATAGAACTCTTGGAGTTATTAGAAGATGAAGGTCTTAAGCAGTTTATAAGCAATTGTCCCTCTATATTGGAATTTTGGAAGCATATTTCTATATTAAAATACCCAAATATTAAAAACTGTGCGGTAAAATTGATATCAATTTTTGGAACGACGTATTCATGTGAATCACTTTATTCAACAATGAAAATAATTAAGTCAAAATATCGTTCAAATTTGACTGATGATCATCTTACAGAATTACTAAGAACTGCTCTTACATCAATTCAACCAGATCTTAAGAAGCTTACTAAAAAAGTAGACACGAAAAAAATACCACGCAAACAAAATTAGCTTAATGTTTAATTTTTTAATTTATTATTCATATTAATTAATTTTTTTTTTGTTTGATTTAATCTATATTCTATGTTCTAAGCCTTAAATAAATACAATAAAAACATTTTTTTATAAATGTATACAAAAAAAATTAAAATATTTTGGTTTTTGTAAATAAGACCGCGAGCCGCATACGACTGTGACGAGAGCCGCATGCGGCTCGCGAGCCGTGATTTGGCCACCCCTGCTATATATTATATAACAATTCACAAATAAATTGTTTATTAAAAAATAATATCAATGCATTGTAGTATAAATACGTTAATTTATAAATTTATTATCTGATTAAGTTATTGATTTAAAGTTCTGATAGTCCAATTTAGAAATGCATATTTTATATTACTAAATGTTACAAATATTAATATTTTTAAGCTCTTGGTAATTTATATAATACTTAAAGAGTGCCAAAAGATGATACATGGTTTTATTTTCATATTTTTTTTTATTTGAACACATTTTTTTACTTTAAATTATTTATTGGACTATTTTTTTTTTTTTTTTTTTGTTTAATGTTGATATAGTCATATAAAAATGCAAGTGAGAAATTTTCCAGTTATTAAAATATTTATATTAATTGTAAAAATCTTTAAAAACAGTTTTTCAAAATATAAATATAATATGTAATACTGGATCTTGTATTTATTATTTTTAAACTATTTTTATAAAGTATATAAACTTGGATAGATTAATATAGATTTCTAAAACTATTAAATTAACGTAGTCTAAACTTGTTAAAATAAAACTATAAATTATCCTTTATAAGTAAACACAAAGTTGAATAACTCAAATCTATTCTTTTTAATTTTAAATACATCACAATTTTCAGAAAAATTATCCACTATGTACAAAATATGAATTATCATTTGAAAAAAAAAAAAAACAGAAGTTTTTATCTCTATAAAATAATTTTTAAATAGTACAAAAATTTTCAAGAATTTGAAATTATGGTCTAAACTCTAAAGAAATGTTTAAAAATTTAAAATTCAGATTTTGAATAACTTTAATATTAAAAAAAAAAAAAAAAATGGTAAGTAAGTTTGTTGAATCACCCTACATATTAATTATATAACTATAAATTCATAAAAGTAACATGAATATAGCTACCTAAAACTAAAATTATTATGTAAATAATGTAATAAAACTTAATAATAATAAATAAATATTATAAGTTATTATAAAAAAAAAAAATAAATAATATAATAAATGAATATTTCTCAAAACTATTTTTAGATTCTTTTTTGACGGGTATGTATAATACTTTTTCTTGAACATTTGATATACTTACACTTATTTATTATATTTATATATAATATATATACTTTACTAGGTACATAATCTACGGTATTATATTTGTCCATAATTTTGTCTCGACATATGACATGAAAACATGGTTGAGCACTTTATGAGTATTTCCAGTTACTCGTTTTCAACAGAAAGGCACACAATATATACATAGAATATTGATATAAATAGCACAAAGTAATTTTTTTTCGGTAAAGAACTTAAAATTGTATGCTTAGTTTTATATTTTAAAATACTTTAAGTGATATGATTGACATAATTTAAATATATTTAATATAAATACTATGATATACTTCTAGTTAACTATAGGTTCTAAATAATTTTTTTAGCAAAATACCTAAAATTATTTAGTATAAGCATTATATTGAAACTATTTATTTGATATTAATATAAATATTAAATTCTCTATAAAATAACGTTATCTATATGTTGTATCTCCATTTTAAAAACGTAGAAAATTTTAATTTTGTGTTTTAGCTTAAATATTAAAGTGAATTAATCTATTTTCAAATTTAAAGGTATAAACTTAATCTTTAATTTTTTTTTTAAAAAACTTATTTCATTTATGAATAAGCTAGGGTTATTTTTATTTTATGAGATTTCCCACTTTTATCTCTTACTTAGAAATTTAAATAGTTATTAAAACAATTTTATGTTTAATAACATAAGAACAAATTATGTTTTTACATTTAAGATTCATGATTAGTCAATTCAGTCAAATATTTAAAGTAATAAAAAGAAACTGGCACTACTGAATTTATATTTAACATTTTTTAAATATGTAACTGGAGATAAAACACATACCTTAGTAGCGTCATCAAGATAATATATACAACAAAGATATTGATTTCCATTAAAAAATACAAAAATACAGTTTAAATTACGAAATTTTAATATTTTATACTTCACATTATTATATTAATACTGACATCGATACCTAATATTCATAATGATTAACTCATAATTAATTTATAACTACAGTAAGTTTTATAATCTTTTATTTTCGAAAGATTTAGTCACAGATTCTAATAATAATATATATTTAAGAAAAAATTCTAAGAATTTCCTTTTAAAACTAATACGTACTTTACTTAAATGTAATTTAAAAAGGTTGAAAAATTTGATATGTGATAGATCTAAGAAACTTTGACGTATATGATGATAAAGAAGATTTACTGCATCGACTAAAAAATCTAAAACATAAGTCAACGCTCTATCTTTTTTCTTGAACCCCTGTCAAAGGATACTGTATTTATGATACTTCTTTATTGTCTATACGTGGTTTTTTTTTTCCCCCATAATAGGTGAGAAATGTCTATTATTTAAAAAGAAATTTATATACAATTTAAGATTATTGGTATACCTATTCCATAACATATTTTTTCTTGTGTAATAATCATATTCGCACAATATATATTTTAATGAACTATTAATGTATATTTGTTCCATAAAAATATATGTTATGATAAAATTAGATAAATATAATATAATATTGACATTTTTTTTTTTTTTTAATTTTAAAGTATTTATATCACAAACCTATTCACAGTGTCACAGTGTTATACTAGATTTTAATGCTGATTTATAAATAAATTAATACGTATAATGCAATTTGAAGTATTATTGCAGTAATATATGTTATAAAATAGATGAAATGTATTCTAGCTAAAAGTTAAATAAATGAACTATATAACTATAACTAATAGAGAAAAAATTACTAATATTAATAATAATATGTTATACAATATACTTAGACATACACACAAAACGTAATAATTTATAATTCATAGTTGTTTTTCATATAGAATGATATAATGTCATTGATTTTAAATTTAATATTTTTATTACATTAATTTAAAGAATTATGGGATATACTCAATACCTAATATGTAGTAGAATGAGTTTTAAAGTTCAGAGTGACTTTTTAGGTATTTGTCCTGTAATTTAAAATTTAAGTAATAAAAAAATAACTATAAATAACTATTTTTTTATTTTTTTGTTTTTGATTAATATCTAATAAGTTGAATACAAATATAATAACAATAACAAAAAAATGAAAAATGTACACATTTTTATATATTATAATATGTTGAGTGTATAGATAAACGAGCTTCTATCAAGTACCGTAATGGAATAAAATAGTTTTTCACGACGGGATACGATGTACTGAGTATTATTTATACAGGACATCCAACGGAGTTTAATATCAACTACTAGGTAAATGATTAAAAATTAAAATTTGAGAGGAATAATACTATCTTTAAACAATTATTTTTGATTACGTATATTTCAACTAGTTGATCTAAAAATTATTAATCAAAGATGAAAGAATACTTAAATAACCAACATAGATTATAATCATGTTTTCTAATTAAAACGGGTTGAAAGCAAATAACTTAAGGCATTTTTTGTTATTAAGCCTTAAGATTTAATGCTATTCATCTATTAATCCACTAAAATTATTTGAAAATAACCTTAAAGTTTAAATTGGTAGATTTTACACAAGCAAATTCTACAAAGGTTTTTATTATAATCTATACTTCTGTCAATTTATTAACATCGGTAAACCCAAGTAATCCCGTAAAAACGTATATTTGTGTTACTGACGTGCAGTACATTGTCTTTCACAATTCAGTTATTTTTATATGTTGTATTATTTTGCTTGACAATTAAAATAGGTATTTCAAATTTGTATTTGAGACCGTATATATTTATATAAATCTGAATAAAAGATAAGTAGGATTAAAAAATGACCTACTTATAATATATAAAAAAAATAATAACGTGTAAATTATAATAATAATATATAAACAATAGTACCTTCACTTTAATATTTTTTTTTTTTATTATTCAAATTAGCAAATGCCTAATAATAAAATATTTTTTCGATATTATTTAATCCCAGGAACTTAATCAATAATATCAAATATATTGTTTATTTCAAAAAATTACGAACAGAATAAAACTGGAATGATCATAGATTATTAAGTTGTGCCCAAATTAGTTGAATGTTGAATAATTTAAATATCTAATATATATAATATTTATAATGATTTATATAATATTTTATAAATATAGGCGAATTAAAGAAAAAAAGAAAAGTCCCATCAAGTATTTGTTTAACCTAATAATTGAGAAATTCTTGAATTCTACTATAATATAAAGCCATTTCTTAGTATTTACAACCATGGTTTCGTTTATTAGGCATTTAGGGGACCGTGGTTTTATTATTATAATGAAAATGGATAAATTAATAAACATTAATTGTTATATTATGTCTAAAACATGTAGAATACCTGCACTTGATTAAAAGCAACATTAATTCTATAAAAAGCAATTAAAATGTATGTAATAATAATTAATAAGTGTAATTAATTATAATTAAACTATTAACTTTGAATTAAAATATTCATGGTGATTTGATTTTCAAATAAAAAAAAGGCTTAAAAACGTTATTAAATTTAAATATAATATTATAATATTATGAAATTATTTTACCTTGAGATCACTATATTTGAATGTAAATACAGCTACCATTGGTAAAAACCCGATTACTACAAGCGTTAATAATAGTATTGTGATTCGAAGTATAATGTCATAGGTGGCGATGCATGGACTAAAATCAACGCAATCATCACAGCCCTCTGCACATTTTTTACACTGAAAGTTGGTTTCAACGTTGTACGTATTAGGTTTTCCCTAAAACAAAAAAAAAAAAAAATTTTAAAAAAGATAAGTAAACAATAATGGATCAATATTTTTTAAAAAGTATTATAAAATAATTATAGAAAATAAGCTATTCAATAAGCTTACCAACATAAGCTTTTCGTACTCTTCTTCTACTACAACTCCATTGAAAGACTTTTCAGTACTTGTGATATTTGGAAAAAAATATCCTTTACGGCACACACATTTGTAACTTCCTCGGCGAAAACCAAATCCAGCTAATGAGACACACTAAAAATATATTTATAACATTTTTTAATACTACATATTATTAAATAAATACACGGTATGTACAATCATCGTACAGATAACCAACCTACCTAGCAAATTAAATAATTTTCTTTATTATTATTTTTTTTTTTTAACTTTATTATAAAAACACAATCTGTACCTGCGGCACAATAAGAGTATGATATAATTTCCAACAATAGAAGAAAAACAATTTGATTGAAGAAGCCACCCATTAATGAAACTTTCGTCTTTTATTTATTTATTTATTATTTTTTTTTTATTTAAATTAATTTATACTATAATTTATAATATTTTAAATCTGTAAAAAATCATGAAAATAAAATATTTTTCTGTTAGTAAGTATGAAAAGTTATAAAATACCATATTAATTATGACTTCTTAATATAATTATAGATTTTAATTATTACCCGACACATTGTATCTAAAATATTTAAATTAAAAATAAATTTATTGGCTTATTGACTTAATTAGTATTTACTGCTTGATTAATCATTTAATTCACAAAAAGAAAAAAAAAATAATGAATAAAAAAATAAAACAGATGAGTGATTATAAAATAAACATATAGAATCAAATTACTTTCCGTGGGATTTTTAATAAGCCAATTATGTTTTAAAATTTATTTTATTCAATTATTTGCCTTTTGATCATTTGAAATACACAAGTTTTTCGGGTATATATAAATTAAACGTAGAATATCATAGTTGATTTGTATAGTAATTTGTAAATAAATTTTAATAAAATGAAAACCCAAGTAATGTAATTAACTGAGTTGACTATTGGCTATCGCTATTTGAGGCTTTTTATGCTCAGTTTGTACATGTATATGAAGTTGTTTGTATTGATTCTAAAAATGATTAACATTTTAGATATAATAAAAAATGTACTAGTTTTGTAACAAATTACTTATACATTAATTTATAACCTTTTGTAAAAATAATGTAATAATTTATTTTAATAAACAGAGTTTTTGTCAATTTTAAAAATACTGCTGTAATATCAAAATAAATATGTTATGTGATTGTTGGAGTGTGATTTATCTAATTTCTCATAGGATATATCAATGATAGTGATTTCCGTATGAACTTATAGACCTAATAATTATTCATAATAATTCAGAGAGAATTTTTAAAATTTATATTAGGAAACATTTATTGTTGTTGTAAATAGTTATTATTAGGCAAATTACACGTTTAATGGTAAAATGAAACATAGTATTATGTCTATAGCATCGCTTTTTTTATATAATGTCTCAATTCAATATTGAAATGAAAAATTTTAAATGGTACTAAAACTAAATCGTAGTTTTTACAAAATATAATGTTTGCAGTTTAAGAAAAATAATATATACCATAAAAATTAATAAAAAATTAATTTACACCTATGTTTTATTTCCCTACACGACTTTTGAGTTAAACGTTTTAAATAACTTTTGTAAAGTTGTATGTTATTATTTCTATTGAATGCTTTTAAAATTCAAATGTTTTTCTTTCAATCAAATATTAATAAATTTAATTGATGTATCAAAAAAAAAAAAAAACTTGTAAAGCTTTCAAAATGGGTATGGATATTTTCTACATACTATGAATACTTAAAGTTAAGCGGAATAAATGGAAATGAAAAAACTGATCAAGAAGTGTCTAAAGTAATCATTTTTATCCTATACAATATTTTTAAACACGTGTAGATAATATATATATATATATACTAGCTGCCCGGCCACGCGTTGCTGTGGCTAAATGTTCTTACACTTGATATTAAGCAGACAGTCTTAAACTTTTAAACGTTAATATCTAATTTTTTAAATTATAAATACTTTTAATTTTTCAATTTAATTTAACACCAATCGGTGCACAATGCTTTTGGTTAACCTGTCTTTAGCTAACACAAATAGATTCGACGGTTTCCCAACACGTGAACACGCAACATATAGTTGCCCATGAGAAAAACATGGATTTTCCAAATCTAAACCACAAATGGACATTGTTTGACCTTGAGATTTATTTATAGACATGGCGAAAGCTAAACGAATTGGAAACTGTAGCCTTTTGAAGGGTATGGTAGAATCTGATGGTATCATCGGAATACGTGGCAGCAGGACCACTTTTCCTTTAAACTTCCCAGACAAAATGGTTGTTTCAAGAATGTTTCCGGTAATCTTTTTGATGACCAAACGCGTACCGTTACATAATTGAGTTAGCTTCGAATTACGGAGGAGAATAATAGGGGAACCAATCTTTAATCGAAGATTATGTGGTGGCATTCCAGGGATATCTAATGAATTTAAAAATTCAATCGGAAAATTTACACTTTCATTTTCGTCAACAACAGTATCGATTGATTTAAATGACATCAGATCGCCTGGTAACAACTGTTGTATCTGGAAGTTAATTTCGTCAACGTCAACGTTTTTGGCTGCCAAAATCGCCCGTTGACTAAGCCATTCATGATTCAAATAATTATTCTGTATATCCGGGAAAATACTCTGAATCATTTCATTTTTATCCTGAACAACAGTGCAAAAATTGTCTGATAGTTTAATGTATTGCGTATTTGGTTGCAGTTCTATTTTACCGTTCTCAATATTTAATAGTTGTTCGGAAAATAATTGTGCTGATGGATCATTTTGCAATTGTACTCGCATATTTATGGTCATTCGAAGTGTTTCGACACTTCGCCATAAGAATGATTGTTTCAAACATGCATTAATCTCATTCGCGAAAGTAGAGCGAGGTATAACCGGTAAGGTCTGCCGGAAGTCACCAGACAAAAGTAAGATAGCACCACCGAAAAGTTTATTATTGCTGTTTAAATCTTGCATAGTTCTGTTTAGTGCTTCAAGTGAATATTTGTGTGCCATTGTGCACTCATCCCAAATTATTATAGAACTCTTCCGCAACATTGCAGCTATTCCACTATTCTTTTTGATGTTACACATTGCATCTGGTTTATTATGAACGTCGTTTATTATGCAGCTTGAATGTTGAATGTGCTGTTCGCCCACCATCCAGTAAAGTAGCCGCAATGCCTGACGATGCTACAGCTAATGCGATTTTTTGTTGCGACCGTATTTTGGCAAGAATCAACGATATTAAAAATGTCTTACCGGTTCCACCGGGTGCATCCAAGAAAAAAAAACCGCCTTGTTCAGCAGCAACAGCCAGCATAATCCGATCATAAATAATTTTTTGTTCTGCTGTCAGTAATGGTTCATTGTTCATGATAATTGTTGCTAAACTTCTATGGTCATATTGATTTTCTCGTTGTAAATCGGTATTGACTCGGAAATAATGAGCGGCTGATCCGTTGCCTTTGTCGATCTCTTTCTCGTACTGTAGCTATGTTTCGTTCTCGTTCCGCGCTTGTTCTCGTAATATTCTGTTGCAGACGTTCGTCACGCTGTTCTTGAGATTCTCGTGCACGACTTTCTGCAGTCCTAATTCTTTGAGCTGCATTTCTTGTTTCCATTTGTTCTGGTAATTGCTGAGCTCTTTCAACACGTTTGCGTCGTGACCCTTTGCTGCTCGCGTTGTTGAAGTTAGATTTTTTCGGTGGCATGTTATCATAGCACATAAATAAATAAATAAATAAAATAAAATAAAATAAATTGAAATTATTGTGGCCATGGTAACGTAACTTTTGTATGCAATAAATAATATTTTTTTTTCGATTTTTATCGATATTAATCGATTTCAAGCCCTGCTATTATCGATTTTTGTATTATTATTTATATTTTATTTTTATCTGCTAGAGAGTGCCACCGGTGTAACTCGGTTTTTGTCTCTAAATCTCTAACTCACAGGAGTTAGGTCCATACCCTATATCCTGTCTTTTAAGTTGGACCAAATTACACGCGGTGTAAAAATTTCATCAGAATCGGTTAAGTGGTTTAGGAGTCCATTGAGGACAAACATTGTGACATGAGATTTATATATATTAAGAAGAGATATATAATATATATATATATAACATTAAATGGAAGAAATCAATCAGTAACATAAATTAAACTTAAATATAATTAAAATAACATTTAATTACGGTGGAACTTTAATTTTAAAAGGTAAGGCAATACTATTGTAAATCACTTTTGAATACAGAGCATACATTTATAACACACAATCGTCTCATGAATAAAAATGATCCTTTTTTATTATGAGAAGCATGTTGAGTTAACATTAAGTTAACTTCTGAACATATCTTAACTGAATTGTCAAAAATATTTGGGTATATAAAATATACACTAGAGCACATCTGATAAGAAAATCTCTACAAGCAGAGTATAAATATCACTAGATCACTAGCTTCTTTAAGAAACAAATTAAACAGTTAAATTTGAGTTGGAAAAAAATACCTAGGCGTTGTAAATAAATTTTAAATAATACCTAGTTAAAATAAAAAATACAAACCTATGTAAAATAAAATATTTTAAATTAATAAAATTGTTGAGCAAATTTTCGTAGATTTTGATGTAATTTAATATATTATATTATATTAGAGCTGTTGTTAATAATTGTCAAATAATGTGGACCACAATTACAATAAACTTTACTTTTACTTGATTGTTTGTAAACTTAATCACTACTATTATGTGTTAGACCACTGGTTCGGTAGCTTTTATTATGACACAAAGATAAATCGCACAAGAATTTTCTATCACATGTGTGTTATTTTTCTTCAGTACATAAACGAAAAAGGTACCTACGTAATACGTTTCATAAATATCACGCACAATACTAATATTATAGATACAATTGCGTACTCACGTAGTGAATACAATCGCTATAGTCACTACATATATCAGATGAGACGTGAAATGAACGGAATTTATTATTGCAATTTTACTACAGTAGTATTAAGAATATCGTAAAGTTAAACGTGTGCATTGTTGCCTATTCTATGTTGTCATCGTCTATCCGATTTACAGTTATGCCATCACGAAAATACAATATGTGGATATTAAATGCACGACATTATTAATAAACACACGTTAACTTTGAACATTTTAATTTTATCAGAAAACTTTATAATAACACACATAGTTGTAGATACTTTAAAGAGAAATGGTCTCATAACCACAGCGATAGAAATACAAAACAGTACAATTTTAAGTTAATTATAAACAACTGTGTATTTAAAATTGATTAAAACGTTGAGAAATTAATAATGGTTATTAAACTTACTTGAGTCGTTTCCATTTTACATTTATTTGAAGAGGCAAAAATGTTTAGCTTTGTACTGCCTTCAGGTAAACTACATTGGTCGATATCCACTCTCCGCAAGTCGATATCAATTCCGCTGGTCCCCCTATAGCAAAAAAAATATATTTTATTCTATAATATTATAATTTAACTTGGAATATAATAAAATTGTACTAATGGAATGCTATAGTTGGGAAATCTTTGAATAGAAAAAAAAGTATGAAACTCTTTGGCACGTGATTCAAATATTATTCTCGGCAGACAATGAATATTTTTTATAAATAAAAAGATAGCACTTCTGAGAATTTTTGAAGATGATATTAAAATAAAATCTCATAACTTTATCAGATTTTAACAGTATCATTAAAAATCATTTCAATTTTCTTTTTCATTATAAGGACACAGATTGGCTGATTTATAAATAATAATATTATTATTCTCTGTATAATATATTTTAAATATACTCTTTACATTTTTTTTTTTTTTTTTTATATAAGACAATTTATATTTTACCATAACAAGCTAAAAATATTGTCAGATATATTTTAACATATATTGAAGTTTGTTAGTATAAGTAATTAAACTCAAAATTATATTAAAATTTAAAATGTAAGTATGATAACAACACATAATTTGTGGATGAGAAAAGGTTTAAATTATTTAATTACATAGGAATAACATTGTGTATGTTATATTGTACATATATTCATTATTTATTTTATTATGTACCTAATTTAAAATTTTAAATAATGAAATTTAAAACACAAAAACTACTAAAACCATTTTTATTTGCTTTTAAAATAAAGTTTAAAAATTATATATTATAATTTTATAAAAGTTATTAATGTTAGAATGTATTTGTATTTAAATCAATTACTAATTTGTAATTAATGTGAATCTATTTTATATTCAATTGTATTATGTTAAAATATGTTATGAATTTTAAGTTTTATTTATAGTGTTACTTACATCACTTAACATGTTAAATTAAACTGAAATATTCTATATTATATGCCTGTTAATATTACATTTAAAATCATCCAAGATAATTAAAATAATCTTTAATGTATACATAGTTTTTTTTAATTATAGTTATTTTAGTTATAATTTGTTTAAAAATTTTAATTTTAATTCTCCAAAATAATAATTTTTCTTGATTTCAAATTTGAAAAGTTTTACATATCGGAAAACTTCGAAAACATTTTATTTCAGAATATAAAATTAAGAATGTATCTTATCATTTAAAAATGTTAGACTTAAAAAATTATGATGATGAAAAATTGTTTTTTTTTAAATATTTTTTTTTCAATAACATAATATTACTTAAAAAAATGTAGAACTTTTCGAAATAATTTATGTGTATATTTGAATCATTCTGTATATTGTTAAATACAATTAAATTATTTTATTTCATAACACTGAAAACAAAAATAATGTACACAAAAATTATTTTTTACATAAAATATTTATAAAATTAAATTAAAAGTAGATTTTACAGTTAACTTAGAAAATGGTATTAATATTAATTATGCGATATATAACCATACTTATTATAATTTATAACACACTTTTTGACCACATATTTTAGTACAAATGGGTAACTTATTATTATGTTTATGTTAAGTGTTGTGCTAATAGCTTAAGAATGGAATTAAATGTTTATATACAATTTACCTAAAACATAAAATACATTAAAAATAGACATAAAATAGTTTACATTATTTTCCTTATAAATTATAATGGCACTTATTTACATAGATAGATTAAATAACAATTCTACTCGTATAGTACATTTTATAATATCAATAGGAACTTCAATCAAACCTAATAGGCTTTTATAGCTTTTGATGGTTATCAAATGCACAATAATTTTTAAATGTAAATAATAATCATACAAATATATATATATTTACAATTTTTTTTTCAAATAATATTACGGCTGTATTATCATTAAAGCTTAATAATCACTTTTATTTTTTATAGGAAATTATTAAAAAAAAAAAAGGTTGACAATAAGCAAAACCTTTTCTGAACAATAAGTGGTGTCAAGTGTCCCTCATTATTGAGAAGTAAGTCATTGTACTTTATGAGTTAAATTTTTAATTCAATAATAAATCATTGCATACGAAAAAAAGATTCTGGACGAAGATGGTCTATTTTACTAGCTAATATTACTAAGTATACATTTTGTGAAATGTTTATATTACTATCAAATCATTTTTTATTTTTTTTGCTTCTAGTAGGTTGAATTAATTTTTACTAAGACCATTGCATTTTAAAATGTCATTGTATGTATAAAATATAACGGTACGGGTTAAAAGTTTCAAGTACACCTGGATAATATTTTTAAATTACAACAAAATAACTAAAATCATTTTTCTTCTTTTAAATGTCTAGTTTTATTCATATTCAAACTTAAAATATATATTATACAAAAAGTTTGATGTATATTTTATATTATTTTTAGTTACAATTTGTACTGCTTAGGAGAAACCTTGTATTAAATATTCAATTATTAGATATGATAATTGAACATTTTATAAACTTTTAACTGTAAAATTGTTTATCAATTTTTGTGATATCGATGAGTTTTGTTGAAAAATAATTGTGAATTAACGCTCTACTTTTATTTATTTTTTTTTTTTTAATTCTAATAACAAAAAAGTTTCACGAAAAATTATGTATTTAATTGTCAAATATTAAATATGAATATTATCTATTAAAAATGTTATATAGTTTAACTACCACATACTATTGCCTTTTTAAGTATCAACTAGTTCCAATTTTTTACCAAAAATAATTAAATCATTTTTAATACTATAAAAGGCGATAGAAGCAAAAAAAAACACACATAGTTATAAAATCAATATATTTATTGTTTTGCATAGAATCTAAAAATAATATTTTTTAGACATAAAATACATAAAATATTACTAAAAATATTTTAAAAAGTAGTAAAATGTTTCAGGTATACTACTAATTTTAATTGCGATACGAAGAACTAAATTATATTTTTACTAATTTATACATTATTGCTTTCTATGTGAATAAAATTTATTTTTGTCAGATTATGTTAAGTTCATCCTAAAAAATTATAAAAAGGTATAATATAGTAAACAAAAATATATTGTATATTTGTATGTAATATCAAAATTGACAAAAACTTAAATCATTTTAATTCATCGGAATAATTATTAATAAATTCTAAATATTTAGCATTGTTGTAGTGTGAACAAGGTTTTTTTTTATATAGGTAATTGCTTCCTGAAATTTGTGGACACAATTTGAGGGTGTTTTTGATTTTTCAGACATAGCTAGTATTTTATCTAATTTTTTAACCAATAACTACAATACCTAATAGTATTAGATGAAGGTTTTTTCGACTATTATTTCTAGAAAAATTTTCTAACAACTATAAAATGCCACGTATGGTGCAACAAATTGGCATTATATTTTATTACTGTGTAGACGTGTAGTATTATGTATGTTATTATTATGATATCAAGTGCATCCAGTTTTCAGCGGGTCGTAGTCACTCGAGTGTGGTTGACTCGTGTTTGATGTTGTAGGTGAAATAACTCGACGAATATTTCAACGTTTAGTTGAGAATAATAATAATTATTAATAGCTTCAACGGCCATGCCGTGACAAGAAAAGCAACCGATGTCACGTTAACTTACTCGCTTACACACACACACACACACAATGGATCCATCGAACCATAGTCTTGATGAACAGCATCCCAGTGTAAATAATAATATTTACAACAGATATAGGCAATCAGCTGAATACCAAAATACCACACATAGATTCCCCCTCCTATGTTTCTGACACTTTGTAAGAACCGCCTCATTCTACATAATATATTATTCATAATTATTTATTATACAGTAAAAGTAACAATTAAATTTTAAATTTATGAAAAATACATATATATGACTAGATACTATTGAAAATTATAGGGCTTGGAAGTCTTAGAAATTTCATATTGTTCTATTTGCACTCAATTTATAGCAGACCAAGCTAGATATCTGAGCTAGATATTCAATTGTGAGTTTAAAAGTTAAGAATTTGATATGCATATTTCTTAAATTTTAGGGAAAAATGTCATTAATTTCTTTACGCATATTATTAATTTAAGTATTATTATAATTTATAATAAATAATAACATATACTTTCTAAAACAAAACCGATATACATTGAAACACTATCCCATAATTGAAATCAAAATTTTATATTTTTCAAACTAATAGTACATATAAATATTATATTGTATATCCGTCATTTTCGGTGAAACAAATTCATTATTATGTTGCATTTATTCGATTTGTACCACCTTCTCACAGTTTAGGTATTTATATTTCTAAAACGATTTTTAAACTAAAAATTAATATATTTTTGATCTAATTTTTTCAACTACTACGAATCCAGTGTGATCCACTCAGTAATAAGTACCTATAATAATACAATAAGTTGATAGTGTTACGAATTTTTGAAGTATAATTGAAATAAGTACCAACTGTCCTACTATCTACTACACAAGATGAATATGCTATTATTTATTAAAAATGTCTATTAGCGTCTGCTTTAACTGCAGTATGAATAGTTTACATATTATATACAACATGATACAGAATTTTTGGGAAGCAATTTGAATTTTTCCATTATAACAATCATTTTCTGAGGAAACTCAATTTTTCTATTTTATCCGTTTTGTCTATTATTCCAGCCATCCTTACATAGTTTGGTTAAACATTGTAAAATTACCATTAATATATTATTTATTTATTTATTTATTTTTTTTTTTTACCAATTATCAGGGCATAATAGACAATAATTGTCTAATTAATTTTGTCTATATATTTAATACATCAAAAATCAAACCATCCTAATAACAATTTATATTTCTTGTAAGGATTTGTACTAAACATACAAAATCAAATTCAGTACTTATAGTTTTATCTGAAACAGTATATAGGTAAATTTGATCATATACCTATCGGCTATCATATTTGTTGCAGCTTTTAGAATCAAACAAAATAACTAAGTATTTTTATTTTAAATTCTGAACAAAGCAATAAAAATATTATTTTTATAGATTTTACAATGTAAAAGTCTTAATCTATTGGAATAGTAAAAATGCTTTTTTGTACGTAGATTTTAGAATAAAATTGGATCTATTTAGTATTTTTTTATAATATTTGGAAAAAAAAAAAGGTAAAATAGTAAGTTTACGAGAAACATATTTTCGTCAAAATTTACTTACTTTTTTTGTTATAATTCACAAACAAAAAACCATAGAAAGATACTTAAAATGTTTACTTAATGTGTATGTCAGCATTTTCTACATGTAGTGTAATTTACTAAATATTTAGACTGTTTTTGAGCTATCTATTGGTAATTGAAATTTTTGATTTTTTAGTTATTCTATAAATGTCGATAAAAAATTATTCACTAGGTTAACATCATTGAACATTTAACTGGAAACTTCATGAAATGTATTATCGAATCTGTTTAAGTATATAAAAAATACGTAGACATAGTATTTTTTTTAAATGTATTTAAGCTTAAAATATTTATTTAATATACTGATACTTAAGCATAAAAATGCATAAGATATATTTGACATTAGTGTATAACAAAATAAAATAATGATTTTGCTTACTGTTATGTTTTTGATATGTAACTTAAATAAAAATGCATATTTTATTTAAGTAAATTTAATGTCAGATTATAAAATTTCGAACACCTCAGAAAGATAACATAATTTTCAAAAAAAATATGATTAAACATTGCGTAGAACATACTGCAAAATCAATATAATTTGAAACTATTACCTGTTCTTATTGCATAGATATAACTGCATAAATAATTTGATCATATAGTAAATAGCACTTACTATCATTACAATTTAGAAATATGTAACCAGTGTGTATGTATAGCCTTGCAATGACATAATTTTAATTTTAATTAAATATGTACATTGTACACATTATTTTTACTCAAATCACCATTCCTTACGTTTAATTGGAAATATACAGGCAAATAACGCAAACATTTCTAATTTTACAAACACAATTATACTTTTTAATAAATTTGAATTATTTTCCTATGTATACAAAACATAATTAGAATCAAAATTAACTTAAAACACTATTTTATTTTACATGCTTGGTAATACATTTTATAGTAATAAAAAAGAAATACAAACTATTAGATATAATTAAGTATTATTATATAATTATACTACGTATTAATTATTAAGTAATTTAATGTTATAATATTATATTTTATACAATACGTAAATATAAAAATAAATATTTAGATTTTATATTAATATAGATCCGAATTAATTACTGTACCAAAATATTAATCTGTGGTACAATTATATTTCATTACTGTAAAAGTTTGTCTGTACTTTTGCCGTGTAACCTACTGTTTTTTTTTTTTTTTTTTTTTTTTTTTTAATAAAACAATAAGAGTATTGGATAATACTCTGTTGGATTTAACAACAACACCACATGCCATGCGTTAGGTATACATTTCTGTGAGAATGAGTAATTAAATTTTAACATTTAATTGTTAACAAATAAATATATTACTTCAATAATAACATACGTATATATTTGTAAGGACGTGTATTTACTGCAAAACGTCATATGTGGTTCTCGTAAGTAAAATGTTATACATGGTAAAATATTTTTAAATTCTATTTATTTTGTGTAATATATTTTATTTCATTATTTAACTGTATATAACTACAATTCAAATAGAAATAACAGGAATCAGACAAATAAATTAAATTAATTTCGTTTTTCAAGATGTTTTAAAATATCGTTTTAGTATAATTTTAACAATAGGTAATCAATCGGTAACTTAAATAGCATAAAGAAATATTTAAAATGACATATTGATATCATTATATTTAAAAAATATTTTTTTCAGTGAAACTTTATTAAAAGCTTAGTTGTTTGGATCTTAAATAGGTAACATATTCAACAATATTTCCTACAATTATAGATAAAGTGATAACAAAATGTATTTTATAGCTATTTTGTCATAAAAATATTAAATATTTATAATAAAGAAAAACATATAATACAATTTTTTTTTATTATTTACAAATTTCTACGATTATCAGTAATTTTTATAATATTTTTTTCTTTTTTCTTTTTATAATATTTTTAAAAGAGATTTTGAAATAAACATTAAAATTTTTAATGAAACTCATACTTTTTTGTGCAATCATAAAATGAAAAAAATTTCTAAATTTTTCTATTTATAAAAAGCAAAACTCAAACGAATTTTTTATCAGAAATATTTATTTGTAATTTAGGTTACATATTTTAAGAGTACCTAATATATTGACTATACATATACAATGATTACTTGGATAACACAGTTAAAAACTATAAATCTATAATAGAAAAGTCTCAGGAAAACATATTGAAATTAATTTTAGTTAAGTACATGGATATTATTATAATATTCAAATCATAGTTTTCTATTTAATTCTATGTATCGATAATCTTAGGTATAAGAATTTTGCAGTTCAAAATATATTTTTTAACACTAGCTATAATTTTATAAGCTAACCTTGGTCTTAACATATACTGGTAATATTCATAATACCTTCAACTACTATATTTAACTAACTAATATGTTCGTGTTTTTAAATTTGTAGCTTGAAAATTATATAGATGTGTATATGTCTTAACTACACAATAATTTATTGTTGTTATTAAAGTGTCACTGTTTAGGGTAAAATAACCAATATGCATATATACTAAATTTATATTCAACTTATTTACGTAACATTATTATGAAGTCACATGGTTATATTATTAAAGAACTGTTTCTTTAAAAATCAAATTATTATGTGAATAAATTTTCAATATTTACTCAAAATCACAAAATAAACATATTGAAAACTATCATATGCAAACAACATACAGTAACAGTACATTGTTGGAAATACATAAAAGCTATGGTACTATGCCAAGAAAAATTCGTTTTATTATTTTTTTAAATATAGATAATACAAAAACAAAAAAATATATATATATATATATATTTTGAATAAACTAATTTACATAGAAATAATATTTTATATGAATTTTAAACCATTAACAGTTTTTATAAAACTGTTTATGATGTTGATTAAAAATATAATATTTTAAATCGTTCAGTATAATTATTTTACACTCAAATATCTATGTCGTAATACAATATAATTTTTTATTCAAAACTATATTATAACTAGGTATAGAATTAACTATTTAAATTTAATAATAATGATTATAAAGTGTCGCTATTGGGTGGCTTCTTTTGTCACGTGTTGCATGCCAAATTATTATATATATCAGCATACATGCTTATTGTAAATTTAATTACAGATTGTTTGTTTTAAAATAAAGTTAAAAAAAAAAAAAATAATAATAATGATGAAGATAATACTCATTATACTGTATACGCGGTTACTACCCTAGAAAAAAAAAACCTATTGATATACCATTATCTAATATAATCTTCTACTGGAGTATTGGTGTTATTGAAAAATATTTTGACATGACATAAGTTGGTGAAAAAATTTTAAAAACAAACAAAAAATCAGTTAAATGTACATTACCAATTGTAGAATACTAAATATTAATAGTATTCCTCTAATAATTAGAAGTTATATTAAACTCTTATCGTATCACACTCAAATAACGGGGTAGTAATTCTATACCATATTTTTTCTGAACGAGACGTTTGTGCCTTTCATTATCATTATATATATTTATATACAAAAAATAATATGGCCATTAACATACGTCATGGGAAACGAAAACCAAACGTAGTCGCCATCCTTATAAAACATTCCTACTAGCTTAAAAACGAGGAAATACAAAAGTAGGCCCTTCCGGAAAACTAATTCATAAAATTGGATTGTGTGTTCGAAAAAGAATTCAAAGTCTTTTTTTAGTATTTTTAATATGGATAACTTGACTTTAATTACAAAAATAACATAAATTGAAACATATGTAATTCAGTGTTTGATACTTATGAAAACAATTAATAAAGATGCTAAATGTAGACAAAAAACATAATCGGCATTAGACAGGTATAAAAAACTATAGTGTCTATACACTTATTATTTCGTTATTAATGTTTTTATAAATATTTATTATTATTATTATTTTTTTCTTCATAACTCTATTTCTTACATTTTTTTTTTTCTATCGTTTACAGTTTTTTAATTTGTTGCAAAATATATCATTTTTCTTTTAAAAATAGAGTTTTTTGATGACATAAAATTATGTTAAAACAATATTTAAAAAAAAAAAATTAACTTTTTAAAAGAATATTAGTTGATATACAAATGGATTATATTTCTTATAGTCCTGAAGTAAAATGTGTCGTTTTACAATGGTATTCTTAACTGACAAGTATAAATGGACATTTCTAAATAGGTACTTACTTGAAAAAATATTTAGCATCCTTGAAAGCAAAGAATGGTACAGTGTATGTTAGCATCCATATATTTCCACCTCCACAATCATAATATGGTTTGCTCCATTTTCCGTCTTCGTACGACACTGCTAGAATGTCGTCAGGAAAACTTTTTGTATGACTTGTTTGATTCCAAGTATATGTATTGATTGCTGAAAAAAATTGTCATTAAAGCATAGAAAATATTTAACTACAAAAAAAATTTGATTATTTCATTACAATTTATTATTTTAAATATAATTATTAAATATACAATAATATTAATTAATTATATATTAATAATAATTAATTTGAGAAAGATTAGATAATTTATGATTTTTTCATAATAGTTCACCAGTATACCATAATTAACTAAGATAAGTAACTAAATTTTATTTATCTTATATTTGGTAAAAAAAAAAAAAAATTTATTTGAAATATATTTTGCATATTTTATAAAATATTTGCTAGAAAAAAAATTGAACTTAATAGTTATTTATTATGATAAAAGCTACGAGAAGTAAAAACAGTACCATTAAGAGAAAAACCAAATTACTGTTTGGT
This sequence comes from Melanaphis sacchari, assembly GCF_002803265.2. Lineage (NCBI taxonomy): Eukaryota > Metazoa > Arthropoda > Insecta > Hemiptera > Aphididae > Melanaphis > Melanaphis sacchari. Next base: position 1,102,270 of record NW_020271205.1, on the reverse strand, counting down.
GCATATCATTACGATGCTATATTATCCTATAATGTGTATCCGTATTCATGTAGTTACATAAAACTTATATATCTTACATAATAAAACTCTTATGTCAAACTAAATATGTAAAACAACCAAAAACCAGTAAATATTTGACCATTTGACCCATACGGTTTATTCAAATTTTATTCTAGAATAAAAATATAAACATAACATTTGCCTAACTTAAAAAACGTTATAAACATGTTATGTCAATATGACTTTGTACATAAAAGTACGGTTAATAAAGATTAAAAACAATATTAGAAGTTAATTATAACTATAATAATCATGATAAATATTTTAATTGTCAAGGTATAATAATGTACTCTATATATTGAATTAAAATTTAAAAAACCCGAAAAAAATATAATAATATAAATTAATATTTTTAACTACCTATAATATTATATCTTACATTAATAATCTTTTTAGCATTATTTTATTTTTTTAATAATTATAAAATATTACTATTCAATATTTTAATATTAAAGATATTAATATTAAAACACTAACAGCTAAGAATAAAGAAAAATTATTTTTTTTAAATTATTCTTACAATATTTGTTGTTAGATCCCCATGCTTGCAGCATATTATTGATAAAATGTATCCACATAAAATCGTTTTTATAGTTATTGAATAATTTTTGAAACAATAATTTCATTGATATCCTTTTAAGGTAAACGTATATCTAACGTTGTAATTGTTAAACAAAAATAAATTAAAATCTTTAAAATGCGTATATTTAAAAAAAATATATTAACAATGCAACTTTATTGCTTACGAGTTTAATTTCTATAGACTAAATATATATAGGTTAATAATTTAAAATAGGAGTAAAAATATTATCAATAAATTATTTTTTGTTGAATTATTTTATTTTATGAGAATTTTAACTTTACTCGGTCATTATTTATTTATTTATTTATTTATTTATTTATGTTTTTTTTTTTGGCTAAATAGTTGATTGAATTATTTACCTTTAAAATACCAATGACAATAAATGATGAACAATTAAATGAGCATTTAATTGTTTTTAAATGATGCTTTGAATATTTTAAAAATAATGATAACATTTGAATGTAAATCAATAACTTAAATATAATGTATTGAAAAAATGTGCACGATTTAAGAACAATTATCAACCCTGAATATTCAACAATTTAATTATTTATTTCAAATTAAGGTATAAAATTGTTAGTGACAGATACTGGTTTATAATAAAAAGTTTTGTTATTTGTATTTTTTTCTTATAAATACAGTCGTTTTAACAGTTAGTTGATGAATAGATGAATTGTTAATTTATAATTATATTTTTTTTTCCTCGAAAAATCAATAAATTAGTTCTAAAATCGAAAAATTGCATTTATATATTAATTTAAAATAATATATTTAAATACTTTCAGTTTCATTCCCTTATAATATTATAATTTTAGAAATGTAAATTAACTATAGGGATTATAATCGAGTACGTTACTACCATAGTAAAATAAAAGTAATATTCTCAGTTGGTATTGGAAAGAGTCCAATTAGACCAACTTGAAATAAAAGCAAAACAATAAATAATATATAAAAAAAATGAATCTTGAAAGGAAAAAAATATAACTGTAAAAGTAAACTATAATTAAAAATAAAAATATTTGTCTAAAACAATTATAAGTTTACAAAATGCATTAGATACAGTTTTTCAGAACAAACTTTTTATTTAAAAATAAATATTATCTAATTTTAAAACGTATATTTACTTTGAAAAATATATGCAAGGACCTTGTTTAAAGTTTTTAAAGATAATATTTGATACATTTAATAAAAACTATAATATTTACGTTCAATTGCTATATAAACTGATTGTTAAATGATTTATTTTAAATTACAATACATTAGATCCAGTGACCTACATAATTAAAACTTATCTATTTGATTTGTCATTTTATTTATTTATTTTTAAGTGTTTTATACACTTACCGTTTATAGATAAAATCAAAAAATGAGTATAAATATGTGACTGTGATTGTAAAGTACATAATACCCTGTAGAATTGATACCATAATAGTTATTACAATAAAATACGACAATTTATAATAGATAACAATGACTTCGCATATTGCCTGACTGTAAGTTTCACCATCGGGTCAAAGATGTATATTATGTAAATTTTGGTGATTGTGTTTCCGTCCCGATACCGTTTATCATTTGTGTATAGTGTATACTCAACATATAATTTATTCGAGTACAGTGTTAAACCGTAGTATTGTAAGTAGTACTTGGGATACTTTCACTTGAAGCCCATTATGTTTAATTTCAAATAAAGTTTACTCATTCCATAAACTTCCTGAATCTGTTTAATTCTTCCCAACGCTATGTACAGGTAAAATATAATATAAAATAGAAATTGCCAGATTGGGCTTATTAGAACATGACCAAATCATAATATTAGTACAATTATATTTTGTAATACTTATAAGTGTAAGTATTCGCAAAACCCGTGGTATTTTCTAAATACGTATCATGTTCAACCTACTAACATTAGGATGCATTTGTGTATGGTAACTTTGACGAAGAACTATCTGATAGTATTTACTATCTATCATACTCTATTTCTATTGTAACATTGAATCATTTATACTACACATTAAACCTAACGTAGATTAATTTAAGTCAAAATTTAAATTGATCACAAAAAAAAGTTTCATATTTTAAGGACTGTAAAACAATTACATAAGTCGCATGTACAAATGTACTATAACTAAATAAAATGTTAAAATTAACTAAGTTTATGATGAATATCGTTTTGAAGACCGACAATCCAATTTAGAAAGATTTAATTAGATAACCATAATAATTCTCTGTATAGTTAAATCGTACCAGATGTTCCTTAATCTTGTATACAGATGATAAACACCAGGTATTTTTATTTTATTTTTTTTAATTTAAGTATCCAATTGTGACTAAATTAAATTTTAATTCAAGTGTTTATCCATCAGGTTGAAAGGATGATTACTTCTATAATTTATAAACAATTAAATGATTCTACATCATATTATTTCATTTTTTTTACAATTGTAATACAATAAAAAAAAAAAAAAAAAAAAGATTATAAATAATACTCAATTTTTATAGTAAATGCTTTATTGGCAGAAATTGTTATAAAAAGATATTATTCATGTTTTTTCATCATTTTTATTGTAATGAAATAAATGTATGTAATATAATTCTTATAAATATTTTTTTAGAGATATAAACAATTTACAAAAAATAATTAATATATTATATTATTTTGTAATATGTACGGCGAATAATTTATTGCAATGGGTTATTTGTATATGATTTTAAAGAGCTTTTTTTCATTTTAAAAACATCACAAATTGATAATTATAGTAAAATTATAGATCATATTATAATATTTTTTTTTAGACTCCGAGTAAAGCGCTGCATGTATTGATTTTACAATACATGTGGATTGTACTGTTTATATTTACTACACGTTCAGTAGTTGAAAAATACTTTGATTTTGGGATGATTTAAAAAAAAAAACTTAAGCTTGTTAGTACTTTATACGAATCAAAATTAAAAATTTTTAATATACATTTTTATAATCCAAAAAATACTAATAAAAAATGAAATAAAAACTAGTCATTTTTACGCTACAAGTAAATCAGTTTTTGAATATATTTATTTCTTTATTATTTATAATTTAAGTACAAATACGTACTTGAACATGAAATGTTCACTCAAGTATTTATATCATCATATTATACAAATTAAATAATCTTAAAAATATCTTTACTCTTTTTGAGCTATTCATAGACATTAACAATTATTAATTTCATAAAGTTTTTTTTTTTTTTTTTTAATTCAAAAAATATTATTTACTGGATAAGTATGTTTAAAAAATTAAAATCAAGTTTATCATAACGTCTTAAATTGTGACTGAAAAAAACAAAAATGTATAGTAATTTTACTTTTATAAGAGTTAACACTTAGAATTTTGATGGAATTCATATAATCTCAAAACATTTTAAATTATTTCATGTTAAGAATTTTATTAATTCATACATTTTTTTTAATTGCTTATCTAAAATTTAAAAGTAAAAATTTAATACATTTTTTTTTTTTTATAAGTTTTTCAACCTTTATTTAAAAAAAAAAAAAACAACTGAAAATTAAATTTATTTTTTATGAATTTTTACAAAATTGTATTCACTATTAAATAAGTAATTCTCCTTAAGTTAGTTTTGATACATTTGTGTTATTCAAAAATTAAGAATTGTAAATACTTGAAATTTTTACAGAATATTTATATGATCATTTTTTGAACATATTATTATTGCCTGACCATTGACCAATGACATATTTTTATTATAAATTGTCACCATATACCGTTATTAAACAAATAACTCTTGAAATTTTTGATATCGATAAATTTTCTTAAAGTATTTAGCTTATATAATAATATTATTATACCTTATAATTAATATTATGTGACAAATTTAAGTTTAATTTATAAAAATATAGCATAAAAACAAATTAAAATTAAGTCATATACAACTGATAAATATTATAAACTATAATTTTATCTTTTGACTTGTTCCTAGAATGCGTAGAGCAATTGGTGCAAAGGAAGGAAGTGACTATATTTTATGAACCGACATATTATTATATCTTTTACAATATGTTTTTAAAAGCTGATTAGTTCAATTTCGTATTTATTATTTTTATTTTTAAATTTTTTTAAATACTTCTAAGTAAACATTTGTTCATAATGATTTATATAATATAAATACTTATTTTAATTGAAATATTACATTATAGAAGTTACATAATAAAATATCCAGTGTTTAAATTTATATTTAGGATACAAACAACCGCAATAAAAATACATTATTCTTAGAAAAATTAAAATGAATTTACTTAATTAAAATATTCGTATATAAGATTACTGTATTATAATAGGTAATTATTTAATGATTGAAAAATTTTGGAATCTAATTTATTTCAAACTTATTTTAATGAACTTGTAACATGACATGTTAAAATAAATTTTATTTTTTTTTTTTAGACGTATTACTTCTACTTGAACATAAATGCTCCATTTTCTGGCATAATTTACATTTTTCGTTTGTTTTATTTAATTTTAAAATACAAAAAAAAACATAACATAGTATGAATTACAAAGGGTGCAAAAGCATTGTTTGTATGATTCATAAATATGGACGTCATTTTAAATCTCGTGTTAAAATATATTCAGATTACTTGTAATTTTTCATAATTCAATCTATTGGAATTCAAAATATAAGGATAATACTCAATAAGAAATATTAATTAAAAAACCAAAGTAAAATAATTTTAAATAAAAATTATTACAACGATAATAATATGCCAAGTATGTAAATTTTTTTTAAAGTAAATTTCAATTTAAAAAAATATATAATTTTTCCTCTAAAATTTATCTATTTTTTTTAATAATATTTTGTTGTAAAAACATATTGAAAATATTTGTGGATAATATTTAAAACATTTTTGGCATTCAAGCAATACCTTTTTATTTAAACTATATTTATAGTATATATTTTATTGCATATTTAAATTCACTATTTTATTAATTATCCTATATTTATATTTTATTTATACCAAGAGGGTACTTGACGAGTAAACATTAGTTTAACATAATCAAGTATAATCTATACTTAACATTTATGTTGGTATACATTTTACCAACATAATCATTCTTATTTAAATTATTTAAATGTATCATGCAAAATGAAAACATATTGCATGAAAATATGAAATAAAACTTTAATCTATCTTTATTATTTTAAATATATGATTATTTAAAAACTTATTTTTTAACATGTATAACAATCAAACAGTAACACAACTATCAAATCGTAAATTAATATTTAAATTGAGCCAGAATTGGACACATAAAGCTACTTGATTTGGATACTTGATGACAAAGAATGGCTCATTAATGTGCCAATCACGCGACACTACACTCAATATCAGACGTATAATCAAGAAGTTAAGAAAATGCAAGAAACAAAAAGAGGAACAAAAGCCATCTAAATGGAATAAGCTTAGTTCCATACCCAAACAATGAAATAAACAAAAATGAATTCTTCAAATTAATCGAAATACTAAATCTAATACAACTAATAATTATTGCAATGTATATTGAATTACGTAATAATATATTATATCATGATATATAATTAATTAATGATTTTTTATCCTTTTTTTTTCTTAAATATAACTTATATATAAATAAAATGCTAATAGCCTACATTTAAACAACATCTTGGATTTTAAGAATTTTAAAACTATGTGATTTTCACCTGTTAAAATATGATATTATATTTGTTTATTTGTTCAGGTTTGGTGTTATTAAAAAAAAAAAAAAAAAAAAAAAAATAAGATACTTATTAATAATAGTATTGAATGAGAGTTTATAAATCAAATGTATTACTTAGACACCATGACATCTAAAAGAAAAACTAAATAATCTAGTATAGATTAAGTATATATTTAAATATTGATATGGAAATACATTATTAAGTAACTACTTTGTTTATCAAAAAATAAAAGTTATATGAACTATGTATTAATTAATTTCAATATATTTTAAATATAAATTTATATTGTTATCATTTATATCCACTTATATCAAATTGTGTTATTTTAAATATAATCATAAAAAATTTAAAAAATGTTTGATACGAATCATTGTACTTAACCACTTAATAACGATAGTAAAAACTTTTCAAACTTAAAAGCAAAAAATAAATATTATTTTAACTATCTATAGTGCTATATATATATATAATATATATAGTACTATATGTTACTAAACAAGTTTCATCATAGCCGTTCTATAGAAATTCTTAGAAATTCTAGGCATATTCTTTAAAATATCTCGTACTACCTATTTGGAAATATTCTAAATTTTATTATTTTATTTACTATGCTTATATAATATTTATAATATTACAAAGATTTCTATAAAATATCAATACTATCCGAGGTAAAGTTTGAATTTTTTAATAGAGTATAAACAAAATATTTTTATTTTTTTTATTTTAACTATATTATTTTTTTTTTTTTTATGTTGTTTATGTATACCAAAAGGTCTTACTATAGAATTTATGCTCAACATCCAATTTTTTCAGCTAAATTATAAAAACAATGTTATAAACTTTGAAATATTAATTGAATAGGTAATTATTGTTGTGGCTTCCTAAGTTAAACAATTATAAACATTAAACGAAATCTTCCAAATTAGTTTAATTATAATTTATTACATTTAACATAAAAGATTAAAACTTTTAAGGCTTATACATTTTAATTCATGATTTAAATTATAAATATAATTCATGTATTTATTGTAAATGCGTTATTAAGTAACATGAAAATTCATAATAAAAATAAAGTATTTATAAACGCATTTTTAACAGTTATCTTATTATATATTTACATTGTTATATAAACTTATGTTTAATACCATAAGTCATGATTAAAACGATACACACTCCTAAAAGTACTTTGTAGTATCAATATTAGTTACACCAGATTAAACATTATGTGAAAATCACACAGAGCTTTTTGATTCTGTTATTCGTGTGTTGTCCAACGATGTGCAAAAAAAGTAGTTAGATAAACATTTACCTTGCGCAATTTACTTTATTATGTTGTTTACAGAATGGTGAATTCAAGAGATATTCGATTTTGTGAAGTGGCCAATGAGAAAACAGGTTGATATATAAAGCAGTAAGAAATTATGTTTATAACAAACATTTCAGTAAGAAGGTAATTAATAGTAATTGTCTACTTAGGTTTCGAAAGAAATTACTAAATTCTTAAATTTCCGATAATTATTGAATGAAAAATAAATATACTCTAAGTCGATATTTTCTTAAATGCTTAAGATATCAAATACTATCTATTTTGCTAATACGTTATAATATACCCATAATAAGTTAATCACAATTTACTCCATAAATTAAAATTAAAATATTTCGTTAATCAATTAAAAATATAACAGTCAACATTTTTTTTTTTTTAATTGTAATTAATTTTATAAATACCTAATAACCATCAATTTACTAAGGTTTTACAGAAATTTAAAAATTATGGAGAAATAAATCCTATTCTTAAATAAATACCAACTATCATTTTTGCATCAATATTTAATTTATTATTTAAAAAAGGTACTACGCAATAATTGTACTTACTAATGTACTATTATAGTGTTATTATAATATGTTTTAAAGGTCCAAAATGAATAAATCGTTTATATAAGAAAATTATAAATATCATTATTTACTGCAATGATAAAAAAATATACTAAGTTATGATATTTAGATTTAATCCTTTAGATATATAAAAAATACAATTCATAAATTTAAAAAGAAAAAGCATTGTGAACACTATCAATCAAAAGTAATTATACCGTATGTCTAAGATTCTTCAAGAAAACTAGTGGTAGGTATGGATTTATATAACAATTTTAATTCACAATTTTCAATATTGTTTTTAGAAATACTTAAATAATAATAATATATATTTTTTACAACAACATTTTTCCGGTAGGCCGATTCCATTTGTTTTCTCTAAATAATTATATTATTTTATATTAAAAAGTGTAAATTTTGAATGTATAATAACAGCTTATATTAAATTATAAAATATTTTTTTTTGGTACATTTTATTATACTTGATTACTTTATAATTATTTATTAATATTTTGGTTTACAAATATATGATATATTTAAATAAAATAAAACATCAATCACCAATTGTTTTTAAACATAAACTCATATGACATAATGTTATTGATATAAAAAAAGAATACTTAAAGATAATATTTACTTATTACAGAATATCATTTAAAGTTGCAGTGCTACAAAGCTTGCTTTAATAAGTTATTTGTTGTTACTGATAATAATTGCTTGATGAAACATCATTCTATATCAATTATTTTACAACAAAATAATTATACTTATGACATTATTAAAAGACTTGTCTACTACATAATTGTATGTAAATGATGGACAATGGTTCAAAGAAACTTGCTGATTGCAATGATTAACTATTTAATTGTATTATATAAATATGTTTGTGAAATGTGCCAGCATAATTATCAGAGAGATGTAGTTTTATACAATTTGACAAATTATATTTTACGATATGACGTTTATACTTAATTATATTCTACTTTTTCTCGTTAAAAGTGAATAGGTATTCCACCACTTTCTCCCACCCACTCACCCAGTAATATATTTTTTAAGTGTATTTAATTGTTTATAAATATCCTCATATATTTTAAATATTAATAATTTCAGCTTTGTTTCTTTTAATTTATTTATTTTCAAATTTAAACTGATCAAAGTCCGATATTATTGATTTTGAGGGTTTATTATTAAGCATTATATATTTCAAGAAAAATTTTAATTACAACTATTATTTTTTGATAAACTACTTTATATTCTATTATTCATAACAAGTGCATTCAATTTATAATACACAACAAAAAAGTATGGTAAATAAAAGGTTTTCTTATTTAAATTAATGTTTCTATTGTTATTTAACTAATCAATAATTATGGATTAAAATAGTTTTTTTTTCTTTTGGTAATTAATAATTGGAAAAGTTCTGAATTACTATCATCTTAATAAACTTAAACGAGAAATAAATTAAAAACAATTATCATCTATTAAGTTTTAATACTACATAAGAACCCACAAAAACAATATAGTTTTTATATAGCGTAAACTTTAACATTATATATATATATATATATGATTTAAATTATTATTTATTACCTGATTATTTTAAGAAGTAAAACATTTATGTTGACTTATTTAAAATCCAATCATCATTTTATGAATTAGTATTATCATTAATTATAATTTATTTTTTTATGAAAATATACATATATGATTATATTGTAAACTGGATTATCAGAAGCCATTTGGATAAACAAATACATTTTATTTCTCTACGCCATAACTATAACAAGAACTTATATTCACACAATAGATATTTTATACCACTTTTGATACTAAATAGATAGGTGAATGATAATATTCTAACGTAAAAATGGAATTTATATCGATGAATTGTTACAGTTTATATTTTATTGTAAAGTTGACGTCAATTGATATGCAATATACTTTAAAGGCATATATAGTTTGTTTCTATTAAAAATATATGAAATTGTGTGTAATTTTATTATAAATACAAAAAAAAATCATTCCTCATGTGAATAAAAACAGTCCAAACCGGAAATCAAATAAATACAAGTAATTTGAATATGCTATTATCTCAATTTTATTGTTTTTATTAAAAAAATACAATGAACTTATACTTTATATCAATAAATGATAATACAATGTTTCTGTTTTTATAACAAACAGCTTGGGATTTGTTCGGTGACTATAAACATAATCATATTATCAGAGAACAAGAAGTGTATATTATTATCGTACCTAAATATACCTGTCTATTTAAAACCCGACCAGTTATCAATACCTACTATTTATTAGGGTGTAGCTATTGTATGGTTTAATGGTTATTATTCAAAATTATTGTTGTTCCGGGAAGCTACTGATTTATTATCTGAATTCCGGTAGTTTCCGATTACACTATGAGCTTGTGGAGATTATTCCTACAATTTAATTTTATGGTTTAAAGCCAAAATTAAGAATCAAATAAAAAAATTAATATATTTTTTTTCATTAGATTGTACATTTTAGTCTCGTTGAAGCTTTTTTATTATTATTTTTTTTTTATTTCAAAAATAGATACATTTTGCAGCAAAAAATATTATTTTATTTATTGATCCAACTGCCAAAAAAAAAAAAAAAAAATGATTTGTTTAAGTTTCAAAAAATTAAGTATTCTTGGTTAAATCTATCTATTACTGTAAAACCGTGTGTACCAAGAATACTCGAATTTAGTAATAATTCTTAGTTCTTCACTCAAACAATACAATTAAAATACTAAGGAAAAAAATATTAATAATATCCGCTTATAAATTTATGGGATATTCAATATGTGTTATTTTTAAAAAACAATAAAAGTAAAATGTTTTTCATGTTACTATTTTTTTTTTCTTTTATTCTAAATTTTATTATATATATACAATTTCTGTAGAATGGGAATTGTTTTAAAGTTAAATACTTTCTAATACTATTTTTTTCAAAAAGTATTAATTCTTTTTTAAATATTTTTTGTTGAATTTCAATACTTAGGTTCGTAAAAATTGAATTTTGAAATAACTAGTTTCTTAAATTTGATTATTTAACTCGATATACCATTTACCAAATATACTTTTAGAGTTATTTTTTATTAGTTGCTTACATTAAATAATCAACATAATAATTACCAAAGTTCTTTAAGTTCAGAATGAAAATACTTATAATATTTTCCATGTAAATATTTAACATTATACGATTTTTATCATACAAATTAATATATTTTTTTTCTTTTTTGATATCTTATTACTTTTAGGGATTTAAATGTTAAATTAAAAAAAATATCTATTAGTACATAATATTATACTAAATGTAAAACATTTTTAACTAATTTACTAATTAATACTGTATTACTTTTTGTAAGCTTACCATACTCTAAATATATTTATTTTTTCTTGTAATCTGGACTGTGAGTGTACCTTGTCATTGATTTCTGTAATAGATGTTAGAACTATATTTTGTAACTATTATCTAATATAAAAAACAATATCATATTTTTTCCCAATTAGATAATAAGAAAAATTAAAATATACATTTAGAGTATGGTAAGTTTAAATACGATATTGTATTTTTTATGAGATAATAGTTATAAAATTTAGTTCTAACGTCTATTACAGAAATCAATGACGAAGTAAACTCAAAATCTACTATACAGCGGTAGAATAGTTACCTACTTACCTACTTTTTGAATTTTATTTTATGCTAATTTTTCGAGTACTGTATTATTATAGATACAATTTCAAAATAAATATGAAAAACTATGGCTTAACTTCCAAATGTATGAAAGGAAAGATTACCCTTAAATACTACACTAGATCTATATAATTTGTCGTGTTCTTGATAGGCATATATTTTGATAGAAAAAAACTTTAATTATACATTTATGGTTTATAAAAATCAAAACGTGCATATGCGCTTACCATGTTTATACTGATTGTTGCGTTGTATGACCGATTCAGCGGTCTTCCGGGCGATAAAAAACCATTCACTGGCGTTAGTCAAGTACTTGTATTCAACGGCCAAGTCCTTAGCCAATATACCCTCGCCCTTAGGCAGCCGGTACGCATATGGACAAAATAACTGATAATGCTTGTACTGGTGCTGATCATAACAGTTACCCGCCGCAAATATGTCATCATCAAACTCTACCATGGAAATCACGCCGGCATGCAGCAGATATTCTGAGTCCATGACTTCGGGACCAGCGTACTTCCAAAGTCTTGTCAACATATTGGCTCTATTAACCGCAACGTCGGCTTCCACACGGAACCGTTCCTAAATTATGCAATCTTTATTAAGTAGGTATTTATCATTATGATTGTTGATTAAATGGTAGGTACACGTAATTAATATATACTCTTATATTTATTTGGTTTTATAAGAGAAATCATGGCCATTTAGCGTTAATGTATTTTGCATGATAATTGTTTTACATTTTTAGATGATTTTTTTTTTATTATTAAAAGTGAAACACATATTCAATATCAATATTATTATTTGTTTAGTTTTATTTTATTAAATTATTTTTCACGTATACATAACTATGAGTATACATTACAATTGATACAGTTGGAAAAGTCTATATACGTTTTTGTTTTATTGAACATCAAGTAACTTTTATTTGTGACTAATACAATAAATAAATAACATTGTTTAATAAACATGTACGTGACTTTTGTTAGCTGTTTAATTAACTATTTCAATTCAGTTCTAGACTGCAACACTATAAAAAATACATATAATCCTCCATAATGACCCCAATCATTCTATACAATAAACGAAAAATAGATATATTATATTATACACACACACACCTAACCAGACCCTAACCAACTATATGGAATTTTCTCGAATACTTATATTGTTTAAACGATCTTATTTGTCCCACGTTCAACGTTTAAGTCGTAGTTCTAGGTTTATCTTTACTGCATAAATCATCCCCAACATTTCATATGTGAGACGAATAATATTTTATGTTATCTTTACGGAGAAAATAACGCGGTTTCCTTTTTCGGGATTGGACAATAACTTCAGCAAACTTTCTTTAGAATGACAATTTCCTCATCTATAGATCCCTCGAAGTGTCATTGACCTAAATATGTTTTATTTTACATTCAATTTGAATGACGTATACTCGTGTACGGGTTTTTTTTATTTTGTAATATAATTATTATAAAATATAATATTTTTTGTAGACCCGTAAGTAAACCATTATGGTTTTTTATACATTTACGAGTATATTTAATATATATATATACATAATATATACACATACGTGTATATGTAAAAACCATATTTATACGAGTATTATAATATTATAAAAGTATAAAATAATAATATTAATATAAATTTTAATGTTTAAATTTTATAATGCGTAGCGTCAACAGCTAATTAAACATTGAAAAAATAATTTCATTATTCTATAATATTACATATTTTAATATATACAATCTACATAAATATTATAAATCGAGTAATAATAATAAACAATTCTCATTAATATTTCAGTTCTAATAGGAAATTTAATCTTCAGGATTAATTATTGAATATTGGTGTTAAAATATTACACCAACACTGTATGAAAATAATGTCAATAAGGATAAATCCACATCATAGAATATTAAACTACCTAATATTTATTTCTATTTAAGAAGCCTATAATGAAGGATACTACATGCAATTATTTTTGAATAGTACGATATTTGAGGTGTAAAATTTATAAATATTATTAAATTAAAATTACAATAATAATCATGTTTTTTTCTTATTATAAAATATAAATTGTGCTGAATCTATTATACAATTATATTCTTAATAATTAGTTAATTTTTCTATGCTTTAATATTTAAATGTTTATATTTTTGTGCACCAAATTTAAGCTATGGTATTTAAACTAGGATCATTGACTGCAACTAATTATTTGAAGATTATTTCATTGACAAAAAGACGAACCATTGTTTTAAGGTATTTAATCAATATTGAATAGCATGACCATTTAATAAACAGAAACAGCGTTTAGAATAGGTAATAATTTTATGAATGTTCGTTATAATACGCAATATCCGTTGTCTAACTATTATACACATCCCAATGATTTAGTTTTATATATCTAGATTATATACCAAATATGAATATGAGTCACCCATTTAATTAGATATTATTATAAATGTATTAAACTGCTACTTTAATTCGATTGAAATGTATTTATTTTTTTATTTTGTTATTGTTATTTGATTATTAAAAAAAAAAATACTCTCAATTACTAATTTTTATCTAAGTATTTACTAAGTTCAACTTTTTACAGGAAACCATTAAGGTTTGAACCATTAAAAAGTGATAGCAGAAACAAAAAAAAAATCACATATTATTGTAAAATCTGACAAGTTTTATTACCAGAATACACTTACTACACTAAGAATAAATATCCTATGAAAACAAGACAAGTTATATACTCAAAGTATCATTCTCTTAAAATATGATTTCGTTTAAAATTAATATGATTCAATAATACCTAGGAAATTACTTATAATATATATTTTGTATATTTATTTAAATAATAAACATATTTTTTATATATTAATTAGTTATTACCTGTATTATAATAATTTATTTTTTTATTAGTTTGTTGGCAGTATTTTTAAATTTCTCTATTTCATACTTAAAGTAATTGTAATTATTCTATATTAAAATACAACGTCAATTTTTTTTATTTAATATTTAAACTTCTAACAAATAGAGTAATGTATTTTTGTTGAGTAATACAATTTTTGGTTTAAAATATTTATGACTATTTTACTGAGAATAAATTCTTTAAAATAACACCTAGTAAATTTAAATATAAATTAATTTAAAGATTCATCTTCCAAAATAATTGAAATGTCAAACTTATTCTGGTATCAATTCATGCGTACAATGTGTACATAATAATTAATATAGATAACGAAATTGCATTTTTTAAATATACCAGCGATGAATGATTCATTTAAGTGTATTTACAGCGTACATTTATCTTGCCTTAAGATTTAATGGACATTCGATTGAAAACTTATTAATAAATTGTATTCGTATAAATATTTAGTGAAACGAAATGATTAATAACAGTAATTTCAGATGGTATTGTTGTGAAAACAGTTAACGGTTGATGCTGTATCATACAAACGCTGATGTACCTATCTGCTGTTCATTATTCATACAAATTCGTAGACATTTTTTAATAATAAAAAACACACGCATATACACTCATATATATATAGCTTATGTATTTCAACATAATATATTATTGCAATAAACTGGTTTTATAATTGTTAAAATTGTGATTGTACCTATATTTTACTAGTATAAATTACACCTCATCGACTATCAAATATTTACAAATATTCTAAATCATTTCTTATGATTCAAAAATACTCAGAGTTATCCGCACTGTTATTAGTAATAACCGCAATATATGTTGTAATTAATTCAGTTTTAGCACGTACCTTACATATAAGCGATTAAAAGAAATAAAAAAAAGCGATAGGCTAATATACGAGGGTAGGTACATATTTTATACTATTATATCGTTCATAAAATGCGATGGCTTTAATGAATTATTGTATTAATTTATTTAACATAAACAATGAAATGGTTTATTTAGGGTTAATAGTTTAAGTATTTCACCCACGCATACACACTCATTCGAACATATATTGATAGACTGTACCATTATATATTTATGACTTCGTTTTGGAACATTAAAAAAAAAAAAAAAAACAACAAATAATTAACAGAGTCCATTTCATAATATTTAAAGAAACAGTTTATAATCAAATAGTCGAACTTAATTGTCAAAGTAAAATATAAATCATACTAATACGTTTTTATTTTATTTTTTAAAATCATTTTAAAAACGAATCAACTTTTATTGTTTACTTTTTTTATTTTTAACATTATATTATTTAACTTTAACATACAATTCAAATAAGTCAGTATACAATAAACTAACTACATTATTGTATTTTTAATCAGTATACAAATTAAGAAATTGTAGATGGAATCTATCTTGCATTTTTATAATTATTATTGTTTCATTGATATTTATGATAATAGTATAATATATAGCATTATAAAAGTAACATAGGTACAGAATATAGATAATTATCCGTTCTTATGTTTTTGAAATTAATTTAACTTTAATTACTTCGTCAGTGTGACAGAAATTAACTTTCATTATTTATAAAATAACATTTTAAATTATGATTTATAAGCTGATGTATATTTATCCTTTTATAAAAAATAATTATTCTGTTATTAATTCTCGTAAAAACTATTTTTGGTCTTCAGTTAATTTATTCAATCTTATAATAAATATCTATAAACTATTGTAACCTTTTAACTGTACACTTTATAATATATAATTTGATTAAATTCAATAATACAATAATATGAAATATAGAATATAAAAACGTTATATTAATTTTGTGATAACAATTTTTAATATTGAAGATGCATCATTCATAAATAACTCCGTGTTCATACTATGAAAAAGTTATTATACACTATGTTAAAATACAATTATTGTATTTTGTATGCCGTACTTTCTTGTACACCTCAGCTGTATTGAATTGTCCTAAATTCTAAACTAACAATATTCAGTTAGTGAGGTCTCCTTATCTGTGTGGCTATATAGAATTATCTAAATAAAAATAGTTTTATTAAATATATAATATGAACTGTTTATTTAAATTAAATTAACCAGATATAGTGTGCTGCATCGGTGTCTGTTTGGTAGTACCATGAGAGTAACAAATATATTTGTGTTCCGATAAATATAAATTTATCAGGTGGAACAATGAACTTTGAGATAAACTGTTTTTAGAACTGTGTACCCTAAAATATCCATTGTTGAGAGAAAATTATCAATCAATAAACAATGATTTCAAAGTAATTCGAAGTGAGATTTATAAATAATCATAGCGAATTCACAATATCGTTGGTTAATAAACTTAAAATTATTAAAATAATATCTTGATACTTCAAGTTTTTAAAATAAAATTTACAATATGAGGAAAAACAGAAAGCTAAATCATATTTATTTAGTTAAAATAATGTAAATTTAAATATAATTTAATTACTTTCAAATACATATATTTTATGCAAACAACTATCCAAAAGTTAAACTTTAATTTAGAAAAATAACATTGTAATAATTGATACAGATATGTTTTATTTATTTTTTATTTTATTACTTTTGTTATTTGTATTATTAAAAACGTCCATACACCTGTAATTAGTTTATTACAAATATGTGGCATATTGGCATATAATATTAAAATTAATCATTTTAAATAAAACTAAAAACCATTTTACTTTTTTTTTTTGCCTTGAGTATTATAATAAAGCGTATTTAGTTATGGCCATTTTTGGCGAAAACAATAAATCATCATAATTAAGTGAATAATTATTAATTATAGCTGTCGCTGAGGCCCTTTGTTAGTCAATTGCCGGTTAGGCCCACAGTTCCCAGACGAACTCTGCCCCACAGTTTACCTCAGGTATAATATTATATTATGCACTCAAGGTTTTCTTATTTTTAATAAAATATTACAAATAAATTTAATACTTTAAAAGTGATTGCAATATCACTTATAAAATTATTCACTTTGCTAGAAACATCAATATTGACTTTTGAACAACTAATCACCATTTACTTCTAACATTTAAATACTTATTTTATATGAAGGTTATATAAATTTATAATGTGGGTATAAAGCACTCCAAATAATCAAGTAGTTTTTCTATAAAAAATAAACGGCAAGTATTTAATTTCACAAGTGTTTAAATACATTTCATATCGATTTAATGTTAAAAATAATTAAAAGTCGATAGTTTGTTTATAATAAATGTGTCGTAATAATTGATAATTTTTTTTGTTTTATTCTTGTGTATATACAACATTTTTAAATAACATCCATTATAACACACAATATGTTTCTCTTCTTATAACATATTGAATATTGATAACTAATATTAAAAAATTGTCTTAATATTTATATGAATAGGTATATTTTAAACATGCAAATTATTTGCAGTCTGTAAAAAGGAATACAAGTTTAAAGATACTAATAAAAGAATAAATGTATATTTATTGATATTTTTTGATTGCAGTAAGAACAATTTAAGATAATTCTTAAATTAAAATATCAATTTTTTTTTATTTACAAACAAAAAATTTAAATTTAATTTTTGTTTACAGACAAAAATTTTTAAATTTCTTTTAATAAAATGTATATGAATATTAAAAAAATAATATTATTTCTAGAATATTTTTAATTATATTTTATGAATTTTGAGTTATATTAATGAGAGGAACAGTAACTTTTTATAATCGTTCTCTCTAAAACATTAGTTTTACCAATCATAATCTATTAATTTTCTGAAAATTTATGATCATTATCATAGTCAGTCGTAGCTAAGCTACAACTATTTGTTTTTATATCCATGAGGTTTCTATATAACTATATTTAAAAGTTATAATGTATATACTCGTATACTTTCTTTTTGTATAAAAATTTACTTTTATGTTTTACTTAAAACACGATTAGGTGAAATTATACTTTTGAATAATTTCTTCCGTGTAAAATATAATTGATTTGGATTTAAAAATGGTCTAATAGTTCCACAAAAATACAACATCTCGCTTAATTTTTGTGGAACTATTAAACCATTTTCAATTTGAACAGTGAACGACAATGTACATAACTACATTTTATTATTGCACGTAATTTAAATGTAACTATTAAGTCTTTCACAGCTATTCATAATCAAAGTGAAAATTTCGTGGAAGAAACATTGAGCTTTTTTTTTGTATGACTTGTTTATACACTGTATAATATTATTAAATGGTAAACAATTGATATCCTAAAGATTTTTGGGGTTCATTTAATTATTAATTATTTTTCATAAACTTATATTTTATATTATATTGTACAATATAAGTTTACAATGGAATTTTGTAATGCAATTAAAAATTGCATTTAATTATTCTGTTCGTTAAAAATAATATTGAAAATATATTGAGTTAATAATTGCCACTAAAATATAATAAGATAGAAAACAAATATATTTTATGTTTACTGCATAAATGTAATGCATAACTATTATATGGTTAATAATATAAATGAGGTAAGTGATTGTTAAATATGTAGATTTCTTCAATATTGGATAACCGTAATTATGCCGTCTGTTATTAACATAATCGGACAGGAATTTTATGAAATATTTGAAACTCAAATATCTATTACTTTATTAATTATAATATGACTTCCTTGAAAATCCATAGCCTAAATTGACGCCTTTAAATAGTTTAATAAAAATTTCTTTTAAAAATACTAATAGTATTGTCTATAATAAAATAAATAATTATGCAAAAATTCTTATTATTTAGAACTAATTTAAATAATAACAACAATACAATTATAAACTATATTATATAAAATATAAAGCACAATATAACTTTTCTTATGATAGAGTGTTATATTATAGGTATTATAACCATTGTTTAGGTATTGAACAACTTGTAAGTAATATTTATTACAATTCAATATTTATGTATCAAACAAACATAGTAAATTATTTTTAAATATTATTTTCAGTGAACGTACATAACAATCATTTTGAAAAATATACACAACCATTGACAATATTATCATTTATTACTTTGGTTATTGAACATAAATACTAAAAATTTGATATTATAATATGTCTTATTATGTATATAAACATATTTATTCGTATGAATTTCCATATATTACAAATTACAATGTAGTTTTATAGTTAAATTTAACTTGAAAACCATATTTTTTTTTATTATATTTTATTTTGTTAAGAAACGATTTTGGTCAAATATGCAACGATGCAAAATTTATATGGAATATATTATATAATATCTTATACTATTCAAAATTCTCAGAAGAATGTATTGGTTTTGCAAAGATGGGTTATTTTTTGTATCTGAAGATACATTTTATAAACGAAAAATTGATTTGATTTTCAGCATAAAGAATGGTTTTTGGTAGAAAATTAGATTTTGTTAGTTTTTTAAAGATCAAAAGTAAAGATTCATTGTAATTTTCCTTATCACAGTAGAAACCAAAAATATACAATAAAACGGGAATTTATACGTTATAACAATTTTTAAAAAAGTTTAGTTTTATTCTGATGTATTCATAATTAAAAAAAAAAAAAAAAAAATAAACCAATAACTAGAAATACTCAAAACTTACATAGAATACTTATAATAGAATTGTATAAACATACAATATTTAAAAAAGTATTTTGAGTCTTATTCATTTATTTATAAACATTTTGAATTTTTAGTATTATTTCTATAAATTAATAATTAAGATCCAGAACATTATTAATTCAAGATTTAAAATGATTTAAAAATATCAAATAACATCACACAGTTCTTTTTATAAACATTTTAAGTTTAAAAGTTTACAGAATGTAACAAAATCTTATAAAAAAAGCAAAATATTATAGTTTATAATTAATAAAAAATTTAATTTTATATATATAAGGCTTAAACATATATAATAAAAAATTCTTTATATTTTCTTCATAGAAATTTCATTATAATAAAAATACAAACTCAGTTTTTGTTTTAAGCATTTAAAGTTAAAATTTTGAAAAAATTCTTTAAAATTATAAACATTTGAAATTTATAATTTATAAAATTTATAATTTTGAAAGTTCGAGTTTTAATGGTTTATCAATACAATTTTGCTTACTTGTATTCAATAAGTTTTGTATTAGCTTATACACGACTCCATGTTTTAACTTATATCAATTTTAAAAGATTGACTTTGAAATTAATTAGGTAATTTATTTTAGTAATTTCTTATCAGAATAAATCGATTTTTGATTTCAAAAAAAACTAATTTTCCGCGTATATAATAGTTTATTTCACTTTATAATTTGTTTCTGTTTTAAAATAATTGTAAATTCTAACCTCTTGCTTTTGTATTATATATAATTAATAATAATGATATTATACAACAGAAAAAAAAATAAATATATTAAATAAGTTTATTGCTATATAATTTTATACAAGTATACTTAGTCGTTTGTACAATGTATGATTGTATGATTATTTTTTATTTGAAAAAAAAAATACAAAATAATAAATGCGACAGGGTAGTAATAAAACTAAAGCTTTATGAGGGAAGTTTCCTTGTACAATACAAAAAAAAAAAAAAAAAAACCAACAACACCAACAATAATAACGTATTACAACCTGTGGTGACAAAAATCGAAGTCCCTTCCGTGTCATTTTTCCCTAGTTTATATTTTTATTTTTATACTCTTCTACCTGTTTCCAGATGAATACTGCTCCACCCAGTTTTACTGTGTAATGATAATGTACCGTGAGTAATACCACCGAATAACTACTGTATGGAAAGGTTTCTTAGTAACGGTTGTTGCGATGTTTGCCAAAAAAAAAAAAAAAAAAAATGAAAAGAAAAGGATATCCTATAAACCTAATGCTTGGTTTTGTATTTCAGTAACTTTTCAAATTTATCGCACCTAAATAAAAATATGCGTTTTACGTGAGTTAATTTAATGCATGCTTGCTATCAGCTTTCAATTGCGTTGGTGAAAATATTAACACAAGTGATAATATTATAAAACATTTTCATTAAATCAATTATATATATTTTTTTTTTTTTAGTGAAACGGTAATCTTTTAACAAAAAAATGCTGTGAATAAAGTATTGTTAGATCTTGAAACTCACTGAACAAAATAAAATCGAGAAAGATTGGAAACTAACATAATGTAATAAAACATAATTAATTGATATAATATTTATTTTTATACATGAATAATTAGAATTATATTTTTATAATTTAAACACGTGACAGAAAACTTAAAAAAATGTAAAAAGTATCTTTGTTAAGCATTGGTATTGATTATTTTGATAAATTAAAATTATAAAATTCAATGGAAAGAATATAGTATTTTTTTTTAAAGATACAATTTAATGTACTTACATACATTTAATAAATTTGATGCTTAAAAAAATATAAATGCCTATGTGTAGTAAAAAATGATAATTTATCAACCTGCATAACAAAGTTTAAATTAACAAAATTTTGCATCACTGAATTATTATTAATTTATATTAAATTCTAAGTAAAGAAATTTATATTTAATAATCGATAAACAATTCAATTTTTTCTGCTAACTCTTTTTATCATTTTGAATGAATGCGAGCAAAAATGCAACATATGCAATTGAGTATTAATTGTAAATTAGACTTTGAAGCAGTGGTGTTATTTTACATTTTTGGAATGGCTTATTTAATATAAATGTATTCCATAAACTTTTGGAATAGTTAACGATTAAATAGCTAATTGGTTATTGTAGATATATAAAAAAAATAAATTAAATATTTTAATGTGAAATATATTAATGTCTTAACTTATTATTATATAATTTTAATATTATTATATCATTTTTAATACACGTTATTTTTATAATAAATGAGTAATTTATTACTTAAACATTTTAATTATTATTGTCAAACAACTGAAATAATTTAAGACGATGATATATAATATTATTTAATAAATAAATGTATATTTTTAAATATTTATTTAGAAAAGATGTATTGTATGTGACTATTAGATATGTAATAACATATGTTTTTAAATTCATACTACAATTTTAACAACCAATAAAATACTTAAAACATATTAATATGAAATTCTAACTAAATCAGAAAATCGTAAAAATTCTAAAATAATTAGTTTTATTAAGGATTCCAAAAAGGTTTCAATTGTAATAGAATCAGTTTAAAATACTTATACTAAAAATATGATAAGTTTTCACGAATGATCACATAGGTGTTTAGGTAAATATTTTTTATTATAACCACTCTGAAAGACATGATGATCAAGATAATCACCATAATAACATAGTCAATGCCGATATCAAAATAATTAATTATGAAAATTGGAAACACACCATGCATATTATCACCTTAAAAATTAATAAATGTAATGATACAATATTAATAAGAATTTTAGTTACCAAAGAATTTTGAGAGTGTTCATTACGTCTGATTTTAGAGCGAGCCGTTTTAAAATTATTTGTATGACCATCATATTCAAAAATTGTGTATAAAATAAATTATGTACACAAATATTCGTTATTTTTATACTATAAAAATATTTTGATCAAAATAAGCTATTTATTTTTTTTTATTATCAAACTGTATATTTGAAAATGTTCACGTTGTGTTATATAAACTAACGAACTATCTGAATGCTGTTAATTTGTTTATTATATTATGTACTGTATTATTCAAATAATATATTTAAAAATAGCGTTTTGTTGAGGCAAGTTATAATAGTATCATAAATTGTGCGTGTGTGTTGAATTATTCATATCAGTATTAAGAAAGCGACCATATAGTCAGTCTGCGCGTTCAAATATAGTAAGTGCATACTATATTATTTCAACATTATTTGTAAACCAGCTTAGTTAGCTAACTTTATTTAATTATTATTTTCGAGCTATTTTTTATCATTGAATATAATTAAACAATTATAAAAATAAAAATAAAGCATGAGTTTTTAACTGCTGATATAATACTAAAGATAGTATAAAATACTCGAGAAAATCATTCCATAGAAACTGAATCTTTAATGGGTTACTTTTACTATATACATAAAGTTATGGAAATAGTATAGAAGAAAAAAAATCAGAGTAACACAATATTACTTGTAAAATTCTCACCTTTTGTTATGTATAATTTGTAGAACGTTCACAAGTAATTTTAAATGATAAAACTCATACTAATAAATTCAACAGAAGGGCGGAAACATAATTTTAGTAAATTTATAAGACAAACACGTCAGACAGTTAGAATTTTAATTCAAAAAATACACAGTAATGCAACTGATGAAACTATACTAGCTTTAGAGTCATTCAGAGTACCGCAAACAAAGCAACAAACCTGACTATTAATATATTTACAGTTATAAACAAATTAAAATATATATATACATTAATTATATAAATTACTTTATACTGACAATTTTTTTTTACTACTACTTCATATGAAACAAGATATAAAATATAGTAACACTATTAAGTTTTGTAATACAGTAAAAGTAATAGTGCGATTATTAATGGCTATATGTCTTTATATAAAATAAGATATGTTATGTATAATGTATAATGATTATTAACATTAGATTGTTTTCAATTTGTTTTTGTTTTTATAACAGATATTTTTCATCAAACAAAATCTTGTTAGACTCAATAAATGCTTAACAGTTTGGCCGTTACAACTTCTTATTTTAACTATGAATAATGAGTAAATTAAGACGATAAAGCCATTGTTAAATTTACATTTCAAGATATTATTATTTTCTTGAAATTTAATTTATCGTATTTTAGGAGTTTTGTATTTAAAAAAAATCATCCACCTACAATCTATAGGTATGTGTTTATAATATTATGGATATTTTATACAATTACAATACATATTAATGGATGATGATATGTATAATGTATATAGTTATAATAATATTGTTTTACGTTTTACCCTGAACAATATAAACAATTCGAATTTGTTTTACCTAATACTATACATTTTCTTGATAAAATAGATATAAAAACATAGATAATGTTAATAATCATCCAATTTAAACAATTAAGATTAAATACATTTTCTAAAACACTATATAGTTATCGTAGTAAGCATAATTTAACGTCAATTGTGCAAGAACGATGTTTCTTGTAAAATAGTGGGAGTTTAAAAATCATTATCCCATTTTTTTTTTTTCTTGTCGATATAACAACATTTATATGATTATAATTTATAGTAAACTTTAATAAAAAATAAATTATAGTTAATATTAGCATTGAAATAACATATTTTAAGTTGATATAAAGTCAATAGCAAAAAAAAAAAGAGAGAAAAAGTAGTTAACCGCTCTACTGTATACCTCTGCGTGGTATCGAGTTTACCATGCCATTGAATAAATCACTGTTACGTCTGTGTTAAATTTGAATTCAATGATAAATCATGCATACAAAAAAAAAGTCTATCAGCCTTTATTTCTAAGTTTATTTTATTATATATTTATAATGTTATTAGTATTTTTTTCTAACATTAATATGGTAGGTTGTTTTAATTTTTGTTAAAAATAAACTATATATTAAAACAGTATTTATAATAATTTTATCAAATAAAATATTACTTACTGTTATTTACACATATAAGCACATATAATTTCATAACCATTTATAATATTATATATATATATATGTTACGGTAAATGATGTTATATCAGAAATTAACGTTATTCGCCAGTTATTAACGTTATTTACCTACGAATGTGGGAATTATCGTTATTTTCTAGTGAATAACGTTAATAACCGTATGATTTGGGAAATTTTGATCTGATTATAAAATAAAAGAGGTTATTGCTGAAGATTTAAAAAAATAACCAAAGAACCAATCATCAAAGAAGACAAAATCGGAAATTAAATCATAGAAATCGCAGAAAAAAATTCGGAACTTGGTACTTAAATATTTTTTAATTATTTAACGATAAATTTCCGAATTTTAAATATAACAAAAATAAAACTAAAATATAAATATTTGAAAATTATTTTAAATATTTTTTTGATGATTGTCAAGAAAATATTTGTATTGCATGTAAAAATTCAAAAAAAAATTTAGAAAAATAAGGAGAGGAAATGATGAAATTTTCTAAAGAAAAGTTTCCTCAGCTTGAAATAGGCTTAACTGTATGTGTATTTATACCAAACGTTAATAGAGCTCGTGGTTCTATGCAAAATATACTATTAGTTGTCACTCAAGTTGAACATGATTTATACAAACTCTGTAAGTTAATTCTTAATGAAAAAATATACTATTAAAATTAAAATTTGTTTTATTATTTTATAAATACGGAATATAGTTTTCTTAAATACAGTGAATTCCGCTTAATGTGGGCACGTTGGGACCAGCCCTGTTTGCCCACATTAAGCGGTTGCCCATAAAAACCGAAATTAGTAAAAAAATTATAATAAAAAAATATATTTGTATTATCATATAATTGAAAAAAATTTTAAATAATTACTAGATATATAAATAAAACTAAATACATATAATATATTAAATAAAATTAATCTTTGGATGTAGAAGGTATACAAAACGTTGTAATTTTTCGTTGTCTAAGCTGTTTAGTATGGATCTGGTTGACAAAATAGGCACACGCTTCAAGTTTATCAGACGGACTATTTTCGTTTCCCTCTTGCATGAAGAACTTCTGCAAGAAATCAATGCACTTTTTCGCCTCTCTTTGGCGAAATTTGTTTATTTGAATGGTAATGATTTTTATTACTTTCGATAAACACAATCTCATAGATACGACGGAACCCGATTAAATTAATCGTTTTTAAATACTTATGTGTATATTCTAACGCTATGATAAAAAAAATTGCCCACATAAACCGAATCGAGTGTCCATATTACGCGGTTTTATTTGACATTGTTAATATACATTTGTATTGGGACCAGACATGTTTGCCCACAATAAGCGGATGCCCATATTAACCGGTGGCCACATTAAGCGGAATCCACTGTATTATTTCACATGCCAAAAATAGCTGTTTGCAAATAAAATCTATTAGACATGGACAATGTGATAAAATTAGCAGATGGTAGACAGTTGACACTGAGGGAAGTAGCTAGTAATAATTCAGTTGCGAGCCCTCGAAGGTACCAGCGTTGTCATTGCAAGACTAGTTGTAATAATAATAAGCATTGTGCTTACCTTGGGGCTGAAAAATTATGTTACATTAAATGTCATGGAAGTAAAACTTGTAAAAATAAATAAAAAATAATAATGCATTTATTCTATTTTTAAAAATATCTGGGTACTTACATAATTTTTCAAATTGTAGTATTTGAGATTCATGCGCTTATCTGGTTTATAACATCAATTACCTGTGTATTTGGTCATTAACGTGATTATCCAGTTTATAACGATAATTACCTATATATTTGGTAAATAACGTTAATAACCGGTGAATAACGTTAATTTCCATTTAACATCATTTACCGTAACATATATATATAGCAGCTATTAATTCGTTTGCCTATTTTTTACAATTTGATGTATTGTGCTATTGGAAAAAAAAGTACGTCGTTAAAGATATATATTATTTATCATTCAAAAATATACTAATTCAACAACAATTTTGTAAACAAAGATAATATATGAAAATTCACTAACCAAAACGTTAACACTTTCAAGAAAATGATTATAATATATTATATAATGGTCTTTTAAAAACGTTCAGAATGTTATTAGAAATGTAAAGTACAATATTATAAAGTAAACAACATTTGAATCGAGTACTAAATAAACATCACGTAATTGAAACATAAAGAATATAACCACAAAATAAGTAAGTTGTTTACGAAGTTATTCAGTGTGTTTAGATATTGTATTTTGAATGTTTAAATTACCTATTAAATTAAAAAAAAATAAACCAAAAAGAAACCAATAGTCACAATTTAAAAAGTCGTTCAACCAAGTGGATATTTTTCTTGTTATATAATAGGAGTGTAGACGTCTAGCGAGTCACGTAATGGATGAATTCAATTGAAATGCAATGATCATCAAAAACGATTCTAAGCGGAGACGGTCTGTCAGCCTCTATCAATAGGTATATTTAATAATATATTGTTTTAGATTTTGAGCAGAGCGATGAATGTATTGATTTTACAATAAATTGTGTTTGGTACTTTTAGGGGCTAAAAATAAATTCAATTTCCTACCAAAAGTAAAAATCAAAGCATTATTATTTTTTTACTACTCAAAATAGTGATGACAGAAACACATATAAAAATAAATACTTTATCACATTCCAATTGGTAATATTATGTCATGTATTAATAATTATTATGTAAAAATATGTTTACTATACAATTATTATTGAGCATACGGGTACTCATGTACGTTCATTACTTCAGTATATTGTAATTCATCCCATAAAAGTAAAATACATATTCATTTTTTGATTACTAATACTGATTATAATATACTTAATAAATGCAGTTTATAACTTTTTTTTATAATCTAATATTATATTTATTATAACATCATTCAATATTAAGAAATTATTATTATTTATTTAGGTATATCAATAATATGTTATTAGGAATACCACTCGTATATAATAATAAATTTAATTTAAGTACATAATTTATATTTTTATAAATAGAGATTTTTAATAATATCGTTCAAAAAAATTTAAAAATTGTATAAGACAAATATATTTAAAAAAATCACTAAGTTTTAAATCAAAATACAGTAAATGAAATAAAAATAAAAATATTTATTAAAAATTGATTTTAAATATAAAAAATATCATATAAAATCCCTAACTATATAAATAAAATATTTTATTCTATTTTTTAAAAACCAATGAGTAAATTTGCCAAAGATATACCTAATAAAAGATATGGAAGTATCAGAAATTCATAGTTGTGTTTTAGATGTATTTAAAAAAAATAGTTATTAAGTAATGTAAAACTTGTTTTAATAATTATTTATAACTATCATAGAATATTTTAATTGTTTTAAACAATACAAAAAATACACTTTTGTTCGAATATTAAAGTTTTATTTTTCATAAAATAAATATTTTCAGAACATTGTTATAATTATTAAAAAAAGTTAATATAAAAAAAATAAAGAGATTTACTGGAGAGATTTCTATTTTTTATTTTTTTTTTTTAAATCTCTAGTTTTATAGATTTTTTTAAATCACTGTAATATTGAATTGTTAATCACCTAATCGTAAAATTGATATTATTACAATAAACAATTTTACTTAAGATAACAATTTTTACAATAGGAAATATACTAATGACTAATTAGTAATTTATTTCAACTCAGCTTTATAATTTTGTCTTTGCGGCGAATATAAAGATATTTCGAAAAGTCCGCTGTTCCACCAAAGTCTCTCTAACAAGAACCAGAATCATGTTTTATTTTATACATGTTTTATTATTTAAATTCTGAATTGTTGAATTGTGTAATATTTCAGTAGATCACGCTATCCATAATATTAATAAAATAATAAATGTAATACTGAAATAATAGTTGAATATTGTTATTCTCGTTATTGCATAGTCTAAACGATTAAAATATTTATAATAAAGACCGGTGTAAGATTAATGTGTATCTAGTTAAGATTTGGGTTTTCGTCTTAAAATGTATTTAATATCAAAACGTATCTACGTAAAATAAAGCTTTAATCTAAATAATAAAGTTAGACTTAATTTTTAAGAGTATATATTTTTTTTCTTTCTCAATATTGTCACAATTCATTCATTTTTTTACTAATGAAATAATTATTTGAATTGCTTTTTGCTAACTATTATAAGATTATTATATTATTATTACCTTTTATTTTTATTGATAGAAATAATATATTGTAGAACATAGTGAATAATTTATGTATGTTATAATACAAATTATACGATTATAATAATAGTCATTCATCAGATTTTTTTTATAAAGAATCTACGAGTACATAATATTAAAACTAAGACTTTGCTTTCATTTAGGTTACAGAATTTTAAGTTTCGTTTATGGTATGTTAGAACTCGGAATATTAGTATTTTTTCTGTCTAATGTTTTAAGTTTAAATATGTATTATAATAAGAAGTAAATTATACAAGTAGATATATAATGAACCGAAAAATGGGTGTAGTAAATTTACAAGTATATATTTACCAGTAATTTTAATACATTTTTCACTGATGTTTTTTTTTTTTTACTGTACATAGATTGTTCAGCTTCCGTGACCCACACGATGAAGATCGGACCGCAAATATAATATTAAATAACTGAGAACAATCAAAATACAAGTCGAATGCCCGACGCATCGACAATGGATCCCGTTGATCCTGTTGGTGCCCGTGCATCAATAAATTCGCATCCGCGCGCGATAAAAAAATAATTGAATGCACCCGTATGAAAACAATTAACACATAAAATATCGTAATACGTTAAGACACAACACTTGCATTAAAACCATGTGCCACCGATGACTAAAAATGGCGACGCGACGCGTGTAAAAAACAACGGTCATACAATGACGACGATGGGCTGGAGAAGGCTAAAAATATTAAAAACTATGCTTTTGTTCGAGCTATACAACGGCGGGGGAGTAGGGTCCGTCTAGACGTTTCTCTGTCTTATCAGCGAAGTCTCTTGACCGAGATGTGTGTATTACCATATTTTGGAATTTGGTACCGAACAACAATGTTATTGACAAAAATTAATTCAATCTTTTAATAATATTAATTCAGAATAAATATTCAAAATAATATAAACGTGTAAGACAAATTATACATAGACATAAATGATGAATTTAATCATATAAAACTAAAAATCTTCAATATAGTAAAAGCAAGTTATTCGTTGTATTTTTTTAACTGTTACTTGTTGTTTAACTTAGTTTTATCTCCTACATTTGATTGTATTTATTTATTTTTTTTAAATGCTTAATGAATATTTATTTTACAGTGTTATTGTCATTGTATAAAAAAAAAAGTTAAGTATATATGTATCTAGGTACTCTGATAGTTTGCTCAACATAAATTTAGTATCAAATAACAATTTATGAGTATAAAACAAGTTATATATAAGTTTCCCCACGAGGATTTACTAATTTAAAATGTATTTGCATTACTTTTAGAAATTCCAAATAACAAATCTTCTTGTGACGCGTATATTTACTTAAAAACCCATGGTAAAAAAGGTAGGCTAATAGGTCGAGTGGGTTACTTTTATGGGTGTGTAAAATTTTAATTCAGTAATATATTATCATACATAAAAACAGATTCTGAGTGGAGACAGCCTTTATCTCCAAGTATATTTCATGATATTATGTACTTTGATACATATAGCTAAAGCAATTTATTTTACTTTTAGTATTCCGGTAGGTTAATAAATTTTTATCCAAAAATATTGCGTTTATCATATTGTTAGTATTTAGTTATTGTAAATATGATATTATATTAACTTATGTAATTCAAAACGAAATTTTCATCTTCCTGTTAATAACATAAATGATTAAAATTAGGTTAATAGTGTACTCGTAGATAGATAATACCTTAAAATAAATTAAAAACGTTATTTTATATAGAAAAAGGTATAATAATAAAATACGCAAAATTGTTAACTTCCCGTGAATAATGTTTTTAAATTAAAACAAAATAATTATCATTGTTATTTATACACAATATTGTTTAAATTTTAACTTCTTCAATTATATTTGCATTTTGGCAAAAAAAATAATTTTTTTTGTTTTTTGCTAGATTTTGAAAAAATCTATAAAAAGTATATTTTATTTTTTACACAGAATATTAATTAAATTAAGCATCCTGATAATTTACAAACATGTATTCAATAATGGTATTTCACTTGTTATATCAATAAACAAATGATATTATAATTATGTTATTTGAACGCTATAAGATAAATATTTCAATACAATGTAAAGAAATTTAATTACTTATATAAAACCATTTTATAATGATAAATGAAAAATTTAAATACATGACTTTTGAAATTAGCAACAATTTTATTTTGTTTTCATGCGTTCGTAACTCAAATTATTTGGATTGTAAATAATTCTATAAAGAGTCCAGTCTAACCAAAAATAAACATACATTACTCCAGCCTCCAAAACTGTTTAGTTTTAGTACAAATATTAAACATAATATTATTGCGTTGTTATATTTACTAATTCCTAGGCTATTCTTTGAATATTTTCAGTGTTATTTATCAGTAAAAATCATTTTTTTTTTTTTTACATATATTGCTCTATTTCTATTAATTTTTAGAATATTAAGAATTTGATATACATGAATAAAATAATAATAATAATAAAAAAACTAAATATTTATATATGTCAATACAAAAAGCTTCAATTTGTATAATATAGTCATCGTTTTCCGTCTATCAGATTTTTGTAGCAGAAAAAAATCTAGTATAATTCACTTGATTCAGACTTTTGTTAATTTCCGATATCAATAAAATGCATATTAATTTAAAGTGTATATAAACAAAAATTATATTTAAAGTATTTTAATAATTAAAAGAATGTTATTTTAATTTAATTTTTTTACTTCACTATAGCATCGTTACTCGTTAGTACAAAAATTAAAAAATACCTATAAATACGATACAATTATTAAAAATCAATAATATAATGTAAAAAAGTTAGAGGTGAAAATTTTATATGTAGTGATTATGAGCTTTTCGGATTAATAGCATTATACATTTTTTTTTTTTTTAAGTTTCTTAATATCTAAAGAAAATAATTAAAATTTTTTCATCGAGTTTTCATTAGATTATTTTAGTGAGACTATAAAATAATTTAATTTTAAATAATGATTTGGAGATAAAATTTTATTTTATACTTTTGTTTTGTTTTATAATGTTATTTTATAGACTTTTGGCTTATAAAATTACCTGTAATTTTTTTAAATATATACTTTTTTATTTAATACAGTAACTAATGTACAGTGTTAATTGT
Organism: Melanaphis sacchari; assembly: GCF_002803265.2. Lineage (NCBI taxonomy): Eukaryota > Metazoa > Arthropoda > Insecta > Hemiptera > Aphididae > Melanaphis > Melanaphis sacchari. The sequence continues at coordinate 1,069,371 of NW_020271205.1, read as the reverse complement.
TTAGTATTTAAATTTGATAATTTTTTCAGTTATAATAAAGTATATAGTATTATAAATAATTATATTATATTATACTAGTATAACATAAGTTATGTCCACATGAACTTGTGCAATGAAGAACAACAGTCAGTAATCCTTCGCGATTTAAAATAAAATAAGTAAAAATTCTTTGAATACGGTTTATATTTAGTTCATAACTCGATAATATTACTTAGGCACCATATAATTGTATTACATAATATAATACATTTTTTAACAGTTTATATATAAATTACTGGAATAATTAATAAATACAACTGTTAAAAATATACATCATATCAATAATGTTTTTATTAACAATAACAATGCGAGTCTTGTTAGACGGGCATGTGGAAATGGGCATATGTAAATAACGATTGTCGTAGCAAATATTGCATGCTTATCTATCTATCTCTATACATATATTATATATAATATATAGATGTGAAAATTGAAATCTTAGTCAGGCATTTTTTCTGAAACAATTAATCTAATTATTTGATTTTTTTACAATAAAAAAGTTCATCATGAATTATGTTATAAGCCTATTTTTGATTCTATAAGTTTATGAAAAATTGAGTAATTAATTTTTTTAATAATCAGCAAATACATACATAAAAATATTTTTTATTTCAATATTAACATTTATTAATTATTATTATAAATTAATATTTTAGTGAATACTTGATGTAAGATAACAGTACAAGATCCAGAATAAAAAAGAAATCAAATTTGGTAAAAAAAGAGCAACGATAATACACTGGACAGCTATGCAAAGTTGATATAACACAAAATTATATTCCAAATTTTTTTAGTCCCCCAAATGTGTTACACGTGTCTTTTAATATAATTAAATGCAAAATATGTAGATAAAGTGTAAAAATGTAATAATTTTACCACAAAAACTTTTATATTCAATTTAAACAAACGTGGGAATAATTATTTTATATCGTTTTAATAGGACGAAAACGATTAAATATTTGTATTAATATATATTATACATTCAATTAAATTCATATTTTAAAATATCATTTAGTTTTACTTTGAAATGTATTTTATTAAAAATTTAACTCTAATATGAACCCTAATAGTAAATAGTAAAAATTATATAACCGGTAAAGTTTGGAAATATAATTATTCATTTATACATAATATTATTGAATATGAATTTAAAATAATATTTATTTTGTCGAGAATGTGTAATTATTTTCAAATTTATAGGTAAGTTAAATAATATAAAATATATTTATAAGTTTGATTTTGGGGTATATACAAATGTGTTTTAAATGTTTAAAAATATATGGATACATATCTTAAACTTTGTAATAGATTAATTGTATGTGATACCTAGCTAAAATATTGTTATATAGTGCCATTAATAAAACGATATTATATTGTGCCATCTTGCATTTATTACTTAACATAATACATTACTTTCAACGAAAAACATTATAAAAAGTTCTGTTCCGATAGTATTTAGAAAACCTTACTTTAAAATGCAATCTGTTTTTAATTTTAAGAGAAGAGAAATGAATCACCGATATTTTTGGTCATACTACTTAAAGGCTCAAAAAAAAGAAAATACACGTCATAGTAAAACCAAATAATTCTTACTTTCTCTGATTAAAAACAACGTAAAAAAAAATTAAAATTAAAAATTATTTAACAATTATAGCATAATAAACATTGTTTGTGTTCTCGATAAACACCATTAGATATAATATAATGACTCTATAATATATTTCAGGATATTTTTATCTTGATTAGTATATATTTTACAAAAATCTCCAAACTTGCATACACAGTTCACGCATATATTCTGTTCAGTCAATTAACATATCCGAAATATTTAATCAACTTAGAATTATAACAATAAAGTACTAATCACCACGGTTAGTTTTCAGCTTATCTAGAATAGTTATGTTAAGGTAACATTAATTCTGTAATTACTGACTATCGTCTGCTCAGAATTATTAATTCTTAATAATATCGTATTCAACGGAAAATAGATTAACCATGAATAAATGTTCAGTCAATTAACACAGTACAAGTTACTTGTAAATTTAACTACTCAAATAATTATAATACTATATGCTAGTGATTTAATATGATAACTATAATATATGAATATATGATTAAAAAAAATATTCAACTTATAGGGTTTTTAGTAAAAAAATAGTAGCGTACGTGATAATTTAAGTAATTCTGTATTGTTATTTTACAATAATCTTTAATATTTATTATTACTTAAGAATATTTTCAAAAAAAACTTGATATTTCTTATGGGACCATTGATTTTATGTATATAAAAATATTAAAGTACTAAAAAGTTTGCAATTTTTAAGTTATAGTTGTTTTCATTTAAAAATATTTTCTAAAACAGAATAAAAACATTCTATTTTTGAATAAGAATAAAAACGACATCATTTTCTAATTAATAAAAATTACATAATACACTCTACTTTTATAAAATATGTATGTATATAAGTTGAACATAAGTCAACTAAATTAGAGGGTATACATTATTTTTTATATATTTGAGTAAAGTAGATATCATGTCAAATGAAAAAAAAAAAAATTAATATGTATAATAAATAACATATTATACGATACATAATATTTACGTAATAGTAAATAATATTAAACTTAAATTTATGTTTAAAGAATGCTGTTACGTTGATACACCATAATCACAAAATTAAAGGCAGCGCATTTAAGCACGGAGATTTATAATGTCAGCAACATAGAATTACAGAAAGTACAATTAGTTTTGTTAACGATTCAATGATTGAGCTGGATTGAGCACGAAAACAAATCAATACTTAAATTTGGGAGAATTACCACAATGGCAAAATTTGAAATATCGTAATGATGTAAAAATAATAATAAATGAAAAACAATGAAACAGAAAGTCATATTATAACGATTTATATACCTAACCTTCGTTTGAATACTCCGTCTAGGTGCTTCGTCTGGAATATATACACGAAAGCAAATAAAAATTAACTCATTTATTTTTAAAAACCAAACATATTCTTATTATTAAAAATATTGATTTTTCAAAATCGAATTAACTTCAGAAAAATATCTAATAGATGAACATTGCTTCTGTCCACCGGCTAATCAAGTAAACTATTCAACAATAGCTATAGCTGTCTAGTGGTCATCTAGTATTCGTCACTTTTTACCAGATGCTTAAGTCAAACTATGTTCAACGTTTTTTCAAAGAATTCATATCAGCAGATGACAAAAACAACTTTGAAGAACTAACTACGATATCACGATCAATTATTGCACCTTCAATAAGTTACACATTTAATCGTATTCCACTGTATTTGATCTGAGATCTGTATTACGTTGCCTTATCTCGATTTAGATATTCCTTTCATTTTGCATTCTCTATTTCTTGGACATTATGGTGAGGTACAACGTTACAATGAAAACTTAAATATATTATTATAAACAATCCCGTCAAGATGACAAAACATGTATGAGTTAAATCCTTTGCGAAGGTACGATATACAGCCGTACTGTTTCAACGTCATATTAAATTATAATAAATTACCTACATGTTGTTAATTTAACAAAAAACAATTTCATCTAATGTATAAAGTAACATTCTGTAACAGAATCTATCTTAATCATCATATACAACACCAAAAAACTAGCAAAGCCATGACACGTAAAATAACAGTATGACGAACGATAACCATTTAAACACATATGGAAACATGTGCAGTTTATGTGGCTTCCAAGTAACAAACTTTGGCGTATACACCAATCATAATGTGCGTACGAGGAGGGTCACTTAATATAAATACCTGTGGTTATCACTTCACTTTGTCTTCAACTTTTCGACCATACACATTGTACTGCAAAACTAAAGACTTATGAAGACTCAAGACGACTAAACAACTGCCCATGGTTATGTCCATAGCTAATCGATCATGTCACCAGCGGCGCATAAAGAGAAATCCGGGGGTCTAAATACCTTTCATCTACGGTGGCTTATCCATCAATGCAACGAATGAAAGATACTATTTTTAGGACCACAAACGCATTATCAACCTGACGAGCCTGCTCAAAAGTTTTCGTTCCCTGACCTCCGAACTTTCGAACTTTATAGCCATTACATCAATACTATAAAATATAAGCAACTATTTGATACTGTAAGTATTAGGTTAGGCTTTCCGGACACCCACCGTGCTGATTGCCTGTTTAGACCCTTTAGCTAGGTACAGCTCTCCGCTGTTTCTCTTTGTATATTTTATTGAAAAAAATCACAGTAAAAGGAAACGTGATGTTGTAAAGCTGTTTGAGTTTTTTATTAGAAACTTCTACAAGCTAAAAGTGTACACCGTTTCAATTCGTGTCGATCTTCTAATATTTTTCATCAATAAGTAGTATTAGTGGGTAGTATAAAACTATAAAACTCTGTTATTTTATTAGCTATTTATAAAAATGTTTATTCAATTTAACACCCTACAATACCTAATATGATATTTCACTATTTAATTTTAAAAGGAAATATAGTCAAACTCATTAATTACAAAGAATTTAATAGGAACTTAAGATTCAAGTTGTTATACACCAAATATAACCTAATTTAAAGGTAAAACATACACGTTGTTACGTTTATTTTAAATAATATTATAATATTATAAAGCATAATGAATCCATAATTAAAACTTCTTTACAAAATTATCAAAAAATATTCATTTACAGTTTTTTTATTGTAATAATTAAAAGTTGGAACAATAATATTTAAAAAAAAAAATTTCCAATAAATCATGAGTTTGCTTATGCAAATTTGAGAACCTATTTCTGTTCAAAATAACATATTAACCATACTATTTATACACAAATACAATTGCTACCCATGTGATAAGAAACCAACCACATGCATTATAAAAAATAGTTATAACTAGAATATATTTATAACATACAACGTTTTAATGTATTTTTAAATTATTAAATTGATGAGCATATACTAAATATATATTCTTTAGTTTATTCTAAAATCAATGGTATTATTACAATCTCCATTTAGCACTGAATGCTTAACCGTATATGATTTCAAGTTATTCCAAGTGCAAACAAATATGAATCTAATATTTTATTTTTAATCTGTATACATTTATTTGTTAACGCACACATAATATATCTACGTTACTAGTTTACTTGAAAAATGACAACAATAACACTTTCATGGGAATGACATGAAATTAAATTTCAATATTAAAATTGAATGCATATTCATATTTAATAAATTAATAAAATTGAATAAAAATGTTTATTATTGAGTATAAAACATGTTTTTAATACATAATAATTCAATAATAACTATGGTTATTAATATTTTAAAACGTTATGTCAAAATATTTTAAGCTGTTGCGTTATCATTATAGTTAAAATTACATAAACTGAATGACAAATGGTTATACAATTATAGCGTAGGTAACATAGTGAAAATGATAACAATTGTAACTATGACGTATAATATAAATAATATATTTTTATAACATTAAATATACATTTATAAATATTTACTATTGGAAAATAAACATATTCAACATAATAATAATGAGTTTTGAATGTTTCACTATTTAGCTTTTTGAACGATAAAATAACGAAGCTATACATTTAAGCATTACGTTTCTATGTATCTATTAGCATATACGATGTATATGACATATGTATATAAGTTGGTAGATAGAAATAAATCTACAGTCATAATATTTATAAACTAAAATATAAACAATTTTATAATAAAATATATTAATTTAAAAAAAAAATGTATTTTTATATGGGGTACAAATAATTTAAATACAAATTTAAAACCAGTATTTTTTTTTAGTTTTAATGCTTATTAAATAATAAAGAAAATCAAGAAGATACTATGGATTTGAAAATATTATGATATTTTTCTGCTTTTTACTATTTAAAAAAAATGAAAATCCATACAATTTGATTGTTTTGAAGAGTGTAAAATTTGAATTTATTTCAACTTTAAATGTACATAATTATTATTTGACCAATTACTTCTAGAAAATTTATTAATTCTAGTTAGACTACCTATTTTGATATCAAGTTTATAAATATCGAATAATTACACTTACCTATTTATTATCGTTAATTTATTATTAACGGACAATTTTAATAGATATATTTTTCAAATATTTCAAATCCAAGATAAAAAACGATAATTATAATATTAATTTTAAAATTATGTTTTCTATTATCTTATTTATAAAAGAAAATTTTATGTATACTTAATAATTTTCTTAGTACTAGAAAAGGTTGAGAAATTGAACAGTATTTATCATTATTATATTAATCACATTGATTTTATATATTTTGAAATATTTTTTTTTAATTAACTTAATTATTATAAATAAATTATAGTTTATATAAAAAAATAAACATATTTTATTGGTCATTGGTCTTTCATTGTAAAAAAAAAAATTAAATTAAACAATTTTTAGACTGATTTTTCACTCAATATATTATAACTCAGTAAGCCTATTAATCAATTAATTATAATTTACCGTTTTTTAGCGATATATGTACGTCGAGACAAAGATAATTTAAAATATAGAATGAATAAATGTTAAACCATTGGTCGCAGGTTGAGGAAAAAGCTGAGCTTAAAATGTCTAGTACCATCTCTAGTTGTATTTTGACATGTTTTACAATCAAAATAAAAACATTTTAAATTTACAAATTTAAACTTAATTTAGCTTGTTGCATAGTGCTTACATACTTCACATTAATTAAATAACCCTTAGGTTAAACTACAATTCATGTTACTCAAAAAACGTTTTCTAATTTTTTGTGATTAATTTACTACTGCAGTTACGAATAATTATTTCTATAGCTATTATCACTATCGAACATTTTAAACTTTTAAGCTAAACCATTTAATCACTTAAGTCTATTGAAAACCGATAGATCATTAAAAATAACTAATGCCTAAAGAGTATATAACAGGTTCGAGTGAAATATATTTTATTTTTATAGAACTGTGACCTATTTTATGTAACCGAAATTTAACAGATCCATGTATATTTTCAAACTCAAAATCATATGTTTATTATATGTTATCGTGTATGCACGGGCCAGCCCAGTTATAAATTATAATATTTACCTACCGTTTATTTTGTAATTAATTGTACACCAACCATTTCAAGTACAACACGAATTAAATATTTTTATTCCAGTAAATATTAAAAGAACTACACTATTTTACGTTCAAAACAAAAAAATAAATAACGTAAATGCATAATCTAGTTCTAACTGCGATTATAATTTATAAAATGTATCAGTTTAATTTATTATATTGCTCAGATTGTGTAAATATTTGTATAAAATTTTGTGTTCGTGCGTACATGCTATAATACATTTGTTGACATTATCTCACTAAACAAAACAAAAGGGTCACGCTAAAACCATACATTTATTATTATTTTTTTAAATCCTATAATTTGCTGCTCTGTGCTGACAAGGATGTTGACGGAAACAAGGAAATCGAGTTTTAAAGCTTATGTGAATAATATTATTCATAATCATAATTCCATTTACAAGGGTTTTTTAAAATTTGTACAAGTATAGTGATTTAGAAAAATTATATGATGACCTTCAACAGAAAATCTGCAACAACTAGCAACTGACAGCTTTGTAAACCATACAAGTCATAAGTATGACCGGTTTTTATTTGATTTTATTACAGCTGTATAAATTAATATATATTTATATATATATATATGCGTGTATATTATATTTTCAAATTTTGAGAAAAAATTCCAAAACCATACTATAATTGTAAGATTTTGATGCATTGTTATTTCATTATACATATTAGCTATTGATGATAAAGATATTAATTTTATATACTAAATGATGATTAGTCATGCTGTAAAAAATTATTAAAATATTAAATTTGTATTGATTTTTTTTTCTTTTTTTTTGAGTTATAATATATATAGAATAATGTATTCATTTTTAAACTGAATCTTAATATATTTTAACATTTTAGTATCGTACTTACTGAATTTTATATAATTTAGGTTTTTTTTGTTTTTAAAGTTCTTGATTTAGAGGAAAAAAGTAATAAAAACACAAACATATTAGTTTGTATTTCTGAAGACTTAAAGACTTTCCAGTTTGTAAAACCACAGGGGTTACAGGAAAAAGTTTTTATTTTTTTAAGATTTTTATTTAGTTCTATCCATTCTTCATTTTTAATTTAATTAACTTCTTTACTTCAAAAATTATATTATAGTACGTATAAATATATAATATATTGTATTTGAACATAAACTAATGGACTCAGGAAAACATTGTTTAAATTTAAATGTCTTTTTCTTAATGCCTCTTGTTAACTGTCAATCCAACAAAAAAAAAAAAAAAAAAAATGTTAAAAAAATGTGTTTGAAAAAAATCTTGAATATAATATCAGTAGGTATCGTTATTATTTATATTAATCTTGATAAATTTAGTGTATCATATTGATTGTGAATTTAACCATCTTTAAAATGTAATCAATATTATTTGAAGTGTAACTTAACTAAACTAAATTACACATTTTAAATAATTATTTAAACAAAAATAGTTTTGAACGCAATTTTTGATAGTAAAAATAATTTATTTTAATGCCCACCATTTACAGAATATTAATGCATATGTCATATAAAACATAAACTGCTTAATGTAAAACATATTTGAAAATAATATTGTTATCTACATAAAACCCTTACTAAAACATATATAGCATATACAGTAATTAAAACCATATAAATTAAACAATAAAAATTATAATAAAATATTATTACATTATCTCTATGTTACATAATATATGCAAAATTATACGGAATATTTAAATTTGAATATGATTACGGATTATGTATTTAAATACCTACTTACTGCTTATAGATGAATTTTTGACTGATTTAAAACTGTTTTGTTTAATTTTTCATGATTGATTCAAATTAAATATTATTTGTAAATAATATTATAATATACCTTCATTTATTTTGAATCTCAGGTTTAAAATATTAACATTATCTCACCAAAGAAGCATTCAGTCCTAGAAAACAATCAAGAATAATTGGTTTTCACAAGATAGCCGATGTCACAACAATCATATCAGGTCAATCAATTCAGATTTAAATTGACCAATGTCATTAAGAAAAAAAATATGAATATTGCTTAATATAATGATTAAAATTCAATCAATTTTTCAATACGAACAATTAATACTTTTATTCTTTATTACTTTATACTTGATAATTTAAAATTTCTTCTCATTTATACTTTTTCACAAAATATTATTACTACAGTCCTAATATTTTAATTTTTTTTTACACATTTATTTATATGTACTACTAACTAATTAACACTGATTTATAGTAAGTCAATACAGACTTATACAAGTTAATATCAAAAGGTAATTTTATAGAAAATAATTACTATTTAATATATAAATACATATATATAAAAATCAATTCATTCTGATTTAATAGAACTATAAATGTATCACACAATAAAAGTTGACAGATTTGTTTTCACATAGAATCGTTTTTTTTTTTTTTTTTTTAATGCAATTCTTTATCATTTAAATCTAATTTAACACATACATTTCAAATATTGAAATACAGAGTCAATTTTTCTAGATAATCAATAATTAACCTAATTTTAATTTTTTTAAGGAAATTGGTAATAAATATTGCTATGTTTATTAAAGTAATTAAAATCATTAATTTTAGGATGAAATAAAATAAGTTTAAATAGGTATGGCTGTTTAAATGATCCAGAATTAATTAAAAATAAAGTAATTGAATTTCATGTGGATTTTGTAGAGCATTTACTCAACATCTATTTAAAAACATTTTAATAATAATATTTAAAAGTTTGTAACTATTATTTAAGTACAAAACCATTCCGTTTTATTGTTTCTGAAACTATAAAAACCAAATTTATTGTAACTTATATTATAGTGACAAATTGTTACAAAAAAAAAAAAAATATCTCAGCAAAAGGATTTTTTCAACTTTATGTATACTGAGTGTAATCACTTAAAACTTTATATTATTATATAAATCATTACAATCTTAGTTTTATTACTTTTTAATATTATAAATTAATTATAAATAAAGAAAATAATAAAGAAAAAGTGGTATTAAATATTGTATTTAAAGACACATTATAATAATTACTTATTTTTATTTTTTAAAGTTTAAAAGTGTTCTTTAATGTTATAAATTATATAAAATATTAATATTATGTATATTATAGACTATAATAAAATAAAACATTTTAAATATGGATAATTAAATTAATTCAGTTACAATATGAATATTACAAATAGAATATACATATAAAATAATATGAGATGTAGTAGTTATTTAATAATACTATGTACTTGGACTGCCAGAAAAATAATTCAATTTAGTATTTAAGTTTTATTTTTTCTTCGCATTATGAACATTCTATAAGAATTATTATGTATATTTTATAGGCCAGATAAATTTTTATCACTACGTTGAACTATATAATCTATTTTGTTCGTATATTCATTAGAATTAACATAAAATAAAAATACTGATTTATTTTCCGAACAGCGCGAAAAAAATTATCACTGCTTACGCTGTCTACTCATACACAAAAAATGTTCATGAACCTATTCTTATATTTACTGAAATCGTTGAGAATACTTAGAAATTATTTTATTGCAAAAAAAAAAAAAAAACAGAAATATTATCATTGTTATCTGAAGGGTGTACAAAATATAGTTTAAATAATCATGTAGCCTTAACAGTTAAAATTCGAATAATGTATAGTATAATTTAAATATATTTTATTTTGTATATTATATTAAAATGAATAATAGTATCATAATTTTAATTCATAAAATTATTAAAAAATAAATGCTGTGCTTATAATTTTCATTATAAACAACTGTCTTTTTATAGTACTAAATTATTACTACAATTTGAGCATTGAGAAAGATTTTAGTCAATCTTTTTCGTTATGAATCTTTTATCTCTAGCATTTTATATCCCAGTTTTGCTTTAGGGCATTATTCCAGCTATTATCCCATAGAGCGACATCTCTCCCAAAAGTAATATCAATAAATTGTTATTCTATGTAATTATCCTTTATTAAAAAAAAAAAAGAAATGAGTGTCACAGACAGCTCACTAAAACAATATAAACTTTTATTCATTATTATATTATCTGGAAATAGTAATTTGCGATTGATAAATTACAACTAAACTTTAATGATAAAGTACATTAAATAAGTATTTTTCTTTCAGTTGTTTAAACAAATTTCAATTATTTTTAATTTTTTTTTTATCAAAAACAAAACATTTACTTTATATTAAAATTAAATTAGTTGCAGATTTGATTTATCTACCTCGTGTAAGTTATGCAGCTTGTGATTGGAAATATGGAGCTATTATTTCTACTAAGTATAATAAATAAGAACATAATATAAGTATACATCAATGTTAAAATTATAACTAAAAATTCAATCAAATCTAAATACATTATTCAAGGATTAAAAAAAAATATTTTTAAAATAGAAAGAAAAATATTCTTTTTTTCATATACAACAATTTTACGAAAATAAATAAATAAAATAAATGTAGACGACAAATAAATAAATAAAATGAATGTTAACAGTAAATAAATAAATTAAATAAATTAGTGCTATAGGTAATTACCGTAACTTATTATCTAATTTTAAGGATAAATATTTATATATCATGCATTTAATATTAGCTATTTCACCCTCAAGTATCTTTTTTTTTTTTTTTTTTGAATTCAAAAAGTCATGAATTTAAAAAAGTTATGATATGCTTAAAATCTTAGCTACTTACTTAATGTTATAATTTATTATTTATGATAAATATTTAAAATAAGATTATATGTTAATGTTTATTTGAACTTAAAACCTTCGTATTGATATAATATCAATTTTATAATTATGTACAATATTTGGTATTGGTACAAGGTAGATTGATTCACTGGGTATTAAATTGATCTATCTTTTTACAACTACCAAGGCTTTGCTCATGAAATATTAATATTAAAATTGATGCTCTACTTTCATGTTTTTTGAGAAAACATTTTTTTTTTTATCGGATAAATATGATAATTTTAATAATTTTATGTTTGGTTTATATAAATATAATGAAACCAACGGTTTAGTATATTTTCTAAACGTATAAACAACTCATGAAATTAGTGTATTATGAATTTTATTCTTTACGCAATAATATATCATCCAATGTTGACTATTATTCTATCATAAATATTGAATATTTTTTAAAAACAAATGAAACATAATATATGTTCTACTATTTCACAATTAAAAAATTAAAAACGTATTCAAGAGGATTTGGCACATATCCATATTTTGGATACCATAGAACCAGATGGGTTTTAGAATTGATTTAAATATTAATAGTTTTTTGTTCATTAAGAACTTGAACTTGAGAATTATGTGTAATTTATGAAATCTATAATTAAGAATCTTTCTTTTAGTTTTTAAGTGTGGACCCTAAATTAAAGGCTTATCTAACCAATTTTAAATACGTATTATCAAGATGGACTTAGAGATTTTGATATGCTGTTATGTAGTCAGTATATGATGATAAAATTGCTATATCATGATGAATATATAAAACCACATTTTCTGGAGGAATTGAAATAAACTAAAGAGAATCATCTTTACAAGCCAAATCATAAGCATATATGTTTAGGAATTGTTAAAACTTAAATTTAATTTCGTTGTTAATGTAAATCTTTAGAATATTTAATATACGCTATTCTCAGTGGCGTAATAAGATAAAGGGGTCTTTTCTTACAACTAATATTTAAAAGATAAGGTACAGGGCCAACTATCACAATACTTGGGAAAGTGAACTCACTGTATCTTTCAAAAAAAAAATTTAAATCACAAAAATTTGTTAACTATTTTGTAATTAAAATTTCATAAAAATGTATTTTTATATCTAAGATTTTAAAATTTAAACTAAGATTCCTTTTAAAGTTTTTTCTTTATAATAATTAAAAATAATTTACTGAAAAGTTACATATTATTTTTACGAGCTTTAAAAGTTCAAATTGTTACAAAGCTATATTATATTCACCTGTAAAATAACTAAATAACACTATTTCTCTAATTGATGATTGTTATTTTAACATAAAAAAAAAGGAAAAATTTTAAAACTTAAAATTTTCACAAAATATTTATATTTAAAATCATTGAATAATTATAAAATTATTTTCACTGTTTTTGAGATATTTACAGACATTTGAAATTTGAAATTTTTATTTTATGAATGTCGATACAAAAATATATGCTGAGTAAAAAGCTTGCAAATGTAATACGAAATTTCTCATAAACAATTAATTTTATAATTGAAAAAATTTGAAAATTTACGTTGTTGTCTATAAATCGTTTTACATAATATGCAATGGTTTATCATTTAACTCAAATTTAACACGTACAGTGTATTACATTCAAATTGCGAGGTATGTGTAAATTTAAAATGTACTATTATAATATACTTTAAAATATGATTATTGATCATTAGTTTTAAGCTTATCAGTAAGTTATAAAAATTAATACACAATCATTTTTTTTCAAGATGTTATGTAAGCAAATGTTTGTTTTATTTTAATGATAAGATATTATTCCGTTGAGTTTATTTTTATCATTAAATTATATTATAAAATAAAATCAGTATTTGCTGTTTATACTTTTAAAAGGCTTACAAATAAATGCTAAATTTTTTTTTATAAAATGTTTTTATTATCATTAACATAATCTCTGCGCCATGTTTTTTATACTCAACTACCAGTGGAAATCAATATAAAACGCAATTATTATTAGTAGTATATTGAAGACACAAACAACTAATCAATAATAATATTATACATACTCTAGAAAAATATATTTATTTGTATTATTCGTATAATAGTATATATTATAAATACAAATATGGAATAATCTTCTTAACTGTACTCCAATAACTCAAAAACTCAAAATGGTTATTTAAATATTTTGATATAATTATATCTCTTTTTTATATAAATATTATTTTATACTGAACTATAATATACCAAGCTTTTCATTTTTAAATTATTCATACTAGTATCGTCCAATGTTTGAAATTTTACAAGAAAACTAATATTAATTCAAATTCACAATTTATTTATTTATTGCTTTCATATCTTATTTCTCGCCATCTCCTTTTTTTTAAAAAATCTTGAATCTTGATACATTTTTTTTACGTAAGTTCTAATAAATCGTTAAACAAAATTAAACATACTTTATTAGTACAATTATCAAAAGTTTAAATATTTATAAATAGTAGTCCATTAGCATTAATATTCATTATTTTAAAAAATACTAACGTTTTTGAAAATATATATTTTAAATAATTTTAAATTAATATAAAACAAAATTTAATAAAAAGCATACTTTTTTATCGTTATAATTCTTTAAGTTTTTTACTCTTTTAAACAACAGCTAGCATATATTTTTCATTTTGTATTTTGAAGCAGAGAATTTCGATTATCAAAATCAAATTTCAGTCAAGTAGTTAATTAGTTGAAATTATTTTAGGTAATATCGAGTGGAGTCGTGAACCAACATTTTGAGGTGTACCAAACAAAGGTACTACTTAACTCTTCTTATCAAAACTTTAAATATTTATAATTCATAAACTACTCGTCAATTTTGATTTTAATGAATTAAAGTACTTCTAAAAATATATATATATAATTTTTAATATAGAATTAAAAATGTATGTTTTCATTAAAACAATTTAAAATTGATAACTATCTTTTATAATAATAAAAAAATACATTATTTTTTTAGGAAAACGTTGTTTTTTAATAATAAAATTATATTTAAAATATATATATTTATATATATTAAAAACGTAAATAATATTTTGAAATGTTGAATATCTGCATTTAATGGATCACCCATATACGCTTAAAATGATTATTGGGTTAGAAATATAAAAACTGTGTGTATAAAAATAATAGTATACAATAGACAAACAGGATACAATTTTTGGAAATGTGCAGTGCACACTTTGCTCTCATCTCATACTTGATTCAATTTTAAAAGCATTGTATTCAAAAAACCATTTTTAGAAGAGCTCAGTCAATACATTGTTTGCTGGTTTATTTTTTCTCGAGTCTATCTATTTATCGATGTTTTTTTTGTGTAAGTTTAAGTAAACTATTAAAGAAATTAAAGAAATATATATGATATGACTTAATGTCTAATCTTTAAAGGCACAACAAAAAGCACTCCATCAAAGTTTTGACTGAAAAAGTTTTCTCCAAAAAAGACCTTAAAAAAGTAATAAACTCAGGTCTTCTCAGAGACTTAAAGTTTAAACTAGGTGTTATATATTTATGCCACAATAAACCTAATGATGTAATACGTAAAAATGTATAATTATTATTAATGATGATAAATATAATATTTTTTCTTTTTTTGATTTTTATGTTTATTATATATATTCTTAAATTATAAACAATCATTACAACAATTATTAATTTTTGGATTGGTTGGGACTAAGAAAAAATATACAAAACACTTAGTTATGCAATGTATTCACGTTGAACAAATTATTTCAAATTTAATAATTAAATATATACTGTATAATACTATTATAAAATTACTTGATTTATAATATTATATTTGTGTACTTTCTCAAGTTATTTAACTTAAATAAAGGAAATTATAAGACACCGTTATTTATATTATATATATATATAGTCGAGTCACGATAACTCGAAGTTGAATGGGGATAACAATTCGCTTCGAGATATATATTATTCAAGATACCTAAATTGAATTTATCAAAATTAAATCAAAACTTCGAGTTATTTAATGAAAAATAATTTAAAAATTTGCAGTAAAAAACTTTATGATAAATATACGTATATACATTTTATAAAAAACTAAAAACATATTATGGTATTAATGTATTATAAATATATACATTGTACATATATGCTATTTATTATACGTATACAGTATAAAAAAAATAAAAATTATTATTCATTTTTGACTTCGGTTGTTAAATCTTCTAATTTGCCTACGGCTTCAAGTATAGAAGTATCCATGTTTTCGAAATTGTCTAATAGTTTGTAATGACGACATTACTTAATTTGCTGAATCATATTTAAAGTTCTTTGAGGCTCATTTTTTAAATGTCATATAAAAGATGATAAACAAAATGAAATAAGTAACAAAGTATTTTTTTCATTTCTCTTATCGTTCTAGCTTTTAAATGGCTATGTCTTTAGAAATGTCTATAAAAGGGTAACGTAAACCTTTATCATTTAATGTTCGGCCATTTACTTTCAAGGATTCTTAAAAACATGTTTAAACATTTTAAACGTGAATTATAAACAAGTCACCAATTTAAGTGTTATGTTTGAAAAACAACAAATTATAAACACGTTATTGTTTATTTCAAATATTTTTGATATTATAATGAGTATTAAAGATTTATATTACTCTCTGTCATCTGATAAGTATCCAAATCAATATTTAATTGTTTTCAATTATTTTACATACTAACTGACAGCTGTATTTCTATAAAACGTGTATAATATTTTTTGATTAATCAGTTAACATGAGTATAATAAATTTAAATTTAATAAAAAAATTAATTAAATACATTCAATAGTACAAAAATAAAATAATTTTTAATACTATCTATTCTACATTGTACATCAAAAGAGCATGTTGTAATAATTGATGACATTGACATTTATATAGTACCAATGGTATTTTCATTTATTATCAAAATGCATTTTCAAATAAATTATGTCAACGTATTTTATAAAATACTACTACAAAAATATATTATCAAGTTATTTATAGTTGATATGTCAAATATAATTATTGTGTATACGTTGGACCAATACTAGACGAATACCAATGCTTGTGCAATGATATAATATTTAACCTAGTGTTCTAATTACTTCTATGACCACAACAAATTTACAATATATATATATATATATATATTATATAATGTGAATTATATTAACTGAATATGCTAATAATATATGTTCGTTTAGTATTAATTGTTTGAACAATGATTTCAATTAAGTCTTTATTTAATAATTTTATATCTAATGAAATTTGTAATACATCACTATGTTTAGTGTAGTTATACATTTTAAAAGATTTAAATATGCAACTCAATTCACAGAGGTTAAATTTAATTAAAATTCATAATTTTTTTTTTTTTTTTGAAAAAATAGCTATTTATTAGGAATAAATTTTATATTCATAATTTCTAAAAAAATATTTTATCGATCTAGTTTATTCTTGTTTCTAAATTTAAAAATATGAACACATACTATATTAATAAATAAAATGAGTTCAAAAGAGTATAAATAATTTAATATAGATACTTTATTCAAAAGCCACTTTGTTGTATGATATATTTCAAGTGCTGTGTATCTTTATTGAGTTGCTAAACTTAGTCGGTATTTAATAGTACTGTTATGAGTATAATGGACATATTAAATTTAAACACGTTTATATTAAATAAATCATTACATACATACAAAACACAATTCTAAATGGAGATAGAATGTCAATTTTTATTTCTAGAGATATTTTATGATTTATTTATAATACTATTAATGGTTTTTATTTTTCTATTATTAGTAAGTAGATTTAAATAATATTAGATAATAATACCGTTCATATAATAATATTGTTTAAATAGTACGAATATACGAATATGCAAATATTAACGTATAAAAAAATGATTCAATCATTGGCTCGGTTATAAATATCTTGAAATTTGTTAAAAAAAATTAAAAATTTAATCGATTATAGAAAATAATAATGTTCATAATTTACAAAAAATTCAAATTTCCATTAATAATTATATTTTTTTTTAATTACAATAAAACATTTAGAGGAAAAATCGTTATTTGGTTCCATCAAAATTTGGTATTCAAATGTCCGTAAAAACTATTAAGCGTAATTAGTAATGAATATTTATTTTAATATTTTTGAGTTGGTATAAATATAACTTATTTAATTTTTTTTATAAAATTGTTCAACTTTTTGCCTAAAAACGAAAATTATTTGATCATAATTTAAAAAAAAAATGTAATAAGTAATATTGACATGACTATCTAGCTGCTTTTATCTCAAAGTATATCTATAGAATAAATAACAAAAATCTCTTCTATCTAAGTTACGTTTTAAATTTTTGTTAACTTATTTTTACTTGACCAGACCCAAAGTTATTACCTATAGTACAGGAAGCGAGAAAATAACAGTTGAAATCGTGTATTATCTCATGATTAATGGTCTTAGCTCGGACACTTATTATCTCTGCAGGAATACATCCGTCCATTAAGTGTACAGTTTTCAACTTCCCATAACGACGCAGACGTTAACGTTAGTGGATGTAAATAATGAAAGTATATAGGCGATAAAACGAAAATAGTACTCACCGATTTTTTCTTTCTTATGAAAATTATATATCTAATAACGATCTCATTTTATTTGAAGTCCATGACCGATGAGTTAACTTAATAAAACTGAACGTTTTAATATTACTATCAAATTATTAAGTAATCACTGCTACATAGGTACGCAAATTATAAAAATATTATATTTTATATTACTGATATTAATTAATCACATTTTTTTATGCATATAATGTTTAAACATTACAGAGATCTATAATTTTACGATTAGTATAAGTATTACTACTTGCTGTTTTAAAAAATCATGATATTTTATAACAAAGAAATATTTAGTGCTTGAGCCGTAAAAAATTGCATAAATAATAAATAATTATGATACTAATAAATATTCCAACAATTTTGTATCAAAAATGATAACATTTTATTACTTATTATTTATATTGTCTGAAATACTTAACCAATAATAATTATTTCTAAACCTTTACAATAAATAAAAAATAACAGTAATTTTTTCATATTTATTGTTTTATTTTTGTATAGATTGTTCGAATAATATAAATAATAATATAAATCGAATAATGTGGTTGAAATCTGGCTTTGTTCAATACTAATCAAAAGAAATAAGTATTTTATTCATAATACTCATTTAGTATATTATTCAAAAGAAAAATTCAAACAAAATATTCAAAAATCCAATTTTTGGGTTGGTAAACTAATAGCAAATTAATAAAATTATATAACTTATATTTTTAGATTAAGAATTATTTTTTATATTTTTTTTGGGTAAAGTTTTTATCACCCAATCAAACTATGACAAAAAAATAAAATAATACGTTATTATAAATAATATATCTTCAGAAACACAAAATAATTAACAAATTCAGTAATACTTACTTAATTATAACTGATTAGTTCTTTTAGCTTTTTGTTCTTACAATAATCCACCTGACTTTTAGTTTATTTAACAAGCCATTTGTATTTATGTTATTTATGTGTTTAAATTAATTTCTACGTTAACGCTATAATATTTAAAATAATATGTTTTTGATTAGACAGCGCTTTTATATATTGTATTGTAACCTAATTATTTGTTAAAATTTACTTAGTGTATAAAATATAAAAAATTGTAAATAGAATAAAAAATAAATATATTTGTAGTGCTAAGTCCACTTTTTAGTTTTATTTTAAGATTTCGCCGCACACTCTTTATTAATAAAAAAAACACAATTACAATTTATTAAAAGCTTTATCTTAACATTTAGTATTTTAATTTACTTATATTATACTACATATTATAAATAGTATATTTTACAGTAAACATATGAACTCCAAGAGACAAAAAATGTATAAGACCGTATACATCGGGCACTCATATACTTTCACTCACATCGATATAGCCTATGTATAAGATAGATGTATGATTTCTTATTATTTATTTTTATCATCATTAAAAATTTAGGAAATATCATACATTATTAAAATTTACAATATACAAGTTATTCGGAATACATCTTAGGCTCCTAAAATATTGCTATGAGATATTATGAAGTCTTCAAATTATTAAATGCTCATTATTTTTCAAATTACAATAAAATACCTATATCCATTTTGTTAAAATTGTCATTACTCTATTTACGAGTAGAAAAAAAATTGATAAAATCAAAAATAATCTCATGCATGAACCATTAAGATAAAATTTCTAAGCTGTAAAGAAGGCCATGAAAGTTTCAAAACTTTTTAACTTTTAGTAAAAAACATTTTTTTGACAAAACATCCAATCAATAAATTCCTCAATTCACCTAACTTAACTTTGTTACTCTTGAATTTTTTGTATTAAATTTTACATTAAACAATAAAACACACACGTCTTTTATAGTTATAATATAAAAATATATGTCTATAAATTAAAAATTATAAATATTAAAATAGATTCAACTACAATTTGAAAATAATTAACTATTTTTGTAAATATTATGAAATATAAGGACATTATAAAACATTTAAGCTAGTAAAGCTATTAAAGGTGGTTTGGATACCAAACAAAAAATATGCTTTAACTCAGCATGTACCTACTTAGATTTCATATTAATATACATTTTTTATGAATAAAAATCATTAGATATATTTTATTTATTTCACATTAATTTAAAATAAACGCTTTTGTAATTGTTTAGATTAATTAAATTAACACGATGAATCGGTAGACTGATTTAATTTAAATTTAGCTAAAAAGTATTTAATGTTGTTTTTTTATGCATATTTGGATAAACATTTTTTTTTTTTTTATTATTATTATTTAAATAAAACCTGTTGGTAGTCTCTTATAAACTAGAATAATAATACATTAAAAAAATACTATTTTTATGAATCATTTGATATACATATATTCATTTGAATAATTTATTGACATATAACCAGCATACAAGGTAGTTTGAGGTTCCGGAAGATGGATGTGTATTGTAAATCTTTCATATTTTATAATTTGAATTGTTTGAAAAATGTGTAACGATTACCGTATATTGATATCGTTTATTGCTCCTCGGTTATGACACGACTAATATACTGAGTGTGGAAAATGGCGAGTGGGGCCGACTGCTGACTTAAGGTTTTCCAGCACGCGTTGTGGTATATAATAATGACCGATACGTGTTTGGCGGAAGTGTGTGACACGAACAAAAATAAGACAGCGGAGAAGATTCCGCAACGACCACTACGGCCATTAGCGCACAGCTACACTCAAGGCATGAAGGCATGTCGGCACATCACACCCAGATCGGTAGCACTTATATTCTTTATTAATTATTATACATTATCTATGTAGGTATAACATATATATATATATATATATCAAAAATGAAGTGTTTTACTTTAATAAGGTAACCCTAATGTCTAGCGTTGATATTACACACCAAATTAAGTCCCTGTTACTTGTTAATGTTCATTTAAACATAACTTTGCCATAGAGAATACATGGAACGGCAATGACAAATATAGTGGGGGACGTTAAAAATGTTATTAATGATCAATGAAGATTCAGATTAAATCACAAAAAAATAATAAAATAAAATAAGATTAATATTAATTTAATTTAATTTTTTTCAAACAATTGATAAAAATATTTATTTTTTGATATTTTATTCTATGATAATAATCGATTCTATAACTATCTATAGTCAAAAAATTATTTCCTATAAATAGGTACCTATTTTTAATTTTTTGAATATCTAAATTATTTTAAAAATATGTTGTTTATAGTCGTATTGATTATACTTTGTTTGTTAATCATTCATAAAACAGTACAATTAAGTAATCTATTAAGTAAGATAAATACAAACAACTGTTATTTGTATCTATTAGATATTAATTTATTATAATTTTTTTATAGAAAACATTTTTTTAAATATTTATAATGACAATTAGAAAAAAAAAGTGTACAAAAGGCTTATTCAATACTAATAATACATAACTATAATGTAATTTAAATTCTATTAATATCGGAGCATTTTAAACTTTGGATATGAAAAATTCATACCAAAAATAGACGTACAATTAACCATTTACAATTAAATATTTTTAATTAAAGTTAACTTTTTTTTTTCAGTTATATTCATTGGGACGATTTTATTATTTTATAGATACTACTGCTAATATTATTAATCAAAATGAACATCTAATACCAATTCCAATAAAACATTTTAATCCCGTAATTACGCATATATTAACGTTTAAGGATGTAAAAAATGAATAATTTAATCTTTTCCGCAAACACCAATTTATATATATATATTTTAAATAATCGTTTGGAGTATGAACTATAAAAAAAATGTTAATCCAAGTTAAATTACTATACTTCTGACTATAAATATTCATTGTATTTGAAGTATCTATTAGTAATAATACACCAATAAATCGCATACATACTTCCAATTACCTCTGATAAGTCTGATAATTATGGTGATAACCTCACCATAGTAGATATCTATTAAATCAAATATACAGTCATTGAACGCGCAATAATAATAAAATAAAAAATATGATAATATGCTGAATTAATAACTATAGTCAAATAAAATCGATATCGGAAACAATTTTCATTTATTTTCGATACTTACCGTTGTCATAATATACCGCGATATAGTGCTGATATCACTTAAGCGACAAACAACGTATGCATGGCTATTGATCGCGTTATTTAAAACGTATTTATTATTATTACCACTATTTGGTATGTATGATAGGTATCTATAATAACCAGGGGTGGTGAAGTCACGAGTTGTGATTTACTTAAGATACAAACAATTTTTTATAAAAAATTATAAAACATGAAATTTTAATATAAAAACAATAAAATATATATTTTAAATGTAATAACAATTATTAATAATATCTGAATTTATCATATTTTAATTTTGACTTATAATTTATTTTCTTATGATCAGAAATATATGTTTTAAAATCATGGTAAATTATTCAGATAAAGTATAAAATAAATATCAATCACTATTATATTATATTTTTTATAACATATAAAAAATAATAGCAACGTTACATGAAAAAACCATGTGAAATTATTATTGTTTATATAATAAATAGAAATTTCATTAAGTAATATATATTTATACCAATATAAGTTAGCAGGTAATTAATTACATATTGTATTTAAAAGTACGGTAAACATAGTATATTTATTATAACTTAAGAATAGAACTTTTAGAAACTATGTTTTTAATTGAAACACTAAAACTTTTTAACATATATGGTTTTGTCAAAAACTCAAAAGACTTTGTGACTAGAAGGTAGTAATTTTTAGTCGTTTATCTCATTTATAATTACAGAGGTTTAATGTTAAATTTTATGCTAATTTATAGATAAGTTCATATAGGATATTATGTATATGTTACACGCCAAGAATAATGGACTAATTCATAAGATGGACACTTATTAAACTATTGTGTGAAGTGAGCAAGTGATGACCTATATGATTAAGAACTTAAAAGAAATATTTCATACAATTTACTATGATAAGACACGCTATATAATTAAACCATTTTAAAACAACTTTTTTTTTTTTTTACCTAATGTACTTGTGTAAAATAAGTTCTAGGTTGTTAAATTAAATAACTGAGAATACATAAAAAAAAAAAGTTTTGAAATACATAATATTTTTGTTAATTGTTTAACTTAGCTAAATCAATGGTTAAAACTAATCCAATAACTATTAACGAATTAACTTATGTTAAGTAAATTAATTTTTGTATTTTATAAATATCCATATCTTAGATAACCTGTCCCACCTCTTAAAACGAAATCGGATATGCAACTTTCTAAACAGGCAAACATCCAATTTTTATATTAATACTCAACAAATGTACCTACAATTGATTTTAATGTTACAGATTGTAAATGTTTTAATCTGTTTATTTATTTTTAATAACAAAATAAATAATATTATAAATGACAAGCTATTGAATAATTTACGTATCATATCTAACAGATCGATTCACTGCCAATTAATCTACTATTATAATTAACGAATCATCTTTGAAATAATTATATTATATTATATTATAATTTAAATTCAATTATTCTAAAATATTCGAAATGGCTAGAAAAATAGCAATTACGATAACAGTACTTATAACCCAGGTGGGCAAATTCATAACCAATATTTTTTTACAGAAGATATATTTTATATATTTATAATTTCTTGACCTAGTGGGAAAACTACACCTTTTCCTTTTACAATTAACTCGAAACAGCATGCACTTAAAATCTGATAATTTACTTGTTAATTTAAAAAAATTGTTAGAAAGCATATTTTAAAATTCAAAAAAAAAATGTATAAAGTGTGTTGAAGCATAGGTATTTTAAATATAAAAATATACTATTATGTAGTTTAAAATATCCACGAAATATATTACAGTTGTGTTTAATTTTAATGTTTTTAATAGTTATAGCTCAATATATTATGTAATATAACCTTTTATTTAAATAAAGTTCTTATTTCATTAAAATATTACAACTTCAATATAAGTGAAATAACCAATAACTACGGAAATGTAAAATTTAAAGACTAAAATATTGTGTTTATGTTTATAATATTGTATACAATGTACAAAATATTAAAGTGTACCCATTTCATTAAATTGCAAAAATATGAACATTTTATGAATCAGATAAACATTATGTTACATAATTTATATATTATATATTTTAAGTAAGAATTTATACTGAATAAATATAAAAACTTTTTCAATTAATTTTAAAATGACAAAAATAAATTAAATTGAATTAAATAAATCACTGGATGTTTATAAATATATTGGCTTTATATAATTTAAGTTATAACCAACATTTAAGATCTCGTTTAAATTATTTATATATTATTTAATGAAATTAAAATAAACCATTTTAACACTACTAGGCATAAAATCTGAAGAAACAAAAAAATAAATAAAAATAAAAAATAAATTATTTAATATGATATAGTACAACATACATGTTATATTGATATAAATAATAGCTACAATTTAGAAAATAATAATAAAATTATAGAAGAGTTTTTCACTTATTATGATTATAATATTTTTATGCTGCAATCTGGAAATATATAATTACGATCTCTACTTTCAATGTTAAAATCATTCCACTGAAAAGATTAATTTTTATCGAATTCTTCATTTCTATCATGACATTTTTTCTATAAACAGTATTTTCTGAAGTACTGTTTTTTTTTTTTTTTTATTATTAAAAATATTAAACTTAAAATCAATATGAAAAAATCACAATAAGTAATAATTATAAACAGTTATGTTACTTGACACGGCTTAAGTGGAGAGTCAATCAATAACACTACTTTTTAGCACATAATAATAGTAATAACATAACATTTCTAACTTATATTCTGGTTTTACATAATCGTTTTTTTTTCTTTTTTTAATTTCAGTTTTATCCTTAATTTGTGTATACTTTAACATTATATTAAGTTTACATAAAATACAAGTTTATTGTATAAATATATTAATTTATTTTTTACCTAAATTGTTTTGGGTTAAAAATACATTAGTATATTATTAAATGTTATATAAAATGATAAAATGTATATACTATATTAATTAGTAAATAATCATTTATTTGCCTTAACCATTTTGCTTTAAATGCGTGACTTAAATATAATATTGTTATTAAAAAATAAAATTAATAAAAACCATTAAATAAATCTTAAAACTTCGTCTACTATATATATATATATATATATATATATATATATATATATATATATTTTAAGTATAAAAGTTATATTCAATACTTTAATTGATTTTATAATTATTTATTAAATATTAAAATATCATTTTGTAACCAAAATCTCCTTTTTAATTTTAAGAAAGATAATTAATATATTATATCTATCAGACATTGATGCATGAAAATATAAATTTACAGTTGAATTACTTAAATTTCATAATTAAAAATAGATAATTGTTCCCACAAGCACAATAATATCATAATTAAAATTAATAATAATGGAGTAACTATAGTAATATAAATTTAATTAAGATTTTCAGAACACTAAACATAACGGTTCATCATTAAAAGTGGTTCTTTTTTTTTTTTTATAAGTATTTTAATATAAAATAAATCACCATATGCTTTAAATATATGAATACTAGAATTAAAAATTCAAATAAATAGCTAGTTTAGTTACTTGAAAATGAATCAATATAATATCAAAAATAACTGGTTTTCAATAAGTATCCGACTTAATATTGAAAATCTAAATTCATTATTTCGGGTAAAAAAATTTAATTTACAAACAAATTTAACTTAACTTTAATGTTTTAGAACACAGTTCATTTGAAATCAACACAAAATATATATTTAAAAAAATGATTTATTATATTAAAAGTTAATTACAAATTATACCAATAGTTAATTAACATCTCTACTTAATTTTATTTTTGAACTCCTTAATACCTAGCTTAGGAATGTAATTACTATAATACACACATATGATTCTATTTAAAATTTGTATTGTGTATATAATGTACATTTTAAGCTTATCCTAAATGTCCATTATCAAAATCAATAGTACTATGTGTTATAGTATGCAAATGGGAGCAAAATAATGATCAACATATAGGACTATGCTCCAAGCACATACAATGTTCAAAGGAACCACGTTAAAAATAAGAGGCCTTTGTGACCTTTATGTCTATAATTATTTAAATGTAGTAACTATATAAATGTATCATAATCATAATACTTTTAATTATCAGTTGTTTTAAAAATACGGATGCAGCGCGTATCTATAGAAAAACATTCCCTAATTTCTAACTGTCTTTGATTTCAAAATCGAAATGTATTGTAATTCCAGTGTGCATTGAACTAAAAATAAAATGTATGTTCATATTTTCGCTTGAGCATTTCTTGTATGACTGTTCTTTAATGTTTCTTGTTCCGTTACTATTATTAAATTCATTTTTCAAAATAAAATTCAAATATGATAATATTTTCTTACACACATCTTACTCAAAAACAGTAAAGTTTACGTTACCAACTTATTATAGTAAATATATACATATTATAAACTCGCGTATTTATATCAATGTGTAATGTGAAGAGTTTAAAAAGTTTCGAGAAGTTCTCAATTTCATCTTAATAGCGTATTTTGTTTGTTTATATTTTGTCAACTTTTTAATTTATTCTAATAGTGTTTGTATGTAGGTACTAGTTTTTACATAAAGTTTAACTCCAGCTAAAATACCATTAATACACGACCTTATGTTATAATATATCTATAAATACATAATAAAGAATAAAGTGTGTATATCTAACAATATTAAACTCTCTATTATCATTAGAAAAAATAATAATATTGAAAAGTATACTTATTAAATGTTAAATAATAGGTCAATATTAATAATTATTATTTTTTATTATTACGTTATGATTTTAAACTAAAATTAATAAGTTTATAAATAGTAAAACTTGATTTTTTTTTTTTATGATATTCAGCAAATATTATTTATTTCAAATTATCCTGCGGTTCTTTTTTAAAAAAAACATAAAATTTCTTAAAAATATAAAATTATAAATAAAACTGGTTTGCTAAATATAAAATAAAATATAGTTTCAGACGATAGTTTTAGTAAAATTTACTGTTTGAGAATTGTATAATATACTGAATTAATAAAATAAATAACAGTGCTTAAGCTTTAAGAATTAAGATTAAATATTCTTTTCTATGTCATTTACATTTAAATTTAAGAAATAATAGAAGTTAACTTGATATAATATTATATTATCGTTGTAAAATTTAGGAAAAATATTATTTTTAGTTAAGTAAACATTAATTACAAGCAAAAAAATATAACATTTTGAAAAATATAAAATTGTACTGTAAACATATTCAGTGTCAATATGTACATTATACAACCCCTGTTTTAATTTTCTACAGATTGATTTGGAATTAATTTTGTATTTAATATTTATTATGTAAGCTACATTATATATTATTTTTTTACTGCTTGTATTATTATATTTTAGTTATTGAGTGAAACGACGAATTGATTTTACAATAATATCTGTTTTTTTTTGTTTTTGAGCATGCTACCACATTTTTGAACAGTGATGTTTTTCATAAACTTTTAGGGTAGTTTCTAAATTTGATTGAATCTAGTTGGTACTTTAAAATAAAAAAAAAAAAATTCACAGTTATTTTAAAAATAATCAGAAAAAATAGAGAAAAAGAAACTTACATACAAAATTATTTTTAAGATTTGAAACTTTCAATAATTATAAATGTTAGCATTCACTAGTTATTCATTTTGATATATCTTATCATTTTTTTGGTATTTATTAATATTTTCAACGTTTTATACTTATTTATTTTTTTATGCATTTTTAAATGTTTTGGGAAAAAATATTTCAACATTTAATACAAGGTTTTTCGTAGATTTTTCAAAACATTAAAAACTATAGAAAATATGTATTTATAATATTTTTTATATGCATTTATAATTAAAACATTTATTAAATCTATTAAAATCGAGTTAAAGAACTATTTATTTTTTAATTAAAAACTTAATAAATATTTGTATAATTTAATATATGGTTTCATATAAATTATTATTGAAAACTTAACATCTAAAAAATATATAAGCACAGTTTTTTTTTTAATTTAAATTTGTATAAAATTAGATATTTAAACAAGGAATAACAATTAAACATTTTAATTATTTTGTTTTGATTCAAAAATAATATTCGTGGGAGTTTGAAACTTTTACGTTAATTATTATATTATGAAAGTTCAATGGTATTTTCCAAACGTTTAAGTTATTTTCAAGCAATATAATGGACAATAGTAAATGTTAATACCATTTCATAGTAAAAATAACTATACCATAATAATACTTACACCGTTCTATGGTAAATATATATTGACACAAAAATTAATATCAATAATAATATAATATATAATATAAATATAATAGTTCTAATATAATGATTGCGATAATATTTTTGGTTAAATTAATTATTTAGCCTACTATATAACTAATAGTAAAATAAATTAATGCAATAACAATAAAAATTTGGTTTTGTCATTTTTTATAAACATAATACATATAAATTAAATATAAGTAATACCTATCTTATGTTTAAAATTTAATTTTTGTAACATCAAAATAAAAACATTTAGTATAGGTTAAATAAAAAGGTCCCTATGTTCATGTTCAGCTACTTTTATTTTTTTCTAAATTAGATTCGAAACAAAATATTATCCTTTAAAGTGAAAAAAGGTCTTAACACATTTTTGCGAATGAAACCTGTATGCGTTTATATATATTGTATCCCATGGGAACTACATTTCATTTCCTTTCTACATTCTTTTGAAATCTTACACTTGGTATTTTTTGTGTAACCTCGGGTGTCCAGTAAAATTAAAATCATATGCAAATGTTATTATTTTTAAACACATGATTGATAATTTTGAACTAGTTTTTCTTTTTAACCTATATTTTTATAGTATACTCATCAATAACATGGTTATTAGAAAAATATTCCATACTTTAAATATTTATTGAGTAATCGTAATGTTTTCAGATTGAAGATTCTGAGCAAAGCAATAAATTTCTAAATTTTATGATGTGTGTTTTTTTACAAAATAATTTGTTAAGCTCAATACAATATTGCTCATCATTTTTTTCTACAAAAATTAAAAAAAAAAATTGTGTATAATACAACTATATTACATATTTTATGATTAATTGAATAGTTTCTATAACAATATAAGTTAGGTTATAAAATAATTACAATTTTTTTTTTTATAATTTGAAAACTTAAACTATTTCATTATAAATTGAATAATAATTTTATATAGGTACACAACTTTAAATGTTTTATAAATATTCAATATTTTTTCATTAGTTAAGTTTTTTTTTTTATAAACACTGATATAAAAGATTTTTCTCTGCTAAAAACCTAAAAATTATATAGGAAGGTATAGTTTATAAGTAGTTTTTATTAATATTAAGAGTATCAAAAATTCATCAACACAAACTGTTTTATAAACGTTCAATATTTGTATCTTGACAAAATTCATCTAAATTACACACATTTATATATTACTTTGCGGTTAAAAATACATTTAGTTTCCAATTTAAAAGCTAAGACTAGAAAATTATATACAAGTACTACTTATTAACTATTTGTTATTTTTACTAAAACTTAAAAATCACAAAAATACAGTAATTTTACAACTTTAAGTTTGAATTTTGACGAAGTATTATTTAAATGTTGTTTAATTGTAATTTCAAAATATTATACGAATGGACTTAAACCTTTTTAATAATATATAATATATTATTGTTTTCTATTTTTGATGAAATTTTAAAAGTGATTGAATTTATTTTAAGCCATTTAAACTAAAAAACATTGTCCTTCGGTACTTTCATCGGATATTGTGTAATAACATATTTACATATGTTTATACTAATCAACAAATTTAAATAATATAAAATACTATATTAAATGAATTACTATGTAGATAATATTATAAGTAATTTATATTTAGCAATAATTATATTAACCTCCGGTATTACTGGTAAAAATAATTAGCTAGTAATAATAATAATAAAAATGTATAATGTAATAAAATATTATTAAAGTATATAGAATATATTGGCAGAAGTTTCTGCTCGAAATGATTTTTTTTTTTTATCACATACAATGATATATCATTGGGTCCTGACTTAAAAAATCAAATTACGCGATCTACTTATTGATGAGGTACACTCAATACCCACTAAAGGTAAGTTCTAAGATTTTTTTTTAGAATTTCACAATTATATTTAAAATTAAAAATGTGTATTAAATATATATTTATATATATATATATATTTATTAAAAATAATAAACACAAATTTGTTATTAGGATATTTTAAACCTTTAAATATATTAAACGGTAAAACTTCTATAATTATTTTTGGTCTTTTAATTAATTACAGATAAAGTTTTATTACTAATTAATGATGTAACAACTTACAATCTAGATTCAACTAAATATAAGTTAAAAAGGGCTTAAATATATTAAAAAAATAGTTAAAGAATTTTAAATATAACAATAATATAATATAATATAGAATTATATTTTCATTTATAAATAAATAAGTTATTAATTAAGTTCTTATTATACGTACGTATATAATTACATAGACAATTATTAATTTTTCTCGTATTCATATGAATTTATAAAGTAACTGTTTTTGAAAGAAATTATGTATTTTAATATTTATAAGCTATTAATAAAACATTCAATAATTTTACTAATTTTTGCTCACTTTTAATGTAAAAATAATTATTATTATTTTAAAATATTCTATGATCCATTTAATTCAATTACAATCCTCTAAGTTTAATTTTTCTGGTTTATTTTAAATTTAATAAATTATTATATTATTTTTACTTTTGTAATATCTTACATGATTTTAATATATTAATAATAAAAACATAACAGCAAACTATTAATTGATTTTAATTGTATCATATTATTTTACGTAAAATTGTAATAAATTAAAATATCGTTTTGTATAGTAATAAAAATATTTTCCTAAAATTTTAATATATCGTATAAATATAAACCACAATACTATGCATATTAAATGAGAAAATATTTTAATAATGTTGAAAATTTCAGAATAATCTATCTTTATTGACATTATCACACGAAACTCTTTAAAACACTATCTTGGAATAAATTCCTAGAATTGCTTTATTTTAAAACATTACAGAAGGTCATCGTTTATATGTAGATCAATGATCATGAAACATTATCATCCTATTTAAATACAACAAAGATGGAATGAGATTATTGGACATGTTTTTTTTTTTTTTATTTCTCTGCATATTATGCTTCCATTCAATTGTATTTAAATATTTCAAGAAAATAAATCCTTTAATAAGCTTGTTCGAGTCCTTAAAAATTTAAAAATATCCTAGATATATAGTACAATATGTTACTTTTATAGTTTTATGTTATTCCGAGTATTTCTATGTATAAACGATAGTCTTAATACAATATATGGCTTAAATAGTTTCAAAATTTTACTACAATACTCCATTGTTCGCTTTAGATGTTCCGTGAAATTTTAAAGCTCTTTGTTTGTTTGTTGTAATATTATTTTGTAATAACTTATAAAAATAGAAGAATCTGGTAGATTGTTTACAACTGTAAAGAAGTCGAGATATACAAAATGACACACTTCATGCATTTTAAATCATAATACTAAAAGCTCTAACAAATACTAATACGCCCATATTTTAAGTTTGTATATCGAAAAATCATATTATCTAAGTGTATCTTATTAATTTTATTTTTAATGGGTTATAGGTATAGTACGATATTACATTACAGTAATCGAGTAATATATGAATAATCTTTCTATTATAAATGCTGTGTTTCGCATGATTATATTGATTATAAACGTACCATAACTACATAAGCTATGGCTTATTGATTACGAGAATAACTAAATAATGAAATTATTTTCATTTTAACAACTAACTTTAAATATTATAATGACATGTAAAAAATATTATAGAACTTAATTTTAATATGATTAATATTCTGAAAGAAGCAAAGAATGGATTAGATATTTAATCACGTGTGTTTTTTTAATTTTTTACCTCACCTGTAGAATTAATAAAAATATGGTATTTGGTACTTTGGGGTCAAAATAAGTTAAAACTACAAATTTTCAAGTACTTAAAAAATAGTTAAGAAAAACAAAAAAATATGATGATATTATTTATACAACGTCGAGTTTTGACAAAATTGATTTTATATTTTTTTATTTATAAATAATAATAAATAACTATAGAAACTTTAAATTTTAATCAAATATTTATATAAAAATTTACTAGACATAGGATAATTTTCAAAAAATGTAGTCTCTTTTGTGCTATTTAAAGTCATATAAAGTATTAAAGTATTTAAGTACTTGAAAATTTAAAACAAGTTTTCTAAACTCTTTTCATATTCCAATTTAAAATATTAAAAATATTATTTAATCGTATGTTATTATATATAAGCATAGAACATTTAAAAAAATTAGAAGTACTAGAAAATGATTTATTAGTTTAAAATAAATATAAAGTTAATATTAACTATAAATATTAAGTTTTAATATTAAAAGCTTAAACATTTAATTTAGGGTTTTTCATAGATTTTCTTTACATAAACTTGTAATTTACCAACAAATTTCGACACAATTCAATATTTAAACAAAAAATAGTTATTTTTTTATTTAAAAAAATATTATTTGTAAAAACTTTAAATGTTTTACCTTTTATTATTATTTACTTTAAATAGTAAGATTTTTATGATATGTATAGATTAATTTTAAGGGCCCACTACACCAACATTTGTTTTCTTCTGCTGTCTTGTGAGTAATAAAGCAACAAAGGTACTTTGTACTTCAACGATTACAATTTTCTTGTTTAATTTAAGACAAAGATATATTTATAGTATCTATAAATAAATATATTTCCTGTGCACTGGCTTGTTATTTTTTTTCTTGATATTTTAATTATTTGCTTTGATAAGCATCTTTTAATTTAACATATTTTCTCTTATTTTTAACTTAAATTCTTAAAAAATGAAAACATTTTTAAATAAAATATATATCCAACCTAATAAAAGGTATTGTAGGTCACTTTTTTATAAACTTGATCACATCGTTTTGTTTGTAAAAGTACAGAATATCTTTGTAGCTATATTGTGCGCAAGACACATAGAAAAAAGATATGTTAGTGTGGTAATCATTTTAGCTCTCTATATAACTAACTTATCTATACTAATCTACGGTACATCGGAATTGGCTTTTAAGTTAATCTTATTACATGAAATTAAATTATAGTTTATGTGATTTTTTTCATGGAATTAGTTGAACCAGCCGTTATTATTAATACAAAAATAAATTACTAATAGTATAATAGATATAATATTATACAAAATAGCTATATCATAAAAAATATTCTTAGATATAAAGCAAAAAAATAAAAATACATAACCCCTCAGAATTTTCCTTCATATTATGTATAAATGTATCATTAAATTTAGATTTAACATACTATATATTTCAGTAATGTATTCAATGACAACTTAAATCTAACACCTATTATACAGCAAAGCCAGTTCCTTGATCTTTGTTTATTTTGGAATTTAGCGTTGTAAATGTATTACCTATTATTTATATATTTATCTATAATTGAAGAAAAATATATTTAATATGTCTAAGCATTAAGTTATATATGATTAAATAATTTGCACTTTTTTAAAAAAAAATAACTTAATAAATAAATTATAGAAAAAAAATGCTTTATAAAAAGACCAAAGTTTCCAAAATAGCAAAATGTCAATTATTCATAACCACAGACGAATTTTAAATTATTAAATTTAACTTTAAAATTGGACGTTTATAAGAATATACTTCTAGTGAAAACAAAAGAATATAATAAAAAATGGCGTAATATACCGTTTAACGAGGTTTCAAGTATTTTCAGCTCACGTGGTGTAATTTTTGAAATGCTAACCCCAAAATATAATACCTATTATACGAGCATACCACAACCGTAACCACTTAAAGCATTTATTGCTATGTCTGGACCAAACCATAGTTCGTTTCATAATTTTGGACGACTTCTGTCAGTCACATGTTCGCATAATAATATAAGTTAATTAGATTAAGTTTTTATAACTATGTTATCGCGTATGATTACCAACAAATGATGTAAAATAAAAATTAATTTGGTGCTAAACCTATAACAGGTATCATGGAATTAACACATCATTAGACAATATGTTAGATAAATTGAATGACGACTACATGTCAAATATATCTATACAAATTATGACTTATAATAACTATTAACATTGTACATTGAACAAAAAGATACAAATACATTATTAAATTATTTTAGTTGTTAATGGTATTTTTAGTGTATACGAAATGCGATAAAATTATTTGTTAAGTTTTACTTAAGTGGACTTTCTGTATTTTTTCAGTAATTTTTTTTTTTTTAGAAGTTAATAAAAATCAGAAAACAGTAAAGTTTATTTCAAAAAATTTAGATAAAAATTAATACGTTCAACAATCAAATTTGTTTTTAAAATAGATCATATGAATATTTAAAATACTACTTTATATTTATCTATTTTTTAAAGAATAATTAATTAAAAATATAAAAAGTTTTCGGATGTTAATACATTTTGGATATTATACATCAATTTTCAATATCTTTACTCAATTTAATGTGTATATAAAAATATTATACTATTTAAATAATTAAATATAAAATAACTATTTGCCTTATTCATATAACATATTTTTTTTTAAATAAAAATTATGAAGTAATCAAATAGAAAATACTACAATTCTATTAAATATCAATCATGAAAACAATATACATATAAATAGGTATATTAATTTCATTGTTTCTAAGAATTAGCATAATTCAATTGAACAAGACTTATAAAAATGATTTTCCTTGATTAAATATGTTAATAACATTCGGATATACTTCGTTATTTCTTAAGTAAAAAATAAGTTATTATATAATGACAAAAAAACATTTTATGTTTTTGTATTCACCTGGTGTTCAGATATAGTAATATGACAAAAACCAAAATTTTTTTTTTTTTTAATGTAATTCGTGCAAAAAATAGATATAAATTTATAGCATTATTATTTATTTGGTAAATAAATAATTATCTTGATTTTTGTTGTAAAGACTTAAAATATTCAAATATTATACTAATGTATAAAACATTAAATTGTACAATTTATGCAATTTATTAAGACTTTAACTTTTGATAAATAAATATCTCATTAATATCTTCTATTGAAACCTATAAATATGAAACAATTTAAAAGAATAATTTTCTTTGAAGACAACCGAAATGTATGTATTAACAAAAAATGATAATTTCAGGTATTTCTATATGATTAAGAATTGTTATTGGAATGGATTTGAAATATTTATATGCATTAATAACTAATTTTTTATACGTTTTATGACTATTTTAAAATACTTATGCTTATTTTATACTATTGTCTATTTATACTACGAACCTATTCACTCCTTTTGACGGTAAGTTAGTATTATTTTAAAAGTTAATGATAATACGATGTATGATATAAATATAAAAAATTACTATAGAAAATTAATATTAGATAACCATATAATAAATACAATATTATAATAATAACAAATATATTAAAAATAATAACAATGTATACTAATAAAATAATTATTTATATAATAAATGCGATGTTTTTGACAAAAAAATTCAATCAACCACATAACTTAAAAATTATTAAATTTTATAACTAAAAATTTCTCAAATTTTAAAGATTCACGTAATTTTTTTATGTAAACCAATAGTATTTGCATTTATCTAAAAAAAAATTGTTTTGGAATATTTTAATTCTTTTTCAGTTTGTTAAGCATTTATTTCAAACAGAATAAGTGCTAATGAGTTGTGAGTGTAGTATTTCTTTATATATTAATAATGGCCATTTTAATTTGTATTGTAGATGGTTTATTTAGAACTAGAAATAGCATTGAAAGACGCTGGTACCCTTATTGTAGCTTAATAGAAATTGATGATCACCACGTTATCCATTTATTCAATGTTACATCAAGGACTGTTGGTTAGTACCTCTATAATACCTCTATAGGTAATAGGTATTATATTAACTATACCAGATGAAAGTTGATGGGTTTAACGGTAACCATGTAAACTCTATACTAAGCTCCGTTGTTTTTTGAATTGTTTATTTGAGGCTTGTCGTACTTATATCAATTAAAGATAGCTCATTTAAATTATATTATAAATTGACAGTTATCATTACGTTATAGTCGGATTCACTGTATTAATCGTTGTTAAAAGATCAGTAAATAGCATAATATTTTTAGGAATATTATAAACTTATAAATTAAATTATATAGCGCCAACTTTGGAATCTTTCTATAGTTTTATTTTTATTGTAGTTAATAATCTGGCAATAACAAGATTTTATAGCTGTTAATAAATTTAACATAATATATGAGATAATTGCATACTCTCAATTTTAGAGATGGTCAAAAATCAAATTTTGTTAGTTTGAGAAATAAATTAACAATATTCTAGTACATTTAGTAAAAATTTGAAATATCTCAAAATATTTTAATTGAAAAAACTTATAGAAGACTTTGACAGTGCTTAGTACTGTTTTGATGGATAGGCTTTTACATAGATTATAAAGGGAGACAAAGCTTTTGATTAAAATATTTGTATTTTACAGATATTAGAGAGATTTAAAACCTCCCAAAGTTGTATGTCCAAGATCCATATAGATCTGTGGAGTATTATTTGTACAATGAAGTTTATTTATTTTTAATGTAAGTAGATAGTGTAATTAACGAGAGCGGTTGTTTAAGGTAAAGCACTTGAGATGGATCTGGATTGTTCAGGTTAGATGTTGAATGCTTACTCATATATTAAATATTTTGAGTAGTTAGTAAGGGTAGGTTGTAGAGGTTTACAGTGGGGGAGTCTGTTCGTTTTAGAATAATGTGCACTGTATGGACTTTGTTTCATTAACTTTTATCCCTCGTTTTTGTACCAGATAAATAGCAAATTAAGGTGATTTTGTATGGGATTAAGTAAGTACTCGTATATGTAAACGAAAAAAAAAAACAGAATTCTGCTCCGACGATATTAATTATATTGTAGCAATTCAAAAAATGTTACAAATAGAAACTTTAAACTTTCTTCATAACGTTTATTATTATTATTATTTTATAGGGAATATAATTTTCAAAAAATACAGATACATTTTAAGCTATTTATATTATAAGTTTATTTATACCACTAAAATGTACATTAATATTAACTTATACCTAAACTGATAACAATAAAATAATATGATATATTATAATTATTAATACAATTATATTGTATACGGGGTCAAAGTTAGTTAAACATTTCATTTAACTAATATAAAAATAAATTACTTATATATATATATATAAATTATTAAACATCCAGAATCGATTTTTGTTTGCAATGAATTTAACATTGAATTCAAATTTATCAAATCTATATCACATTTAAGTGAACTACTCAATGACAATATACATTTGAAACATTTTAAATAAATCAAAATTTCTTTCTTGGTATTTTTATTTTGTTTTCACAATTTATTTACAATCACCATATTTTACCTTTCCATAGTTATACATATTTATAAATTATTATTAATTATTTATCAATAATAAATTATCAATTTTGTTAAAATAATACATTTAATTATTATTTAAACAACTACTGGTTTTTTAATACTGTTTTATTAGGAAAAACATTTTAAAATATTGAATAAATGAATAAAAATGATAAATTTAAATTTTATTCTATAGATTTTTACAACAATGATTTACATAAATATGACTATATATTATTTATTTTGGAGCGTCATCGTGCATATGGCTTCTATAGGTATAAAGTATCCATTTTAATTACGTTTCATTTTTCTATATGAATATAATATTATACAAATAAATTACTATTATTTCACACTGGGATGATAATATGAAAATGCATCTACCATATTTATTTTTTTGAAACAATAGCTGTCTTCAATAACTTATTATTAATGTTAAAATAAATCTATCAACTTTTTTAGCAAACAATTTATGGGTAAGTGTTTAAATGCTCTTTTGTGTCTGAACAAAATACAAATCTTATTAAAAATGCGTAAATAATAGGTTTATACGTTTCGTCATTAATCGTAATTATATTGGATAATTTTAAAACAATGAAGTGTCTTTATGATAGGTAATAAGAAAAACTTATAATTTAGTTTCAAAAAAAAATATAAATAACGTTCACTTTTACAAGTCCGATTTGATCGAATGTAATATAAAAATATTTATTTACTATATTAATTTTAAAAAAATTGTATAATCCATTTACATTTTATTCAAAAATCTAACGTGTATTATTAAATTTATTTATTATTAATATACTTATTTCATTGCATTATAATCATTAATTTTTGAACTATTGATATAAATGCATCGATACTTGACACATAACTACTTTAATAATTATATTTTTAGTATACTTTGTATAAAATTACAACTATTTAATTTTATTTCAGGGATAGACTGGCTACTAAAATGTATAATATGACTTTTAACATAATTTTATATTTATGGTAGGTAGTTAGGTATAATAATATACTTATAAATCGATTAACCATATATCAACAAAAAATCATAAACTATTAATATCGATTTAATACCAAAACAATTTATACAAATAATTACCATTTTACTAAACATTTTTTTCAAACATATAATACATAGCAAATAATTTAAAAAATTTCATATTTACCAATTTTTATTTCTCATTCCAAATTTAATGAAACAAATGTATTTTATCAGTTCTTATATTTTTTTACTAGGTCCCTACTTCAATTTAATAATCAATATAGATCATGATTATCTAATAGAAATGTAATGCAATATTTAAATGATTTGTGAATAAGACAGTTTAAGCTACAATTTGTATATCAGTTATATTTGATTAAAAATACTGGATAAATGTCTGTAGTAAAATAATACATATACTACGCAAATATTATAATTTAATGTCTCGTCAGACATGTCTATACTAACAGTAGTAAAATTAGTAAAAATTATCTTTTTAATATGTATTACCACCGGATTATATAATTTTTTGCAATAAATAACTAATATAATTTCTATTATTTTATATACATTAAATAATTAGGAAATTAAATACAAGAGAAATTCTAAAATTATTATCCAATCTTTCATTTGATAAATTTGAAAAAAAAATCATGATTATTTAATTTTTTAAATGTTTAAGCAACGAATTACTAATTCATTTTTGGTGTTATTTTTATAAGAATTTTCTGGAGTCCATTTTTAGATTTTGAGCGAAACGATGTATGTATGTAACATATTTGTTTATCCATAATGTGTATTATTTCTCTGTGTATATCTTAAGAAACTTTTTCTAGTAGAAAAAATAATTCTATCTTCAATTTTAAAAATGGCTCCTGGAACAAAGTTGATTGTAATTGTTACTCGAAAATGGGTCAAAATTAGTACACTATTATTTATCCTAAAATGGTTTTTGTTATTATTGAAACAATTTATCGATAATAAATACTTAAAACATTATATTAATAATTAATTTATTATTTACTATACAACGTAATTTTTTCAAAATTTGAAAACTAATTTTAAGCTATTTATAAGTATTTTTTTTTCCAAAAAATATGCTCAATCGAAAATCTTGAAATCTTATACATTTTACTTAGAGTAGTTTAAATATTTCGATTTATTCATTTTTTAATATATTTTAAATATTATGTTTTCATTCAGAAACTTAACTTTTAACAATAAATGTGTTCGATCGCGAAATTACATTTATTAAGTTTTATAATAAATTTAAAAATATTTTTATTTTTAAGGGAATATCAATATTTTTCGTGATATGGGTTTCTTATTATGTTTTAGTCTGATGATGATTTTAAATATTGAAACAAGAGAATCACGTTATAAACTATAATAAATATCAAGCCTATTAAAAGTTGTGTTTAATATACTATTTTTAGTATTTCGAATATTGTCACGAAAATAACTATTTTCTTAAACAAACATTTTTTATATCATATTAAATA
Organism: Melanaphis sacchari; assembly: GCF_002803265.2. Lineage (NCBI taxonomy): Eukaryota > Metazoa > Arthropoda > Insecta > Hemiptera > Aphididae > Melanaphis > Melanaphis sacchari. Next base: position 1,028,594 of record NW_020271205.1, on the reverse strand, counting down.
CTTAATATGTTTCAAGAAGTATTTTTAGTATATTTTTAATACATTTTACATTTTTCAGGATGTGCGTACACTAGATCTAGATTTTACTATAGTACATGTTTAAATGTATGATGTTTTGTTCATACAATGAAACAAGTTAGGTGTATCTGGTTACCTATAATAAAAAATTTTTACAACCATAAAACCAAGAATATCACTAAGAAAAAATATCAAAAAAAATAAAACATTTTCAGAAAATTTGGGTATTTCACTTCTTCAATATATTACTTAGTAATTAATATTTTTAATTAGGTATTATAAATAATTCGCAAATTAAAAAAAATTTTAGAAAATTTAGATGTAAATATTTAATTAAATATTAAAAACGCTTCTCGTTTTTACTTTTCTAACTCTAAGCATCTACAACAATAATACAGTCCTTGTATTTAATATTATTATTCATGTTTCAGTTTTTTTTTTTTTTTTTTTAATATTATTTTAATCTATTTGATTTATAAAAGGTTTTGTTATATAGATGTTATTATTTAATTGAAAAGAGTAGAAACTTTTAAATGACATAATATATATTTTTTAATTAAATTTAACTCTGGACATTCATAAGAAAAGATCTGGGAAAGTAAACTTAGATGAACAAATATGATATTTTTTAAAAGGTAAATTTTAATAACCCGACCAACCTAAAATATATTTCATACAATGTATTTTTAACAATATAGCATTTTTTTTTTTTTTTTAAGTATTTAAGCTATTTTATATAATACTAAAAAATAAAGATAATGCAAGATGATAGATTCATATTTCCTTACTACACAGTATATAAATATGATCTTAACCTTTGTACTAAATGTTTTGTTATACTATAATATTATAAAATATTATATCATTCGACATTTATTTATTTATTTATTTTTTTAATTTTAACATAAATATAATATCATACTATTGATTACATATAATACTATTTTCCATGTATACAATATGTTATTATTATAGTTTGTTATTAGAGACATAATACGATTTTCAATCGACTGATCGATATTATTCTGAACTCATAATAATAAACTGTACAACTGAATTGGTTTCTTGTTTTTAAAAATTTTATCTTATAAAAAAAAAAAAAGTAAATAAAAATTCCGATGTTCGTGACCTAACTGATGACGCGTAACATAGCCTTCTATAATAGTCCTTTATTTTTACCAATATAATGCTGTCAGCTCAACGTCATATTAGTGTATGAAAAACGATACACTGATAATAATTATTTTTAGAAATCAATCCAAAACAAAATATAGAAAAATAAATAAGAAATATAGTAAGATTACAGTGATTACAAATAAAGAATAAACAATACATGTGCAGATATTGAAGAATATATCATCTTCTCGTAGAATACAGAGTAACAAATTTAATCTGTAATATTAATATTGTTTTCTTGGATAGCTGTTTTTTTATAATAATAATTATTATTATTATTATTACGTTTGAAATATTCGTTTTATTTATCGCTGAAACTTAAATAAATAAAACATTATAAATTGTATTTTGATGGTGAGCATTAATATCAATGATATTATTTTACGACCTCGAGAAATTCGCAGAAAACGTTTTCTGTCACAAATACGATTAATTTTTTGCACAACACGACCAGCCAACGTTAGGTTAGGTTAGGTGAAAAATTCAAAAAGATCACTCACCTGGGCGTACCGGTCAACGACCCCCTCGCCGAGGTTGAGGTGCGTACCGGCGGTGCAGTTGTCGCCCAACTGCTGTTGCGACTCGACGATCCGCAGCAGCCGGTTGACGATGTCGTTGTCCAGCTCGCTGCTCGCGGCCGCGCCCGTCTGCTGCGGCTTGGCCGGCGCCTGTACGTTTGGCCGCAGGTTCCTGGCGTTCCGCGACCGGCCGTGCCGTATGGCCGCGCCCTGTCCGGCGCAACCGGTGGCCACACACTGCAGCAACACCAGCGCCGCGGCCACCAGCGCGGCTGCGCCCGTGGCCGACATTGCGTTAGGGCGTCGACCGTGTGCGGTTACCGCGGCGGCGGCGTCGGCGACCGGCCCATCGGAGGACGCTGACCGCACGTCGTCGTCCGCTCCAACACCTGAGGCGAACCACACGAAAAGTCACATGAGCACATAATATTTTACAGGACGCTGCGCAAGTTTTTATCGGGCCGGAGCGCCGTTTCGATCGGTAAGATACGTGTAAAACGCTCGACGTGACCAGGTCGGGGGGGGGGGGGTCAAAATGAATTTCCACGCGTTATTTCGCTCTCGTTTATCACGTATTAGAGTGACTCGGGTTTTTATACACAACAAACACATCGACCGAGCCATGCGTTTGTCGTCGAGAGCAATAACAGCCGTTTGACGGTGTTTTGTGACGTTATTTTCTTAACCCGAGTCGTATGTGCCGTCACCACGGCTGGGAAGGTGGGAAGGGGAAAAGCGGCTTAATATTCTAATCATTAGTATATTATTTATATTTTAATTAATGTTGCTTTAAGATTTCACGACTTATCAAATACGCGTCCGATTTCCATCACATCATGATAATATGTATAAATATGTTATATGTATAATTATTATTTGTCACATCACGTCTTATGACTTTAGTTACACTTCATCAAATATTATCACTCGTCATAGATACCAGACAGGATGAAAATGTACTTATAATGAACTATAACGGAAGAAATTATCTAATTTTAATGATTGGTTTGGAATAAAGAAGAACTAACTGATACTGTATGATAAAATTTATAAATAATTCATTCAACAAGATTTAGTTAAATAATTGGACCACGGACAAGATATTATGCCTCAATGATATTTATACAATGTTATGTACATATTATTCGTACGGTTTAAAACAGAAAAAGGTGTAATAAAAAAAACAATGTTTACCCTTTTTATTAGATATAATTTACTAATTAGTACGTTTAAATTTTTCAAGTCCTCTCCCATCTGGGTATGTTATTATTTCTAAATAATAAAACATTTTTCTAAAAATTAAGTAAACAACTATACGCATACCAGCTTTTAATATTTTCAATACATATATAATATATATAACTCGTATGCTTTAAAGGTAAGAGAATCTATATAAACATGATATAATATGTGATTCCACTTGATCAATCAAAACGTAAAACTAAGTGATAAATAATAATAGAATTTTAGTGGTCTTTCATTTTGACACATTTTTTAATTTAGAATATGCAACACAAACAAATTATTTTTTTTATTATCAACAGTTTAAAAGTGAGAAGTTTGATTAAATTTATTCATATCGCTTTATTGTTTATCCTAAAAAAACTTAATTTACTTTTAAATAAGTCAATATATAGATATATACCTAAGTTTTTATTAATTTATAGATTATATATATATATATAATGTATAACTATTCAATAAAATAGGTATATCATATTTACATAATTTTTATTATTACTTATTATTATAATAGTTACCTTATAATACATTTTTATCGTTTTATTATTGTTAAATGTAGTACATAATCTAAATATGTTATATTTATTAATGTTGTAGCATAGCTATTAATTTAAATTACCGTACCAGGAGTATTCATGAATTACGACTTCGTGCGTTATAATAATTTAAATAAATATAAATTTAAATTTTTCAAAATGATGTAACCTTATTTTTCTTTCACTTATTTCTACTTCAGGAAAATTATGAAAAACGGTGTAGTAGTAGGAAAACTATAAACATAGTTCTAACTACATACAAATGACTGTTGACTTTTTAAGACCATCAAGCTTATATAGAAATCGATACACCTGCCCAAGTGACTAATCCAATAACAGCATATTTTTAAATCTATCGATAAATACGTATAACAAAAGTCAAAAATAATTAAATATGTAATTAATTGATAACTCTAACAATTTATTTTACAAATGCTGAAATACTTATAAAATTAAAGCATGCAAGTTATTAAACAAATCTTTAATGTTAATCATTCAGACAAATTAAAAAAAAATCCCATTATTATACACCTTACACTAATATTAAAATAAAATCCACTTGTCATTTAATGAATACAATTTCTGAATAAAATAATCTGTTAATATTATTTTACATTAAGTATAAGTGATATTGAAAATATTTAACAATGTATACATATAGAAAAAAAAAATATATATATATATATATCGAGAAGTTGGTTTGTGTGAAAAAGCCAACCAGTGTTGGTATTTCAAGATGTGTAGTTACTAGTTAGTAGGATTAGTCAGCCAGTAAATCAATACCACGTTTACTTCAGGCGCTTACTAGGATCCCCAGAGATAGTGTAGATAGTAAATTCAAATAATAGTGAATTTGTATGCTTGTATGCATTGGATTGAAATCGTTTAATTAGCCTCTCAAAATTGTATGCCATATGTCCGTATATGACTGTGAAGCAGTTTTTGAGATTCAGACTTTTTGATGTAAAAAACAAAAAAACATAATTAGCGGGAGCGATTGAATCACATTTTAAAAATTTTAGAATTGTAGTTTCCGATAAATATATTATTATTATACAGCTGTAATTTAATAACCAATGGTATTTCTTATTTTAATGTACATAGTTTTTGGAAATATAACTTTGTAGTAGGTAATACAATTTATCTAATACCTAAATTAAATATTTAACGATCGTACGGCAATCCGAACAAATGTTCAGTAGCAACATATGCTGCCTCGATTTCCTCTGCGCACACGCCTATGCAACAGATGATGAGACTCAAGACATAGACGTTTGCCAGAATCACTAGAATAACATAAACTATAAATAATGCAATTATTGTGCATTGATATAATATGTATAATCTGTGTATAGTGTACATACGCATATATTATTACTATAATAGGTATTTTATCGATCTGGCGAAACCACAAATTCTGAGATTACGTCAATATATAACTGAGTTGTGGTGTATAATTTAGCGAACGGATAGAAATTATTGTGATCGCATCATCTTGTGATGCGTCATTAGTGTTATTACTTATTATAAAAATACACATAGTTAGAGATTTTACATGCATATTTTTTTTCGTCAGAAAGGGAAGACAAAATAATCCTAATAAAACATTATTCCCGTAGTTTTATTCAAATCCTTAGATATTTTATAAAAAAAGTATCTAATCATTTTAAGGAGACTAAATATATGAGTTTGAAGATCTTAAGCCCTTAGGCTACACAATCACCGCTCACCGCCTATGGTGAATAAAGCCTAATAATATAACGATAATAATGTTGAGTTTATCTATTTATATTAAAGTAAGTAACTACTCAAGCAATTAGGATCATTGTTTGTGCACAATATATTTCTTAAGACTCGGTGAAAATGTATAACTTCGTTTTCTTATACTTATAGTTAGATTATATTAGGTTTCCATAGTCTCCATAAGCTGACTAACACATGAAGCTTGTTTTTGTTCATGACAATAAAATATATTTTTTACTTACACCTATATAGAGTTTTCATTGGTTATAGAAATAACATAATATAATTTTCTATCATCTATTCACGAATAAAAATCAATTTTATAAACTCAAAAACTACTAGACTGATTTTTCGAATTATTCTTAACGATATCAAGAAAGTTTAAAGAATAGTTCTATATTTAATCCGCTACAGGTGGAATCTTCATTTCGGTCGAATTATTTCATAAAGCAATGTTCAACGACACAGATTTTCCTGTGAACTAATGTACACTATAACCGTGATAAACCTATTATATGGCGCCGTATTTTATATTTATTCATATTTTCACAAACTTAATCGGATAACTACAAATGTTATTATCTTTTTTAGCTAAATATAATATAAAATATTGTCAGAAATCTTCAGATTTGTATTGGTTTGTATGTATAAGTGTCCTTAAATGAATTTAAATATTATAAGTTGTACACTGAATAATTCAAGGTAAATAAAGATATTACAAATAACACACATAATACATATAATAACACAAATCTTAATATTAATACAACGAACAGTTACTTGAATGATATTATCCCTATTTTTTTAAATAAATGAAAAACTTAAAAAAATATTTATTTATTATTTAAATAAATATTTATTAGTTACCAATTAACCTCGCATTAAAGCTAAAATTTAAAACACAAAATATGTGAGAAGATATAAATATATATATATATAATATATGTGTTATTGAAATAACTGAAATATATGATGATTAATTTGAAATATGTTTATAGTTAAAAAAAAAAAAAAAATAGTTACCGGATACAATATTGAATATTATTATAAATATTATATGTGTATTTCAATATTTAAATATTTGAGACGTATGATATTTTTTTTAAATTTGTTTATTTGATAGATTAAACTTTAGTAAATTTAAAATTAAAAAGATATATTTTTTCCTTATATTCTTATAATTTTAAGGTAAAACAATGAAATACTAATAATTTTTAAATCATCATAAAAACAAACGTAAAAGCATTTCAAATTTGATATTTATTTATCCAAAATTGTTATTATACTAGCCATAACTAATCTTATAATGAGACACATCAATATTTCTGATATATTATGTATATTGTTTATAACTATATTATTGTTATTATTATTTTGATGGATATAGTATTGGAATCACGATGTCATTTTATTTTTGTATTCAATGATTTTAAATTGTTATGGAACTAACACTTTGTAATAAGCGTGCTTTATTTTATATTGTATGGCGTATATAACGAAATATATATAAGCAAATATAATAGTATATTGAATATCAACATTTCAAAGTCCGATTGACCATTATTTCGTTACTCATTGTGCATTATATGGGTATCTGTGTGTATTACTATAAATACTGATTTTTGATGGGCATGAGAAAATAATCAATGGATGCCAAATCACCCAAATCGAGTATGCCGCTTAATAGATTTTGCGACGCCCATTTTTCTCTTGTCCGGAAATTCATGACTGGTTGACGGAAGTCGGAAGTTGTGCAAAGCTCTGAAACGCAATCTTGTGAGTTTATATTTTTTTCCGATAACAAGACATATCACGCAGAATCTTAACATTATAGTTAAATTCTACTTAGTTTTTATAATATCATAGTTCATTGACTATCATTTAAAAATCAGAATTTATAGTGACCAGATTTGTAAGCGTTCGACAAACAAAAATTTTATGTGCCATATTTTAAGACTATGGAATTTCAAATGAAAAGTTAACAAGTATAGACTATAATGGATATAGTCAAAAGATATAACAGGTTCGACCTAATATTATAATATGAAACGTACATAAACTGTTAGTTGTTTATAAAACTATCTATATAAGCTTTATACGTAAAACAATACCATTCATTAGTCGTCAAATGTCATTATATTTTTCATAGGAAAAAAAATCAAAATATTTAAGCAATATTTTATTGTCAATCAATAATGATAATATACTAATTATATATTATATTATTTTATGGATATTTTTAACGCCATATTAGAGAACCGGCATATGAAAATTGTTGAAAAATATTTTTCAATAATGGTTTTAAGAAAAATATTAAAAATATAACATCAAATCAATTTAAATGAGTTCAATCATATTATAATTTATATATTAACACTCATATTTAGGTTTTTTTTTTTTTTGCATTTCTATGTTGTTGAAACTACGAGAAGTAAGTGAACTTTCATTTCTAGTCTAATTATTTACCGATTATATTAGCTTGTCAACTGAATAAAGTCTGATCGATTGCAAATGCATTTTTTTCAAGCCCACAGCTAGTTTTATTTATACTTCGCAATATTTTTCGTACGAAAAATAGTGGGTAGAATGTAATAATAAGAACTATACGAGTTGTTGTGGTGAAAAATAGATTATAAACAGTGAGAGGAAATTACTTGCGGCGATAGGCATGCGCCTATCACTACAGTAGTCACTATAATATGTTATTATACGATCCCGGGAAATCATCAAATACGTAAATAAAATTGTTTCCAATACACCAAAAACGAAATGTAATTATTTTAGACAGCAATTCCATACTGCGCTGCATTGTTCTTAAACCCTTAATGTGACAAAAAAAAAAGATGATTTTTGTAAAGTAGTAACTTTATTGCTTGTGGTTTTCCGTAAACCATATAATTATTAGAATTGCGATATTGTTTTACCCGATAGTTATATATGGTCTGGTTACTAAACAACTATAATCTTCAACCAATAAAAACCATAGTATGTGTGTTTAAAATACTAAAATATGGTTATAACGTCTAGCTTTTAGTAGTTACAAACATTTCGTTGCTCTTGAAAATGTAACGCATTTTGAACAACAAACACAAATTTTGCAAAAAATGCTTTTTATATGATTACGAAAACAGATCCATTTTACATTATATCAATACAATTATTCTCACATAAATCCACATTATTATATAGTATAAGTTATGTAAATTTTATACAATTTTTTATTTACAACGTTCTAAGTTTTCTTTAATTACGATTTTCTTTCTTTTTTTTTTTTTTTTTAATAATTCTGATTATACATGTTTTATAATTAACATACCTTGATATTATGTTTTATTTAAAAATATTGTACAATTTAAAATTTATAAAAAGTATTTCATTATAAGATTATATTAATAAGTCATAAATTTATATGAATATGACTAACAAATTTGTTTCAGTTTTTGGGTTCTAAAAATTGAATAAAATAAAACTATTGTTGAGGATAATTAATTTATTAGATAAATAAAATCAAGTCAATTGTCTTACAACAGTATAATTGTTAACTCTAGATCTTCTATAATTTCAATGAAAATCGCTAATAAAGAGAAAAATTCTTTTATGTGTAAAATAAAGTTAAATTAAAAGTATCTTCGGAAAAAAGATAATAAAAAATAAAGAAGATCTGATGTCTACTATAGCTATGATATAAACTAAGAGTAAGATAATTTGATTAATTTATCCAATACTAAATGAAAAATATGAAAATATTTTATAACTTAGAAGCATTAATTTCTTTTTATAAAATATAAAAAACTGTTTCTTGAATAAAAAAAAAAATGTAATAGGTAAAATAGTTTAGTACTATTCAAAATAATCAGGAATTATTAAAAAATACCAGAAAAAATGGAAATATTTAATCAATGATAAATTTTGATAAAATCGATTAATTTTTTTTTCATATTTCAAAAAGGAATACCCATAATGATTTTAAAATGTTTACAGAATAATTTATACTAACATTTTCTATACATCTTAGCTTTTAAGTAAAAAATCAATCTAAAAAATTTAATATAAAATATAAATATACCATGAGTTTCTCACAAGTTCTTCTTGGAAAAATTAAAATACTATCAATTTATCGTAATTTTTTTTATGCGTTGTAGACTAAATATAAACACAAAATTCCATCATTTAAATTATGAAAGTTATTTGTATAAGTTAAAATAACAAAAAAATTGATGAATAAATGATAAGTTAAAAAAAAAACTAAATCAATGAAAAAAAAATGTCTAAGTTACCGAATATACAATAAGTAATTTAGTAATTTTAAACATCATGAGACAATAACAACTTTCTTTTTGTACCAAACTGAACATTATTCTAAGTATTAGTATTATAAACTAAAATTTACTATTATTATTGAATTAACTATGAAAAAATAATTTTTTGTCGAAAAAGAGGAGATAATATAAAATTGCAGTTTTAAATAATTTACTCAGTCATAAATTAGTAAGTAACAGATGAATTTTGTTCTTTTCTGTATTATATATAAGTAAATTAATTAACCGAGTTCTACCATCGTCCTTTTTACACCCATAAACGCCAAGCTTTTATTGTATTCATTACTCAAATATAAATAAAAACAGAACATAAATATTTAAAAATAATAAATGAAAATTATTCAAATTTTAAATTATTATATTTTGATACATACCTAATAAAATATAATGTTGTATTTATAACTTATAAAAATATATCGGTTTATTTTTAGATTTTCCAATTATTTTATCCTAAAAAGAAAATATCATGGAAAAATCTTCATCATAAAACCGATAATGCTCGCAGCTTGATTGAATTATTTTTTGCCATACACTCGAAAAAAATGAAACTCTTTGATTAAAGTTGTGATAAACGATAACCATATCAAATTTTCCGGTTCAAATGGAACACGTTTTTTTTATTACCTGTGCACAGACTATGGTTTGATGTTTTTTGCATTAAACTATTATAATAATATTTTAACGTTTAAATATTTTATTTAATGTATTATATTTTCGTGAATGGTTTTCAGTTACCTGTATCGTGTGCATAGGTAAAAATTTCTCAGTTGAAATTCTCGATGGGTGGTTATCACCAATGAAAGCCACACTGTAAACGCCAATGATAATGCGATGAAATATGATAATTTTCGGATGGTAACGCCCATAATATTATAGGTACATCGAATAAAAACATTTTCCAATGTTAGACACTCATTATTACCAAAAACAAACAATATGTTTGATATGTTTCGACTTACTCAACTCAACGATCTTACTCAGCTTGTCTGCAATTAATACTACAATACTCAGTATAATTAGTGACTAACTAATAACGACATAAAATGGTCTACAGGCACCCGGATTCGATGACACTCTCCTTAGCTAAGTTAAATTGAAAACATTTTTTTTTTTTTTTTTGTGGTTTTTAAATTGCTTGTATGTTTATTTTTTGGCAGAGTTTACAGGTGAACCATGGGTAAAATACGCATTTTAATGAATGAAACGCGTGCAGCAAAGTGGTTTTCTCCATAAAGTGACATCGTAAAACATTTTACGTGAACATTTGTTTTCGACAAAAGACCAAAGACGGTTTAGCGAGTAATTTAACTGTCGTTAAAAATTGTCATAAACGACGAGGTTATTAAGGAATTTATAATTCTAACTATACAGTTTTTGTTATAGTACACTATTATACGAATTATGTTTTAATTGCTATACATATTATATCAAGTAAAAGTATAATATTTTAAAATTACAAAATAAAATCTTCGACACAAAAGTATGAAAATGAGCTTGTTTAATGGAATTAATCTAGAGCTTACAAGAAAACTGCATTAGGTATTAAGATGTAATATAAAGTAAACAGTTATTATTACAATCTAGTAAAACTTTATAATTTTTTATTTACCTATATTTTTTTCATTTAATCTAAAATGTTTATAATATCATTGTCATACTCTTTTAAGTAATGATAAAATCTTGAGAATATGATGATTTTTTTAAACATCGTATTGAATTCTATGCTCCAAAGCTCATTTTTAGGCTGATAGTACTTACGTATAATGTATATCAGCCAAAAATGTAAATATAAATTAAATAGGTTGGATAATTTCTTAAAACATAATTTGCTTGATAACCTTATTAATTATTTTGTAACTGTAATGTACTCCGTGTATATTCCAAACTAAAACTATAGATTTTATAATTATTAATCTTTTATACTCGGAAGTTAAAACATTTTTTTTTTTAACTCTGTACAATTATTTATATACATATAAATAAATATGTATATAAAATACATACTATACCGTTATTTTAGTTTTAATTAGTAAGTTGACTATAAATTAGATGGTTCGGTATTTCATATTTTGATGCCAAATAGTTTTGATAAGGCTGCACATATTAATAAGCTAACAACAAATTAATTAATATTAAAGAAATAAAAATAAATAAGTTGAATGGTGTAGAGACATTTTAAGGAACATTAATAAATACAAAGAACAATAAATAAATATAAGCCTATAGAAGATTTTTAAGACTGGAAAATTAATTAAAATTTATAAAAATAACTGTTAAAATTTTTGTAAGATATTTGTGTAGTAATAAACGTTATTTTTGTTAATTATTGACACAAACTAACAATCTTGATCATTCAATACAAAATATATATATGAAAACCAAATTATTATGCCAGTTGTTCATAATAATATGGTTTTTATTTTATTTTCAATAAACAATTTAAAGGTAATAAAAACAATAAATAGTTCATACAAGACCACAATCTAATAAAAAAATTGAATACAAATGTTATTGTGAGTTTGTCTAAACAAAAAGTTCTCAGTATTTTTCGAAATAAAAAATACATATTAAGTTATAGTCAAATTACCAAGAATTCGTAATGTATGAGTGTATCGGTATTACAATTATGTATATGTCTGTAATCACTTATTGAATTCTAATAGACAATTAGACCTGATTAGTATTTAGAAGAGGGAGTAGGGAAAAGTCACAAGCGAAATTTAACACCTTAAAAAATAATTGGAAATAAAATTAAATATCGAAATGTGAATCTTAACAATATACCTATTTTTAATTAAATCAATATTGTTTAATTGTGGAAAATAAAATTAAAATAATAGTTTTTTAAATACCTAGGAATTAACAATTTAATTCAAAGTCCACCATGATTTTTTCTTACAGTAATTTAATACCTACCTAATATAAAACATGTAAACACTTAATTGTGTTTTTTATACAATTTGAATTTTATATTTTTATCCAAATGAAACAAAATATCAGCTTATACTTTTACAATTATTATGACTATATTGTAATTTAAAACAAATATTAATCATAAGGACTTGAAACTATTTTTCATTATATAAGTTATATTTTTTTCTGTAAATAAACAATAGTGTTTTAAATATATTCAGAATAACTTCTTATCATTTATTTTAATACATAAAACTCTACATGGTAAGTTAATATTAATTTATAAGTTGATATTTAATAAAAAATAATAATAATTTGCGTATTATAATATTTGAAAAGTTTTTGATAAAATAAGTTCAACCTACCATATTAAAATAATAATAAAAAAGTAGTTACTTATTGATATAACTCAATTATAAAATATTTTTAAGAATAGATAACAAACAACTTAGAATATTTGTTAGTCAATGAACTAAAACTTAACTGATTTATTACAGTAACCTTTTAATTAATCAGGTATGAAACAATTATTATTGTTTTTCCACTGCTACATTATATCATACTATTCATACTGCTCAATAAAATTTCTTCTTAGAAATATTAAATTAAAAATAAATATCATTCAAAAAATTATACTTACCCATATGAATCTAAAAAAAAAATAATCCCACTTAAAGTTTATTTTCATTTATTTCCATTTCCAACATAACGTAGATAGCAAATTTCAGACATTGTAAAAAAAAAAAAATACAAATCTACTTCATACCAAATGCTATGAACTATGAAAAGTATATCGAAATTCAATTATTCGTTTCAGCGTATCTCAAAAATTCAAACAAAATATATAAATATAAATGTTAATCCATATTTATATGAAATATTCCTTGAACTTTATAGATACAGACATTTATATACCAAAACTTAAAAAATAGACACTTCTGTAAATATCTCTGAATGACAAGTCAAAATAGTAATATCAGCTATAAAAATGATTTTATGAACTATAGCTGTAGATTAAGTAGTCTATTATTTGAAATTATATTATTACAACCAAAACCAATCTAAGAAATACATTTATAATTATTAACATATTTTAAAATTTCAAAATTGAATAAAATATGATATAAATGTTGAGATAGTAATATTGAAAAAATTATAAATTATAAGTAATTTTATCTATACAATTTTAATTTGAGATGTTTTACAAGTTATTAAGTTTGTATAAAAACATTTCTGAACTTATAAATAGTTTTTATGCATAATCAAATGTCATTTATAGTAAATTAATTAGTAAATAGGTACTTACTATAAATGTAGCATTAATATAATAATATATTTTACCGAGAGAAATTAGAGCGATAATACATTTATTTATAACAACAACATTCAGTGTTTATTAGTTTAATACAAACTGTTCTGACAACACATTGTATACATAGATAGTTTTCTTAACGCTTTTAATTTTATACCTGTTTCAAAAAACATAGAGTTTATGTTACTTATTGAAACTTGAATAATCTTCTTTATTAATTCAATAGTATAGGAATTGTATTATTAGAACATCTATATAATTTAATTTGAAACTTCAGAAATTCACTAAGCTGTATACTTAGTTGGTGTAGATTGTACCTCATCATTTATTGACTATAATAGTTGTGTTGAATTATAATTCAATTATTTATCATCGTATATGAAAAATGATTCTGGAAATAAATGGTTTTTGTCAACAATATAACATGATATTTCAAAAGATATTTTAATGTTTGTATTACTATTATACATCAATTCGTTTTTCTGTTAGTAATGTAGGTTGAACTAATTATTCTAATCATATTTATTTTAATACTATACTCGTAACTTTTAATATTATTTCGTATAATATAACTAAATATTATTAACTTATAAGTCTATACCGACGGCGACGTACCGTGTAACAATATGAATAAGTTTATAGTATAAATAGATTAAAATCAACTCATACTATAAAAATTTCATTGTATATAATACAAATAAAATTACAATATGGTAAAAAAACTCAAATAACTAAAAATAATTTTTTTTTTTTTTGAATTAGGTACAACAAAATCATTAAAATCATATTTTTTTGTTTAAGACTAAGTATCAAATTTCCAAAAAACTTGAAATGTTTTTGATACAATTTTATTAATGTATTTTAATATTGTTAAAGGTTGGTATAACAACTTATGAAAAACTTTGTATTATATATTCAAATAGTAAATTGTTAACGGTTAAATATTAAACAAATTTTATCAACATTTAAACTTAAAAAAAAAAAAATCATATAAAAATATTCTTAATATTACGAAATTGCTATAATTATATATAGATATCACTTATAATTATTATTATTAAATTGATGAGCATTTTGATACAACATAAAATTTTTATTAACACTTAAAAAAAAAAAAAAAATTACAAATACCTATAATTATTATGTATACAATAGGTATATGAATATTAAATATAAAGTTATAATCATAATTATGATAAAGTTTTTCAATTGTCACGATTAGAGTTTTCATGAATTAAAATGATTAAGTTTAAGAAGAATTTGTTATTTTACGTGAAAAACTAAACTTCCTCATAATTTCAACTTCAAACATGCATAAAACTTTTCCTGATTTGTATTAAATATTCAAGCTTTTTGACCGTGTCAAAATATTTAAATAATATTTTTAGAAGAAAAAAATCGTAATCTTAAAAAAAACTCTAATAGCTTAGCCCAAATATTTTTCAAACTACCATGTTTTTTTTTTTTTTAGTTTTAGTTGCTCGTAAATTATTTTAACTATTAAAGTAAGTATAGAGAATTTTTTTTTTTACTCTCAAAATATCATTATGATCAAGTTTAATTTTATGTTTAGCATAATACGTATCCTGTATTCATATTTATATTTCAGTTTATTTTGAATTGAGGTTGCTGAGATTTTTTTTTTTTTAATTTTTTATTTATCATTAATTTTTGAGAAGCAATAAAAGGGGAATTAATATTTTGTGTAATACACTTCATTCATATGCTCTCTCGTTATACGGACTGAGAATCAGTATCATTTCAAGTACTCTCACGTTATTGACAAACCATTCCACGAACAATGAAATAATCAATCACTTCGACCGTATATCGGTGACTTACTCTTCACTTCAAACAAGCATTTTGAAACATATTATATATGCTTACGCACCATCTAGTCTCATCGCCCTGTTAGGAGATGGACTTCGTGTCAACGTGCTGATGTTTATTGTAAAGAACTGGGGAAGCGTAAGACCATTTCACATTATCTATACAATAAATACGTTTGGTATCAAAGTGGTTTACGGTAAAGAAATAGCCTGTAACATGTTACTTCTAACGCGCAGACAGTTCAATTTGGAATCTTGTTATTCAGAAACTAGCACTAAGTATTTCGGAATAGTAAATAATTTTTCACAACGTTATTGAATTTTTAAATCATATACACAAAAAAAAGTTTTAACTTTAAATGTAAAAAAAAAAACTCAATACTTATTCAACACATAAATTTCACCGGGATTAGTTAAAACATATTTTTCATTCAATTCAATTTACAATTAATATTTTTAAAACCGTGCAATAAGCATTTTACTTTGTCATAGAATGTATAATACTCATTATTATGTAAACACAATACAATGATATGACATTAATAAGAAAAATTAAATCGACGTTTATAATATATGAACATTAAAATTTGTAAATTTCAATTTACCAACGAAGTTACAGAATACGTAGGTATCTATGTGTATTTATTATATGATCAAAAGGTACAACGAATAAACATTTATGGTGCTGATTTAAGATGACTTCCAACTTTGCTTTAAAATAAATAACATCCATGTTTGCTTTGATTTTGGAAATTACAATTTAGTTTTACAAATGTACATTTACTAAAATCAATATATTATTCTAAACATTTTACACTAATATAAAAATATTACTTGATATTTTAGATTTCGTAAAAAGACAAATAAATTTACTTGCATACCAAACTTATAATCAAGTATTAATAGAAATATATAATTAATACTCGTAAATTTATTTTAATAAATATGTCTAAGAATTATAATAGCCTGATTAATTACCCTGATCATTTCATTCATTATTATTATTAAACTTGATAAAATCAATAATATAAACTATTACTTGATCACAAAATATTTGCATTTAAATTTATCAATTGAATGGATACGCAGCAATTAACTATTTTAAATGCAAATCAAAATAATCTATTGTGATAGGAAATTAATATTCTTGAGGCGTTTAGGCGTTTTCCAGCAGCTAATTTCTTAGTGAATACGGTAAAGAAAATAAATTAATGCGTATTTCAAACATCGTTATATATATTTATGTATAGATAAATGAACAAAAAAATATTCTCATAATATTTAATATCAAAATACAATAACATTAATTAGAAAAAACATAGTTTAAATGCAATGGTTATAAATATGATATTGCGTATAAATTAAAATATTACATAACACGAGTTAAGTTACACATATGACAAAACATAATTAAATATATGTTTTAAATTTAAATAATTTAATTATGAATAATATCCAATATTATAATGTATAAACCTAACTGATAGGGTATTTAATTTTAGCATTCACTAAATGAATTAATCTTATAAAATATTTTGTACACAGACTATAGAAAATAATTAGTTCAGTAATATATTATATATTTTACATTTCAAGTAAATAAGGAAATCAATATTTCATGCAATTTCAAAATAAATACAAATCAAATTCCCTGGGTAAAAAATTCAAAAAAAATAAACTCAACCCAAATCCGGTGGTGATATACGATACTAAATTAAGCTAAATTTTTATACCACATTAATATTTTATTACTACTCCAATGTATGTTTTATAGACAATGATACATTGTAGTAAAATACACGATGAAGTATGAACCATACATAAACATAACATCAAAAATATATTATATCATAATAAGTTTAGTGGAAATGTAAATATATTTAGAGGATTTTCATATCATAACATTAATATTAAATATCTATAATAATAAAATTATATTATGTTATGTGCTTAGTTTAATTAAAGTTTTCAAAGAATTGTAATTTACATAAACTATGTACTTTTTTAAAGTGATAAAGAACTGAAATCAAAAAAAAAAAAATCAGTAAATCCATAATTCATATTTTTTCGAACTAATATTCTCGTTGTTAGGAATTTTAATACCAAAGCTTATTTTACGTTTACCATTTCTATTTTCCCAAATCTAAGTTTTTTTTTTCAGTTTTTATGTTTTCTCTGAGTTATTTTGACCTTTATATCTCGCTCGATTAGCACTGGCAATAAATAAAAAAATATTGCGTTGTAAATCACATTTAACATAATATCGACAATATTGTTGTGGCAACTGAAAAACATAGAACGATACTACGATAATGATTTATAGTATTACACACAACGTTCCTGCAGTATAAGAAATTTTATCTTTATTTTTTTTTCATGAGATTACTACCAAAACGTGGCTATATTACAGAAATTCTGAATTTACTTTACCTATTCTTCAGTAGACATTGTATCCAATTATTCGTCCCCTTTTACTGCAGAATTCCCCAAATTATTATTGCCTAAATGAGGATTTTTTTTTTTTTTTAATATAAATTGTGTATTAAACAAACTGCCTTCATAAAAATAAAAAAAAAAAAAACTATTTCGTTAAAAACGAATAATAAAGTTGGCCATTGTGTGAAGAATAGTTTTCTTTCTCTCAGACATTTAAGAACGTCGTATAGCCAGCGTACATCTTCGTAGTTCCGCTCAAGATGTATAAAACCCAAACAAAAACTGAACGCGGAATACATTTTTCATAAACTATAACATCATTTTTTTCTGTTATATTTTTATGATATTTCAATTGTTTGAAATTAATATAATTATTTTGGAATATTTATAACAAACGATAATAATAATTCAAGAAATATTTAATAATATAATTTTATTACAAAAAAACTACCATAAAAATTAAAACTAAAACCCCTAAATTAAAATGTATATATGTGTGTAGTGTGTACAATGATAGCAATATATAATTTAAGTAAAAACCTACATTTTAAATAATTATCAAAAATATTATATGTCGTAAAGTTTTGATAAACTATAATTCTTATGTAATATTTGATTAATATGAAAAACTAACAAATGTGTCAATATATTGACTTTCCTTACATATATAATATTCTAATCAGAAAAATATATTTAATTTCAAAAAAAAACATAGACAGATTAGTATAAAAGAATGGCTTTCAAATTTAATTTAATAGTTTAATTTTCTTTTTTCTAATATTACATTCGTTATTTCTTTTTATAAATTTTCATGCTATAATAAAATACCCAATAGAGTATAATATTTGCATGTTTCGCTACAACTTTTGAGACGTGATAGTAATTAATATTTAAATACAATAGTATTTTTATAGCATGCAAAGAGAAGACTATAATCTTGTATTAGACTTGAACCACGATGTTGTCACAAAGTTTTCATAGACTTTTTATCACAAGATTTAAATTTATCTTTGTTCCAGAGTACCTACTATTATGTACAATATTTTGATCATAAAAACATCCTTGTAATAGAATAATTTATTAAGGTACATTATTGTACGTTGCTGTAACTTAAAAGATATTTTCATTCTTATCATTTTTATTATAACTAAAGATAAACCTTCGACATTTTTAATTTTTAGTGCTTTTTTAAACTAAAATTTATAATGTTTACTTATATAATATTTATTACCTCATAGTAATCTAAAAAAAAAAAAAAATTGAATACAAGAAATTATTCGATTTAAAATTACACTTTAATTTTGTTCATAAAATTTATCTATGAAAGATTTAAGTTTACATTTATCTATTTTTCTTATTCAACTTAAAGGTACTTATTTTAATATTCTTTTATAAATAAAAATAAAAATAAATATCTTTGAAGCAGGCAGTAATATTTTTTAGAATTTAAGATTATCGATTATTATATGTGTATATATACTATATATATATATATATAGGTATAGGTATTTTTTATTAAACTTGTCATTAATTTTCTTTCTTGAGCCAATATTATGGTATTTAAATTTTCATTACAATAAATTAATTCTAAATATATACTCAACATAAAAAAAAATAATTACCTACCTCATTATTTCAAGTACTTTACTAAATTATTAAAAAACAAAAATTAATATATTGATTTAAATTACCAATTAAAGTGTATATTTTTATTTATTATTAAACATCTCAATTAAATTATTTATCTTTTATAATATAATTGTTACCTATTGAATTGTTTTTAAATCATCCATTATATTATATAATACGTTATTATTAGCATTTTTTCATATTATTTAATATTATTAACAATATTAAAAATTCATGTAAACGTGTATTTTTTTTTGATTACATGTAAAAACCAGGTATTCGGTGTATAATATTTTTATATTATATTTTCAGATATATTAATTAATTTAGAGTGTTTATTACTGAAGTTTAAGCCATGGCATGCAATTAATGTATTTTATATCGTGCAAACATATCATAATATTCAATTAATAATGCAGTATTGCTGGATAATATTATTTACCTACTAATGTAAAGGAAAAGAGAACAGTACGCGTGGACTGGACGAGGTCTTGTCGTTTTTACTTGTTAATTGATTTGAAAAACTCACCGTAAGAATATAGGTGATTATGTTTCGGTCGAGAAAACGGGGGAGAGGAAATCGTATAATCGTTCTCAAAGTCCCGTCTCCGACGTGTACGTGTAACAATACGGCAATAATAATAATGATAATATAACATTAACAGTATAATATTATTATCACGTCTGTTGCCAACGTTAGCGAACAAGCGCGTGTGGGGGGGGGGGGGTTGATGAAAAAAAAAAAAAAAAAAAGAAAGAAATTCCGACGCGGAAAACTCGAAACCGTAGCGGCGGCGGCGTCGTCGTCGTCGTCGGCCTATAACAACACCCAACGTGATCACGGCGAACCGTCGCGACGTACACTGAGCGCGTCCCCGTGACAGCGTGCGCTGATATAGGGCCCTTCGCACGCACACACACACAAAGGCACACGCACGCACACACACACACACACACACACACACACACACACCTTGTCGATGACGACTACTACGACGACGACGACGACGACGACAACGACGGCGACGGCGACGACGATGACTGCGGAGGAGCGTAATCGTTTTTTCCCTGCTTTGCTCCGGCACAGACGGCCCCTATTTTTCCTCCGTCCGTCCGTCCGCACGTCCGTCTTCTCCGCGCGGCGGCTATTTAAAACTGACAATGCGTCGGGCCGGATGTTCCTGTGCATTGTGTTTGTTTGTGCATCAGCGATATATTCGCACACTGGCCGCGTCGTCCGTCCGTGTAAACCGACTCGACACAACGGTTAAATTGAACGCGACGCGTTTCACCGAAACGTTTAAAAAACCGTGAAATTCTCGAATCGGGACGGCTATCGCGTGTTAATAATGTTATGTCACAGTCGTAAAATAATTATTAAAGTGTATGCAATACAACTTTACGTGCTGATGTAGCTCTTTGGATGTATGGGAGAGGGTGGGGGAGAGACATCAACCGTGGTTTGCGAGGGAGCCGCAGTATTCCCCCGTTGCCGCCGAAAAACAGCAACAGTTCGCGACGGAGGAATATTAATTTTATGAATAATGGCTTGTTTGGGAAATGTACAGTACTCGCCCAAAGCATAAAAGTCGACAAAGTGTACGTATAATGTCTGCAGCGAATATTAACAGTAAAACGTTATACTCTTCGCGGTTAAGCTCGTGTTTTTTCTGCCGTATTCCACGATTTATTAATAAAACCACTACCTACGAAATCCAAAAACATACCGCAAAAATCTCAAATATTTTTGCACGGGACTCCAGATAATACAATATTGCAATTTATAATCTATGAAATTCCGATGGTAAGGTACAAGTTGCGAGAAACCCTATACCTAGGTTATATTTGGGTTTTTTTTTTTAAATACTATACAATTCCTCGTTATGAATAAATTATATCGTGTACATAATATTGTGCGCAAACATTTTAATGGGAGAAACCAAAAATTATATATACCGTAATGTACCTAAACATATGAACTGCGTGTCACTGAAAATATACACATACAATAAGCATACGTGATCAAAACTTCTGGTTTTAGGACTAAAAAAGTTAGGATAAATTAATCATGTGTCAGGTTTAAATACTTCAAACACAAACAATATCCATACATATACGATCATAGTCATGGATTTTTGATTTTGATTTTATTATTTTTATGGACTCGTTAAGTTAATTTAAATTATATTTATCTCTTGTCGATAAAAACGTTTAAAAAAAATTAAAAGAGATCCAGTTGCTTTTTAAATTTTTATTAAGTTTTACAGCATACGAAATAATATGATACATTTTTCATATTTAAGCATTAACACAAAGTATAATTGACAGCGACGACAAAGCAAAATATTACGTCAACTACTTCATAATAATATAATGATAATTATTAAGCCGGCTTTTTAAAATAGCCCTCATCATACTTAACAATATCAATCAAAAACAGACACTTTAATTTAACTTGAATAAATTTTTATTTGATAAGAATTTCTAGCTAGAGTACTATTTCCAATTACTTTTTCACGTTTTAACATTTAAAATAAAACAATTATAATAATTTTCATCTGAAAAAATCAATTTTATATTTTTTAATATACATAATATATATGAAATTTCATTATTTAATTTAAATTAACGTAGGTAATATACACAAACTACACACTTCTACTTTATGGAAAAATCTAGACCAAGATAACAAGGTGAGGGAGAAATAATTTTTTTAAAGGTACACATGATGATATAAATAAAATTAAAAATATTAATTTTAATATAGTTAGTCCTTTTTTAAGTATTTATTTAAGGTATATATACATATATTACTTTTAAAAGTCTCGTAAAGGACGAAAAAATATAATATTTTATATAATAATTTGTGCTCTATAAACACAATGATTGCTAATGTAATAGATAATGTCTTTAAAAATACTGTGCTACGTGGATACAATATAACTTTACAATATTTGGGAGTATCAAATGCTATATCAGGGTATTCACTTGACTTCATTTTATCATTGTTAACCCAAAACTTATACCATAATTCGATTTCTCCTTTTAATTAAGCTTCAATTATTTTTTTTAGAAAGTGATAAATCTTTAGACAGAAAATCCCCAAATTTTTCCATTGCATTTTTTTATTTAATTAGTAATAACACATTTATCCAAGGACAATAATTCAGGACATTAATTAAAAACAAATTCAAATACAAAATTTTAATTATTCTATCATCAAAACTATTAGTTAAATAATTTAATATACCATCGATTAATGGGATGACTACTGAGATTTGATAATAACTGGATCATTAATATTTGGATTTGATCTTTTTGACATTTTAGTACATAGTCACGGTAAGTATACAAATATATACGAGTATATAACTTTTTAAAGGTGTTTCTACACATATCTAATATTTCAGAAAATGAATCATTACTCTCCTCACGGCTGAAGTTTTACTTTAAATCTTGACAACACATTTCTTATGATGTTAGTTGCAGAAAGTTTATCTTGCTTTTTTAACTGTAATAAGCGACTAATTGATGAAATTATTGAAAATATATTAAAAATAACATGCAAAGCTACCATAAATTCGCAGCATGTCATCGATTTTGAAAAATAGTAAATTTTTGAAGATGTCGTTGTATCAGATGATTTAAAAACACCATCTAAATATAGGAATTACACACAACAAACCACTTACACATATATAATATACAAAGATAATTTTTTTTTATTTAATATTTAATCCCTCTAAAATCTCATCAATAATACTATTAATAACATGCCAATATGTTTAAACATACATTGCATAGTTGTGACTCTGCTATTAACTTACACCTACATATTATAACGTTATATAACTATATTCCTTAGTTACATAATATATGTATGTATATTATGATTCATGATATACTACAGTATGTGGAACAAGGTCATAATATCGTATAAATTAGTTAATTTTAACTTTAAGATACAATTTACAACATTATGGATAGTTTTAGTTATGTCAGTATTACAGATTTAATAAAATATTCTAATTACTTAATTATAACGAGAAATGTTTAGAATATTAAACGTATATACTCTGTACATCTTATTTTTAAACTATTATTACCTATTGTTAATTTCTTTGTATATTTTAGAATAAAATTTCTAAATTAAAATATATTTTAATAAAATCAAAATATTTCAAAACAATTCACCTTAAAAAAACAATGTTTTAAATTTTTTATAAAATGCAATAGACATAATACAGTAATTTGCATAATATATCTATTAATAATTACAATTGTATTATAAAAAATTAAAGTGAATACATTGATAAATATTTTATTAGTTTGATCGACCCAATAGTATATGAAATGTTTAAATATAGGTACTCGTACTATAAAAATTATAGATATCTTTAAATAATTTTTAAAATAACACTTTAAAGCATATAATAGGTAATATTTGAATAAAGTTTAACTTATTAATTCAAGCGTATTAGTGATCATTATATTTTTATTTTATAATTCCATCTGAAAATAAAGAGTGTATTAAAATTATCAAAATATAGAAAAACAAAATTGTAATCGTTTAAGATACTTAAATTAAGTGTTATATTTATGAAATTAAAATATCAAGTTATGTGTGTTTGTGTTATTCTATAAAGTTTATTGTAAATAATATTATTCAATAATACTTAATATTATCAAGATATAACACTATAACTTTTAGTATTAAAAAAAAAACCCCATTAAAACTTCGCGTTTAATATAAATTCAAAAGTGTTAAAAAAAATCAGAAAATTTAACTTTATTTCTTCAAAAACTTCATCATGTTTGACAAAGAGATCAACATTATTTGACTTATTATATCAGTTATATTTTTTTTTCTGTTGTATTTTATTAAATGAATAATTGACACATCAAATTTAAATAACGCACAATGAATTCAAACAATTTGTTTTTAACTTTTTAACCACAGAAAATTTTTATTTGAACCTTTAAATTAATTATCACATATATTTTATCATTTTTACTAATTTACTCCGTTTTTTTTTTTTTTTTGTTATTAAAAAAATTCTCTATTTCGTTTTTATAATTTAAAAATTATTTTATAAATTAATATTAAAATATTACTGGTTGATGTATATAGAAAATACGTTGATTATGAATATCCATAATCTACTCCGCGCTCGTTAGTATTCCAAAAACTATAATTATCATAGTCATTACTAGTTTAATTAAAATTTAATAATTATTAGTTTCATTTTTTAAGGTACTTAGTATAGGAACGTCAGGTTCTGCGAAGTTATGGTAGTCAAATTTTTGTATTTCCCCTCAAGTTGTAATTTAACTTAAATTACAATACGATATAATACCTATACTATACAATAATTTATAATATATAAATATATCACTATAATATTCTACATACCGGTATATTTAAACTAAATTTTACCTAAAATAATATACTTCCTATAAAAATTTAACAAAATAAATAACTAAGGTTGACCAAACTATATTTAACAGTGCATGATGGTTATACCAAAAACAAAACATAACTATTATTTAGATTAGGCAGATAATATTAAGTTCATAATAAAAGTCCTATAACTTATTTTAAAAATATAATTTAATATTAACTCTGTAATAATAATTTATAAAATAATATTATCGATTTTTTTTCATACACAGGTAATGCAATAACACTAACAGTACATCAACATATTATTATATAACAAAAGAAACATGAAATAAATATACTTATATATATATATATAAACAATAATTTAAGGAAAATTATTTTTATCTTGTGAATGTTTATATTGCGTTCTATTTTTATTTTAAAAGGTTTAAAGAATTCTACTGGCACATCTGGAGATAGAGGGTAAGATGATACCTTTGAAATCACACACACAATAACTACACCATGAGTGGAAGATCATGAAATAATTAAAATTTGTCTTACGTTATATTTGCGATTGAATTACAAAAATCGCAAACATAAATTTTAATATATACGGAGTGATCTATTTAACGTATGGCACTCATTTTTTTCAAAAAACACTGATATTTTTGAAAACATTTCTTTTATATAATTTTAAATCATAACAATACAATATTATTGAAAAAAATATGTTATCTATACATTTTTATCGTTTTTTAAGGCTTTTACTTTTTTTGTTGTATCAACTTATATATTTAATTTCATATTTTGAAGCAAAATACTTTTTAGAGTAGTTCTATCAATAAAAATCTAATTTCAGAAAGGTAATTTATTTGATATATGAGTATTTTAAAATTAAATAAACGAAGTAACAATTATAGTAGACAAATACTTTTTGGCCTACATTTTTACCACTCCACTACACTCTTATAAACTTAAATAGAATAAGAAATTAAAATGCATTTTTTTATTAATACAATTAAAAATTAAGAAATAGGTAAGTTTTTTTTATTTTTACATAGCTATAAGTCATTTATTTTACTTTTAATACAACAGTATTTCGATACAATTTTTTCCAAAAATATTGTATTTTTTATTATATTATAATTTATAAGCATTGAATAACTGTAATAATATACATTTTTGCTATATTATATTAACTTATATAACTCAAAATTTAATAAAATTTTTCTACAAATACTTAAAACAGTAAAAAATAAATTCATAGTATTGGTATATTATCTCTTTAAATATATCGAAAATGCCATGTATAATAAAATTCATTTATAACATTAAATATATTCAACTTTAAAATTCCCACAAATAATGTTCTTAAATTATAACAAAAAATTGAAATCGTTTATTTATCATTTAAATAAATAATTTTGTTTAAATCAAACTTAAATTGTCAAACAAAAAATAATTGTCTTTACATATATTTTAGATTTTATAGCACCGGTATAAAATACTTATGATTAATCTTGTATTAAATTTTCAAAACTTAGATAATAAACGAAAAACTTTTAAGCATTTCTAACCACAAAATAGTTTACAATTTTTGCAATTTTGACAAATCTCGTCAAAATTCAAACTTTAAATACACATCAAAAAAAAATTGTACATACATAGTTTTAATATATCCATAGAAATATAAAAACAACTTATTTTAGATCCTATATTAAATTTTCGAAGATTTTGATTCAATGAACAATTTTTTATCGATATTTATATAAAAAAAAAAAAAAACTAAAAACATCAAAAATTTCAATTATTTATGATAAGCTCAAAATATTTTAAAAACTACAGAATAAATATAAAATGATACTATAGATAACAAGTCAAAATTTCAAGTTTTTGTAGTTATTCATTTTTTAATTACAGCAAAATCAATTAATTAATTTAGTCAAAATTTAATTTAAAAGAAAATTTTCTATTTTCCTTGATTTTTTTTTTATTTGTTTATCCTTAATAAAAGAAAAAATAATGGGAATTTTCAAGTTTGATCTTTCTAATGTACAAACAAGAACTAATTTCCTATCTAAAACTACACTCAAAGTTGATAATCAAAGTATTTTATTGACAAGTTAATATCATATACTCATACAGCCATACAAAAAAAAAAAAAAAAAAATCATTATAAAATCAATAATACGTTTATAATTGTTATGCTCAGAATCTATAAATTATATAAACTACAAAAATATTAATTTGTTTAGTGAAATGTTTTATTTAATGACTAAAATATGTATAAGAAATATTTTCAAAAACGTTAATAATTTCGAAAAAATAAGTATCTAACATTAAGTAGATCATCTAGTATATTACTTGTATTTATATATTATAAAACCAAGGCACGTATTATAATGTCAAATACATCCCACCGGTTCATATACTCTTTAACAATCCCAAAATATTTGAAAAGTTATTCCCAAAAAATATACGACATTCTAAACTCTAATTTATCGTCAACCCTAGACACCAATCTCTTCCTCCTTCACAATGATGCTTTATTTGAAAATATTTAACTGAGGAGCGGATTTTCTAAAACAATTAGAATGTGTGTCCGGATCATCGAAGATTATACGGAAGCTGACAGTTTTTCTTTGAATATTATTCAATTTAATATTTTTTTTTTATTTTTTTTGTACTTCCTGCCTTCTTTCTTCTTTTTTTAAACCATTATTAAACCAACATTATATTCGGTATCTGCTGAAATCCTTTTAAAATTTATCTTAATTTAATTTGCTAAAATAATATAAATATAATAGAATATTAGCATCTACAAATATTATTTTGTTATTTTGAGAGTTTGTATCGTATATTATATATGTTTATTATTTTAACAATAATTAAAACGATTAAAATACGTATAATATACCATATTTGTTTTTTCGTTTTAAACAACGTACCCGTTCATTTTATTGAAACCGCTTACCAAAAGGGTCATTCGAAAATTTAAAAAAAAAAAAAAACAATTATAAATTTAAACAACAAATCAATTAAATATTGAGTGCTATTAATTTTGACACTTCTGCAGAACAAAAAAAAAAGATTGTTTATAACATTGTTACAGAAATAATTGAATAAATTATGGACTATTATTTACAATAGGAATATCCCAGTAAAGTCAAACAAGCATGGGCGCCCATTGGGGGGGGCAAGACAGGGCACTTGCCCCCCCTGGAAAAAATATTACTACAATATTACCTTATTACTGAGTCAAATTATTTGTTGAAATCACTTTTAAGATATGAAATAAATATAAAAATATACTCATTGTTATCGTATATTAACATCATAGATAGGTCGTATTCTGTAGTCTGTATAACCTATACGTAAAATAATTTATCGCAGATAATTTGTGGTAAATCTATAAAGATCACAATATAGGTACTACAAATATTTTAACCTAACGCAAACAAGGATACTTTCATTCAGGATGTCATTAATATGTTTGGAATAAAACGAACAAATTTACAGTTCTTATTTACTGATACCGAATAATATACTTAATTATATTATTTAATTTCTATTTTTTTATATACTTATTAAAATTATTATTTATTTATTTATTTATTTATTCGTATGGCAATTATTATTTATTAATTTATTTATTCATATGACAATTATTATATATTTATTTATTTATTCGTATAGCAATTATTATATTAATACACTATATACATATATATATATACATATATATATATATATATATATACAAATAAAAATATAACATGCATGTATAGTGTATACATTTATATGTGAAAAATAACATTAAATCTTTATTATCTTACATTCGAAAATTTTTTTATTTTGACCCCCCCTAAAATATTACCTATGGGTGTTGTTTGAAACAAGTATTACATTTCAATAAATACCCCATTTGGTCCAATCCTAAAATTCTTAAATGTTTTATAACACTTTAATTTATGTATTAATCATCCTACTTGATAATCTTATGAAATACAAATCTTAAAGAGCCTTGTGAAATTTTCTATTTAATTTTTTCATCAATTATCAATAACTCTTAGTTCAATTACATCAGCTGTATCTTGGTCCGCGTGAAACAATTTATAGTTTCTATAAATTCACATGTAAATTGTTGTACCATAATATATTATGGCCCAAAAAATATACGCTTCATTTCAAATGACTATACATTGAAATTAACAATCACGAAAATGTAATAAATTAAAAATAATGTTAAATTCTTGTTAAATTATATTTTATATCCTATGACATATAATATATAATATAGGGTAGATAATAATATAATAAATTTTTAATTTATAGCTTTTTTGTAAGAAATGACATTCACAAATATCCACATCGGCTATAATTAACACAGTTAATCCAATTTTATATTAATCAAGTAATATATTTTTATTTTGTTAGTAATTTATTGTCTGATGCTGTATGATCAATATGTATTTAGGTATATATTTCGTTTATATCAAACTTGGATGAGCATTAATTTTTTACTGATTTTATTAACTTCATATCAATAAAATCCCATGCTAGAAATTAAAAAAAAAAAATGTATCTTTAAATCTTCGGTAAACTGTAAAATAAATTATTAATTGATAATAATATACGTACAGGCATAGCTACCAAATAGTATTATCATGATATGACAGTTAAATAGTATACAAAATAAATTTTTTAATGTTAAAAATGTATTATTATTTTAATTAAATGTATCAATACTATTGGAGTATTCCTAAATAAATAGTTTAAATTGATTAAAAAAAAAAACTATTATTATTGAGTTAGAGAAAGCATGTTTAATTGTTGATAATTTAATAATTGATAATTATTATTGGAATGGGTAAAATAATATATTAATATGTAACTATATACATTGTAATAATTTGAATATTTAATTAATCTCACAAAAACTATCAAGTTTGAAAAATTTACAAATAACATATTATTAAACTAACTAAATAAACAACAACAGTAATATGTTTTAACTATAATTTTAGCTCAAAATTTGTTAAAATATTTTGAAAGTTTTATCAAATATATAAATTCTTTGTGAAAAATTCAAGGATTTGCAGTTACTCGTTTTTGAGTTATACTAAAAAAAAAAAAATCAATAAAAATTACATTTTTTCCTTAATTTTTTCCCTCTAATTATAAAATTTATTTTAGGAATATTTTACTTTTGATTTTCCAAATTACTAACAGGATTCAATTTTTCTTTCAGAAACTAACTCTTTTTTTTCGAAAATCAAACAATTTTTACAACACCCAAAGGAAATAACAGACAGAAAAAAGCACACATCATTAAAAAATGAATTCATTCATTGCTTCTCTCAGATTTTAAAAATACACTCGTGTCAAAACAAAATGCTTTAACAGAAAACGATTAAACCTACAACAAGTCTATAACAATTAGTCCTTCATCCATATCACTCATATCGTAGATATGTATAAATAATGCGTACCACCGAGACAATATTAATTTAATTCATTCCCGTGAACATTATACTAACATTAAAACAAATATTTATTTTACAACATTCAAACTCAAGTTTACAAAAAATAATTTTTATGGTTAAAATTAATAATTAAATGTAACTTTAAAGTAATAAATCCATAACGCACTTATTCAATACCTATATATTATATTATGTTATAAAATTCAATCTACATCATATATTATATCTAAATGGGCTTTCAAATTTTTATTGGTATTTAAAATATCAATAAAAATATACAATTAATTGTATTACTTGTCCATAGGCGTAATATATTTTCTTATGCATTACAATATGTGAAACAAATGCAAGTAACTGATAAAAATTAAGTCCACATCTTATATTCATAAATCCTACACACAGATATTTTTTCATAAAATGTATGTAATATATTTCATAAAAGTTATGATTTCAATAACGTTATAAATTGTAAAAATAATTAAATAAGAGTAATATTAGCTGCATAAACGAATATTATTATTTCTAGAATTTTTATGATTAAAACATTATATAAACATTTACATGCAATAAAAAAGTATTTTTTTATAAATAAATTCGAATAAGAGAAAACTTTATTTAAAACAAGCAATTGCATGCATTTATAAAAGGGTAGATTTTAAACTACCAACTATAATAAAAATTTACTTTCAACAATAGTCTGTATTTTCACTATATATATATATATATATATATATATATATTTTATAAATATATGAATTAATATAGATAATTAATATTAATCCGAGTTAGCTTTAATTCAAAATATTTGATTTAACGTGTGCAAAATATCTTTTAACATTATACATTATTATGGACAAGAACAATGTTTTAGTTAATAAACAAAAGAATTGTCAAGCTATTTATTAAGTTTAACAAAAATACTTTAATTTCGATATTTATATAAAAAATTTAAAAATACATCATATTATACATCGTTATAA
This sequence comes from Melanaphis sacchari, assembly GCF_002803265.2. NCBI lineage: Eukaryota > Metazoa > Arthropoda > Insecta > Hemiptera > Aphididae > Melanaphis > Melanaphis sacchari. Next base: position 997,071 of record NW_020271205.1, on the reverse strand, counting down.
GCTAATACTTACTTTATATGTAATAAAAATAGTTATTTATTTAAATAATACATTTTAAAAAGATAAAAATTATTTTTAATTTTCATATTCAAGTCAATGTTTATTTGTATTTTATATACTTATTCTTTTTTTTTTTTTTTATCATAAATAATACATTTATTGTAAGAATTTTATTAATATCCATCATTAATCACATTTATCCTTTGTTAAACAAATATTAATAATGATAAAACAGTAAAGCCCATAAACATGTATAATACTTGAATACAAAATATATTAGGTGAATTTTTCAACTGTTTTTTTGTTCATAAAAGTAAAATTAAATTAAATTATAATAAAAACAATTAGTATAAAAATATTAAATGTAGTTATTTTTTACATTTAAACTTGTTAAAAAATTATCAATTATATAAATATATATTATTATTAATAAAATAATATTATTTTTGAAAAGCTTTAAACCTAAAAATTGCCATTTGATCGACATTAGGTCTAAAACAGACTATAACTTTTTTCACTTCAACGAAATCGATATTATACTTTCAGGAATAGTTTCTAGTTGACTTCATGTCAACCTTTTTTTAATTTATTTATTTTTGTACCGATAACTAATACATTTGACCCACCAAGTGCACTCAAAATGTTTCACCGAACTGCCTCGTTGATATTACTCTTTTAATAGTCCAGTAATGCTGGTTCATACTATTAATAATTTTGGTAAAAATATACTTAACTAACTTGACCTATTTTTAGTACAATTCCATACCAGTTTTAAGGATATATTACATCGTCAGTTGCAAAGGCCGAATTACAAGCTCGTGTCTACTAAATATTGTGGTTTAACCAACGTCAAAAGTGGTATTTTCTATCACAGGCGAGAATGCGAGCTATTAGTGTTATTTTTCTGTAATATGCAGTATACCTTCGAAATTCAAGAATATGTCTGGTAAAAACAAATTTAAGGAGGTGGTTGTTAAAACAATATATTACATTTCCTATTTCATTGAGAATTTATATCAAATTTCACAACAAACACGTGTATATAAAAATCGGTACGCAACTAGATAAAACATGTAATTAATATTATCATTATACGAGTAATACAAAAAATATAGTTATAATTTGTTTCATCGTTACTCACCTGAATATTTACAATATTATTATTATTAATTATTCTATAAAACCCCAAAACGAATCAAACAATACACATTTGGACCTAAGTACATAATGTATAACATTTGTCAGTAACCAAATTCATGGACGGCGATCGGTAATAGTAGTAATGATTTAGATGAGTTGAAAAACAATTGTAGTCCTATATGCATGCTTAAGTATAAATTTCTTTTTCTCTGCAGAAATGAAACACCAAGATGAAGTACAATGGTTTTAGGTACAAATACTGTACGTTTGTCAATCTAGAAAGTAACAGTCTTTTGGGTATGCTGCACTCACTACTAAAACATTATCATATGAATACATTAATCACAGAAGTTGTTATGACGTTTGCATTGTTGAATGGATTTGGAACGCCGGTAAGTGTACGCTAACCTACCTTGTACCCACATATTTTGTGATGTATTATTATGGTAAATTATGTTCAAGAAACAAAATAAAATAAATAGCCACCTTGCTTTTTAACAAAGAGATTTAAATGTATACGTTATACCAACACCACCCAATAGAAAATATTGATTTTTTTTTCTAATAATAATGACACAATTAGCATAAATTGGCACCAATATTCAATTTACATGACCTATCCTCGGATGCGCAAAAAGCAATAACCAGTAAAAAGAAAGTTGAGATTTTCACAAAATAAAATTGGAAAAAAAAATAACTACTTACCAAGACACCGTAATATTAGATAAATAACTACAAAATATTATATTTACGTAGAATAATTTGTAAACCAAATTGACCATATTTATTATTTTTTAAATTTCACACTTTTACACTTTTATAAAGAGCTATAAACAATTTAATTATAAAAATTCTTCTCAGAATCTATTTTGAGTGGTTCATCTTGAATTGAAGGAAACTGAAAAAATTCCTCAACACCTGGTAAACTCATCTGATGTATCATTAAATGTACGGCGCAATGTATAGGCAATATAGGTACATATACGTGCTGTAGAACAACAGATACAAATTATTATGTTCCATATTTCTATATAATCATTTTTATTATTATAAAAAATTAATTTTTTTTTAAAGAAGTATTAATTTTTCTTGTTTGTATAAGTGTTAATATTTTTGTATTTTTTTAATACGTTTTTATTTACAATTAGAACTTTTAAATTCTTGATTTCTAAGTAATTTAAATTATGTAAAATATGAAAAATAATTTAAAAAGTCCGTAGTGCCAATCCAGAGTCCTTTATCTCAAGAATTCAGTTTAAAATAATTTTATCCATTGTCTATTTTTTGTGTGATAGAAATATTTTAAAATGTATAAGATCTAATTTTAATATTATCTTAATATCCTACTAGTATATAATTATCAGTGTTTATGATAGTTTGAAACCTTAGTACAAATATATTTGTATGGCAGGTTATTAAGAGTGGCACTGAGTATTTTTTTAAGTAATAAAAAAAATAATAGTCTATTAAGATGTTGAAAATTAATTGATTAAATTTTAATGAAAACAGTTTATGAATTAACTTAACTTTATAAGTTTGCTGTTAATAAAAACATAACGAAGTACTATGATTCTCTAGTTGAATAATTAACATTTTTAGTTTTTAGAAATATAGACCTGATCAATTTATAAAGGAATAATTAAAGATAATAATAATTATGGTAAATATTTGAAAACAAGCAATTGATACCAATGCATAAATTGAAACATTTCAACTATTTTAAATGTTCAAAAAAAAAGATATACCATCTTGTGAATAAAATGTTTTAACTCGTAATCCTGATTATAAATAAAAATAAAACCTACAATTTAACACTATACAACACTCAACACAACACAATACAACAAGTACATTAGATACAAAAAAAGTATTATTTGGTAGCCGGCTATAATAAAACACTTTCTTCTGTCCAAAACAATTGTTATTATAATACAACTTACTCCACAACAACAAAAACAAAAATCCTCCCCTTAAATTATATCATCGATTACAGGAATGCTTTCACAAATATGTATTAGTTTTGTAACTTTATTATATATTATAACCTTAATATATTTACACACTTTTCTTTAGGCAATATGTAAGGTTTATTCAATATTTGGAATCCTCATAAATTTAATATATTATTAAATTATAAAATATATATTTATTAGACATATAAATAATTAATAACTTTTAACATATTTGTAAGCTCTAACTTATTTCATAGTTTAACTAAAACGATGGATATATCTCATAAGTTAATGTTTTCAAAAAAAACCTACATATTTTAATATAATTAAATTATTTTATTTTTATTCCAAAAAACCATAATCATTAGTCTACTAAGTAATGTATGATCGTTACAGTCAACTGAAACTTATAAAATATTATTATCTTTCAACGAAATTAATACAAGTAACAAATTTATGAGTTTTGCTAAAATACAAAGTTTATCTTTTTTTACTTTTAGTTACAGGATCTAAGCCAAAAAATATATTATCAATTTCATTAATTTGAAAGATAAAAAGTAATAAAGTTTTTCTTGTTATTATTTTTGGAAGAAAAAAAGGCAGTGGTTTTCAGCTATAATGTCAACATTTAAACTATAACTTTTTTAATTTATGCAAATTTGTGTAAATCAAAAAAAAAAAATCAAATACCATAAATTATTCTTGGACAAGCAATAGCAGAATGAATAAATGACTACAATGAACAATTTTAAAGAATTTATACCTCATTAATATGTCATATGTAATGCACTATCTACTATTCCGATGGTTCTGATATTAGTTCAACGTGCGTGAGGGCTGGGTAACTTATACATTATCTATTAATAAAATAAAAAATGTTTGAAAAAGAATACAATTAATTTTTAATAATCACTTGAAGTAAACATACTTATTTCAGATGAAATACCGTCCTCAGTATCCATTAAAATTCGTCGAGTTAGTTGTCACACGTTATCGCCTTAAGCGATAATTTACCCAAATATTACCGGTTAGTTCGAATTTAAAAAGCTAAATATTATGTAATATAAAATAACACAAGCTATTAAGCTAGCTTCGTTAAGTATTGCCCGTCGAAGCAAGTATCTACTTGATTCGACAAGCAATAATACATAGTTTAATGTGCATCTATATGTATTACGAAATTGTTTAAAGATAAAATTCAGCGATAAACTTTAAATGGCCGGTGCGTAAATCTTAACGATAACGAGAAAAATACATTTAATTTGTATTTATGACTTTTATTTGTGGACTTTTTTTCGAATTTTGAAAATACATCCCTAATTGTTTCATAAATTGATTAACATAAACACTATAATAAGTCGTAAAAGTAATCTTGCTAATTTGTTCTTCGACGTCTTTAGATATTTGAAATAAAAGCTTTTAGCATGTTTTTTTATTTTATTTTTCATTTCTTACATACTACGCATATATACTTGCAGCTTAAGTTGTACTGATCGTATGTTATGCAGACAAAAGCGCCTGAAAGTTTTTAAATGTGTATTCATAAATAACAATAATTGTTGCTTCCGATGTCCAAAACCCCGTTTAAACTTTTAACAATGTAAACGCGTTATTAGAACAATCAATCTACAAGCAGCCAGAAAAAAAACAATTTATTTTGTTTGACATTACTCTAGAACCTAAACATTTTAAGACGCATTGGAACACATGCACTTTATATTGTATACGATATGTATTAAAGTTAAATGCGTGGCAGTCGGCAGATCGTTTTCTCATACTGAGATAATACAATTTGTGTTAGATACCATTATTATACTTCGCAGTGGTTAGGATGTAGTGGTTTATTATCACGTAATTTATATTATTTTAGTTTTACAACATTGTATACCCTATTTCAAAATATATTTAAAGATATTTAAAACACAGCTGCAACATCCGTGATCATCAGATTGGTTGAAAATTTCATTCCCAAAACCTTAAATAATTGCCCTTAAACTTATCATTAAAGCAAAATAATTTATATTATTATTTATTTTAAATAGTTGTTTTTAATTAAAAATTATCCTATAGAAATACAAACTTCTATTTTAAAATGAACTTTTACTACTTTATCTTATTAATTATTAATCGGATAACTTTTCTGAAAATTTCAATGTATCAAAATCAAAGTTCAATCAAGTAGTTTTAATTTTTTCAACTCTGTATACTAAAGATAATAAGTCCATAATAATAAGCTTAAAATATAGAGGGGATATGGTGTTTTAAAAATGTCAGTAATAATTATTATCTATCAACGTTTATAATTTGTAAAAATGGTCCGAGTAAAATAAATACTAAATTTAAAAATATCATGCATATATTATATTTTTATTAAACCATAATTAATTATCGCTATCCTTAGTATAAACATTTTAAAAACTAAGAAAGTACTAGTTCAAATTTTGAATAAATAGCAATATAATTTTTTAAAAATATAAAATAAATAATTTCTGAATTTGAACATATTCATTATCAAAAGAAAACTACACATATTTATAATTTATATATCACACATGTATTCTGAAAAAAAAACTTGAGTAATTTCAATGCCTTTGCTGCTCAATTAAGCAATAATATTTTTTTTGGATAGACTATATATAACTCTACCGATCAAAACGTTTTTTGGTTAAGAAGGTGAGAAACAGTGATTTTCTGTCTTTATTTAATATACGTGAAATACAGAAATTTAGAGTTGTTTTCATTTCAACGTACCAGTTGATCTAATAAAGCAATAAGAATTATAAATACAGATTTAAATCTTTCATTATATCTACTTGAGGTCGAATTCCTACTTTTTTGAGTTTTTAACATAAACTTATCCAAGAATTGAAATATTTTATTTATTTATTTATTGATGACATTTTTTAGGTTATAAAATCAAAAATTTAGGAATCCCAATCTCCAGTAGACTTACGACAAATTTAAATCTATTTTTATAATTCTTATCACTTTGCTAAATCAATTGATGTGTTAGAATGAAAACAAGTCTAATTTTCTATATTTAACGTATACTGGACAAAAATAGAAAATCGCCGCTTTCAACACCTTAATATAAAAGGCTTAATGTAAAACCCTTACACAAAAAAAAAAAAAAATGTAGTATAATATTCGAATTAAACAGCTTATTTGTACTCTGATTTTACGCATATTCCCTTACTTCCTGGGTTTTAATTTTTGAATAAATTTTTATACTTATTTTTATTTTTTTGAACTTTCATTTTAAAGTTTTCGGTTCCATAATACCACACCATGACAGTATAACTACTATATATAGTTGTTTGCCACGAATCTCAAATACTATTTGTTTTTTTGTTGTTGTTGTAGTTGTTGTTTTTTTAGTCGTTACAGCGAAGAGCGTATATAATACATCTATATATAGTAAATACCGCCAACTATGACGTTTAGAATTACTAACGTACCGGAAAACGTCCGGAAGGATCTTTGGCTCGGAGATAATTCGGCAGTCGCCACCGTCACTAACGATTTATAGAACAGGAAAAACGTAACCGTTCAGCAATGTATATATGTATTCTGTATTTATATACCTATATAAACTTTAAAATTTCGACTTGTGGGCGTGAAAAGCTATTTGCTTAAAACGACTGTACCCACTTATACTCATTTCAGAACGGCGTCAAGGCGTAACAAAGAATTTAACAGCACGAGTTCAAATTGCATCGCATTTGCAGTCACCAAAAAAAAAATAAAAAAAAATAACTCAATTAATTTTCTGCGTGCAGAACTCGTAGTATTAACGATCCTTGACAAATATTTTGAAATATATTATACTATAGGAGAAAGTGAAACATAGATACACATAATCGCAATAGTAATAGTAGCGTATCGTGTTTTATACGTTATTGTTTTTGAAAAGGATGTTTTTTATTGTTTAAACTTAGGAATGCTTAAAATATAACAATGCACATATTGACTTAAGAATTTAATATAATATTCTCGTTATTCTTCAATATATATATATATATATATATATTATTTTTTCATTGTTTTTTTTTTATATATATATAGCAGTAAATTAAATTAACATATTTCAAGTACAAAATCTGTTTGTTTTTTTTTAACACTATTGATGAACTACTTGTATAATTTTACTGTGAATAAAGTTTACTATAAATAATGGTGTTATATAATAAATTAATCAATAACATAGATATATTTAGGGAAGACGAGGAAATTTCATCATCTTGGAAATATTCTTTTTCTTAAAAGATTTTAAAAAAAAACTGGCTGCAATATTATTGTCTACAACCTACAATTGTCATCATTATCACCACTCAAGAGACATAGATATTTTATATGTTTTAATTTTTAAAAATGATCATACTTTATTTATTAAGTGTAATTTAGTTTTTGTTATCATGGTTGGTAAAATATTAATATAGCTGCTGTAGCTAAATCACTAAAAAATCTAAATTATCTTTTTTATCTTTATTTTAAATATCTACCTATCATAATTCATTATTAGTAATTAATTAATTATTTTACATATCAACTTTGATAGTAAATTAAATATGTGTGTGTGTGTGTGTGTGTGGTGTGCGCGCGCAAGCGCGCGTGTATTTGAAGTACCTATCTGATTAATTTATAAAAATAAAGTAAAACAACTGCATTTAGCCACATCATTTCAACACTCATACAACATGAAAAGGGTAAAATCCAAATATTTACAAAACTATTTAAAACGCTGTTTGTTTAGTAATACAATATATGTATATAAAAATTTCAATTTATCTAATAATGGTTCACATGAAAATAAAAGCAATTTCTGAAGTAGAGGTATAATTTTTATAATGTCGATTTACGATGAAATACGATATCGTTATCGACTTTTGGAGTAGGTTTTTATTTGAACTTAGTTATGGTTTTTGAAATACATTAATCCGGCAGATTAAACCCTGAAAAAGTTTACTTATAAGTTATAAGTTAGTTACTGAAAGAGTAGCAAAAGTAATAAATACAGATGACCGAACTCAGAAACTATTGTGTTTTAGATATCTGTATATAATTATATTCTATATTATTTATAATTCTGCCATACCTACATCCTACTTATTATGCATATTGTATACATTGATCATATTTACACATTAATTAAATTCACCATATTTATTTACAGAACTGATATAATATCATTTTAATCAAACTGTATTCAAAATTTACGTAAATATAGTATTTTTGGCGATTTTACATGTATTAACAGATTTATAGTAATAATTTTAAAAACTGATCATTTATTTCATATAAATTCTAATTAAATAAAATCTACCAGTTGCTTTAATAAATTGACAAAGTTCTCTTAATAGTATTCAAAACTAATTATTAAATCAAGTATTAAAGTAAGCAAATGAAAATCAATATATACGACTAGACTCCCTATACCTAATGTTTTTTTATAACATGATATACCCCGATTTTTTTTTTCTTGAATAATTAGGTATCTTGATCTAATACTGAATCAAACATTCAATTATATTAAAACTAAAAATCTTAACTCTTAATAATTATCTACTTATACTAAATGCTCTACTATGTACTCAAAATATTAATTAATACTTACACATCCATTAATATAAAACTTTTATTTACAAAACTACTTAGAACCCATTTGGAAATCAGAACATCAAGTGTTGAGAAATATTTTCAAGCCTAAATAAATACCCACCAGTATTATAGTTATAATTATTTAGTATAGTGTATCTATACTTTAAATTATTAAATTAATTAATATTTTATTTCAAATTGTTAGCGACTGAAAATTTGTTAAAAACTATTAATTTTTATTATTTATCATTTAAGCCATTAAACTGTTTATCAGATAGTTATTGAGACATGTAAAGCTTACAGATTGACACCTAAAATCATGCCAATGCCGACTAAAGATAACTGGAAACAAATAAACTAATATTTTTAGTTTTTAAGAAACTTCTCAAATTGCTTAAATGTGATTGATGAAAGGCCCCTCTAAATTAATTATATATACATATTGTAGGAATAAGTAGTAACCTATATATTATCTTACACATTGGTTGTGAACATATTTTTATAAATTTAAGAAGATCCTCTTGACAAATTAACAAATACAATAAATATTTTACATTTAAAGTATAATATTGTACAAATTGTACTCTAAACAGTCGAAATAAAAATAGTATATTATTTTTTGTTTTAAATTTTTTTTTTTGTTATACATTAGTATTAGAATATTATAAACCATAAAATAGTATTAAGTAATTGTACTGATATTTTATATTATAAACTATTTTTATAATTTATTCCATTCTGAAATTATTAACTTTCTGTTGAAAATCTTGGCCAATCCCTTTCCAAATAACGTCTTTGTATGCACTGTCTATAAACTTAGGACGAGATCGTGAGACTCTACGTATGTTCTCACAGCTTTAATTAACTTTTCGTTTTTCATTTTCATTTTTTCAACAAAAAAACTTAAAATAAGTTAATTACAACAACTAAATTTAATCACTAAGTTTAGTATATTTAATTAAAACTCTTTTCCACATAATTATTAAAAAAAAAAAGTTTTGATATGAACTAAGAGTTCTTATAGTCATAAGATTTTGGTGCATTAGATTGAAGTGGACGTAATTGAACCAGTATTTACGCATTCTTAGAAGACAAGATATCTCCGTATTAATAGCATCATTCATTTTTGGATGAAAATAAATTAACGGAATACAGAATAATAAAGTAGATAAGTGTAAAAGACAACATTAAATAAAAGCCATACATTGTAGAAACGTCGGATACTGACCGGATGGTACGAATACGCATCGGATATGTGTGATCAAATTTTAATACAGCTACTAAGGAATACTGATATTCTAGATTTGACAGTTTTTAAATTTTCCTGTAAATAGTGTAATCTACTGAAGATACTGACATATTTATGGTGATACACTTTCTGATATCATTGATATCTGAATAATGACATTGATTACTTTGCATTATAATATTAGAAAAAAGTACATTGTACACTTATTTTTTTTTTTTTTTTTTACAGTTCAAAATAAATTTGAAATATTTAGGCAATTTTTAATGTACTGGATTGATTATTTACAATTTAATACAAGAACAAGATAATATATTTATAATTCACAACAATAATGCAGCATAATATGTTATTCAAACAGTAAAAATTTTTAAATTGTGATAAATACATAATCTATACAAATTAGCATAATAAATAATGAGTATAATATACGTGAAGATGTAGTTAGATACAGACACAAGTGCTTAAAAACTTACGAGTATTAGTGATACTGATACATCGGTTTTGATTAAAATTAATACAATATAATCATAACCATTTATGTAGTAAAAATTTTAATTACATATATTTATATTACACTGGTATCATATTGGTATAGTTTAGGGTGACCATACGTCCTGTTTTATACAAGGTTGTTATTTATTTCAACTTTATGTCCTGTTGTTCTGACAATCTTCTCTTAGGACGCTTTTTGTCCCGTATTTTCAAGTCTGTCCCGTATTAATCTCGTTTTTTTTCCTAATTGTTATAAATTATAACTTTTGAAATTGATTTAAGAAAAAATTCGTGTTTTTATAGTACTTTTGTATGGCGTTATTGAATTGAATAATATAAAAATCTATACTTTTTAGTAGTACTTTTTGATTCTTGTTTTTACCTTAATTATTGTTGAATCATATTGTTGTCGACAACGCATTAAATTTACCGACCAGCAAGACCGGCCGCAACCTGTTCCTTATAAAATTTTTATTATTACAGTTATTATTTTATTATTTATAAACAAATATTTTATTACTCTAAATATAGCCAAATTATAATAGCCCCATGTTCAGCACAAGCGTCATCACACACATTTTGAAATTAAGAAAACCTCAGTATGCTGTAATCGGATTTCAGACTGATAGGAAAAACAGTATGAGTAAAGCAATGTCATGTTTTGATCATTGTAAAATCGAAAACTTGAAAGTTGATTTAAATTCTGAAGTTTTCCCCTACGAAGATTTTCAAAGTGACTATACTAAGAACAGGATGCAAGATAACTACATTATACCACGCATATATCGAGTTCTAGAAATCCTAATATGGTCCTGATACAACACAATATAACGGGTGGAAAAGGAAGGAGCGCGTTAATTATTTAAAATTATGTTTTAATGAGTATAAACTTTAATTTTTAATAATTTAAAAATTATATTTATTTATATTTTATTATTTTTTTACAGTTAAAAATAAAAAAATAAAAATAAAAAAAATTACTTAATAAATATTAATTTAAAAATATTATTATTATTATTATTTTTGTCTTCTTTTTATTTTTTTTTAAATATGGTCACCCTAGTATAGTTACATTTATGTGTTTTAAATGTTAATTAAATAATTCATAGCGTAACTATTTAAATTAAGATTTGATTTATTTTAGTAGCACTATAATTTTTACATGATTGTATAATCATGTTAATTCAAGTTAAAATCATATCAAAATAATTGTTATAGATTTACAAATAACTTTACAAATAAACAAATATTATTATCTAATAATATTCAAAAATGATTAATATGTATTTGCATTGGTTTAGCTATAAATCATAAGTCAATTATCAATGAATAAAGGCAAAAATAAAATCATTAATAATTTAGAAAAATTTACAATTTTCATATCATATTTTTTTATACACTACTTACTAATAATATTGGTCTTCTAAATAAAAATACAGAACGCTTTGAATCGTTTTTTATCTATATTATTATTGTATATATGTCCGTTTTAACACTTTATACTGGGCATAATTTATTTTGTAGTTCTCATATTAATAATGATACTAATATTATGAATTATAATGTTTAAAAACAATAACGGAAAAAAATACGAAAACATTGTGCTTTATTTGTATAAACAAATACCATGTTTTTATATTTTTACTATCGTTATAAATATGAATATAAGTAAAATAATGATAAAACATAAAAATGTATTAAATTATAAGTATTATGAAATGTATAAATGTGTTATAAATGAGTTATTATACTTATATGATTGTGAAAAAATATGTATCCCCTCATGGGTCAGTGACTAGTTCTATTTTTTTTTTTTTATAGGACGTACCATTATTGTTGGCTGTTTTAATTTTTAGTTTATGGGATAAAATTTTGTAATTTTTTATCAAATAAGATATTATATTTATGTTTACTTCACAATAGGTCCAATTTCTTTAATACAATAATTAACTTATTTTTCATGCACAAATCAGTAATCACCATTTTTAAATCATGTAATAAGTAATGATGATTTTTTTTATTAACAATTTCAAATGTTTATAAACATATATATTTTGGTTGATTGCTTAAGTAAACTTAATTTAACCTAAAATTAAATTTATACAATAAAAGTGACATTTTTTACCCAAAAACCATACTGCATTTTACAAAATAAAGTGCATTGTCCCGAAAAAAATATGTGTAACGTTTAAGTTAAGGTTTTTTATTAAATTTAATTGACAAAATTTACAGTTCCAGTATCAAAAATTAACACTACTTTTAGTGATTAATATTATTATTTGATAAAGTTTTGCATATCTGAAGGCTTTAAGAGAGTATTACTAAAAAAGCAAATCTTTTTTATTTTATTTGTTTATACTTAGTACCAGCAATATTAACAACAACAATTATTGTAAATTAAGTAAGTATTAGGTACGCGAATGCAACACCGTACACGTGTAATACTAAATATTATCACTGCAACTACTTCCTACATAAAGCTATAACAAAGGTAAACGAAGTTGCGATATACATTTGTGGCAAACATAAATACGCTACTATTGTGTTGTTGCACTTAGATAATTATTTTAAATAAATGTATTTTCATTGGTTGTTATATTTATATCGTAAACTTTATTGATAACACGTTTTTATGATTCACTTTCAATTTATTATTTTATTATACTTCAAACCACTATACTTTGTAAAGTATTAAATTTGTTATATTTGTGAATCCATTTCAAACAATGCTTCGGACAAAATGGAAACATATAAATGCAGCATGGCGTGGCGTGAAATACGAATACTAGTCCCCGATGTTGCATTTAACAGAGGTGTTCAGAGTGCAATGTACCGGGACCTAAATTGATATCCTAGGTTTTCTAATTTTATAATGTAATCAATAGTACTAAGAAAATTGAATAACAGTCAAAAAAAAAAAAAAAAAAATGTTTTTAAAAATTACCACACCAAGGGCTAGAGGGAACTTTTACGGGCCCCAGGGTTGATAGATTTAGGGCTACAAAACTTACACTTACTTATCTATTTGTTCAGGTTTGACAATAATTTATGTATAAAATAAAAACTTACTTAGTATTTGATTTAATTAAAATATTTTTTCTTATTATTTATTAAAGAAAAAATTAAATAATTATCAATTAGATAATATTGAAAATATTGAAAATTAAAAATACCGGTATTGGCACACTAAAACCATCAGAATCTACAAGGAAGCTATCTGGAATTGTAACATGTGTATATTTTAAGTCATTACTTTTGATAAAATTAGGAACACCTATATCAATATACCTACAAATTAACTGCAACTGGGACACGGAAATAGATTTTTCAGTAAAATTATCAGTTTCAGTTATTTCATTCACATTAATATGAATAATTTTACTTGAATTAACACTATTGCTATAAAATATTATTACATTATTCCTATTACATTCCAATTTATTTGGTACTGGAACTGGAGTTATAGACTGCGTAAATAAGTTAGAAAAGTGATATATAAAATATTACCCGAATGATTGTTGATCTTTCTTTGCTTCATTTCCTATGACATCTTTTTTCTCTTTTTAACGCACTCGATTTATGCTAATAATTCAATTAAGTTTAATACATTTTCTCAAATATACACTTGCGAAATACAAAATAATAAACACACATAATTCAAAAAAATCAATAATTTGACAATCAAATCATATAATTTACATGCCATGTTTTGTTTTATTTATTTACGCGTGACGATATCGGAACCCAGTGTCTAATATTAGCAGTTATAAGAAATAATAAATTAAAATTTGATCAAACCTATCATTTTATTACTTATCTAATACAATCTATTATTATTATTAAACAGTCAGTCGTAACCGACGAATTATCGTTAAAATAACCCATAACGTTCATAACCTTAATATGAATAGCACAATAACCACATACAAAGTAAAAATCAATTACATCTGTACAATGAGTAAACTTATTTTATATTGTATATTTTATCGTATTACTACTCATACATCAAAAAATACATTTTTAATGATAACTCTTAAAATAAACTATGTCAAACAAACGTATATTACTTTGAATCACTGGCCATGTTGGCTTTTTGCGTGTTAATGACTGTTAAATAAATTAATCAAGTTAAAAATTGCATTATTCTATTTGTTCAAAGAGGACAAAAAAAAGTTTTTTTTTCCATGCTCTTTGAATATTGTCATAGTATAATTTCATTTTAGTATAGAAAAAATTGTTGGTGATTATAAATAAATGTTTGTATGTACGGCCCCTTAGTGTTCCCATCCCTAGAGTTCTGCCTCCACTGTCCGATCCTTTCACCGATGCTGCCCGCATTTGTTTATTCTAGACTGTTATGGATTTAGTTTTATCTCAAAACGTAACTAGATTTGAAAAAAAAAATAAGAGCCACGAGTACCTAGTATAAATTAAAATTTTCTTTTTTAAATTCATCTTCATTTATATTCAACACCAAATAAAAATATAATTAATGTATCATATAAGATATGACTTATAAATAGCAACTTTTTTTAAATGGTCTTTCATTATTAGTAATCGTACCTCGGCTTATTAAAATTTTTATCTTACACTATCGTTACCTACCTATCTTGAATACACGAAGGAACAAACGTGTAGTTGGCATCCTGATGCTGGTAAGCGTTTCCTGGATCTCGGCCTATCGAGCACACTCTGAAAGTCACTTTTGAAATCGACGTTCTGTACCATGCTTCGATAAGGAAGTCTAAGATTATTTTTATAAAATTCTAGTTTATAACTAATCGTTTTTTGTTCATATTTAAGTAGACATACAGATCTGACATAAGAACAATTAAAGCGCCTGGTCATGTGCACCAAATTCGATCCTGTAATTATGTACTCGTACCTGTTTGTAATAATTAACAAACAAAATCAATTTTTAACTTAAAAAAATTAAAATAAAGAAAATGTTATGTATCATATTAACAACGCGTAGGAGAATAACGTTTAACTGCTAGCTAATATAACTTAAATAAAATTATTTTATGATTTATGGAAAAAATATTTTATACTTTAAATTCAATTAAAATAAATTGTAAAGCAATCAATTTGAACTTTACTTTTTTTATACTTACCACCAATGCAGCGTGTATATTTTTAATAGGTCTTATAAGCAATGATATTACTATCATATCACATAAACTTTTGGGACCATACAATAGTGTGACACCCAATTTCCACAGAACCGCACTATAAATTAATTGGTGTGACAACTGATTTATGTGACAAACAATAACGAAAGTACAATAAATCGTGACATTCCGACATTTGCGTCTCAGATTAACATTTCCATCGAGATTTTGCCGATCAATATTAATTACAGTCATCGTGTCATAATGAACTAATGCGAAAAATGTTGTAATTTATCTCAGACAATTAAATGACAAAAATTATAATAATATTAGATTTGATTTAGAGTTCATATACACGTAATAATATTACATTTTATTACAAATTGTTATATTATTACATTTTGGTTATAAGAAAGTGAGGCAGAACGGGTCAAAACATAATACAGGGATTACATTAAACTATGTATTTATTATTCTTATAATAATAATGTGATTTTAAAACAGGATAATGTAAAGAATTCTCGGTCCTATGATATAACATGAGAAAAAAATCAATTCATATCAATGAATTATCTGATCAATAATATATTTACATCAACACATACAAGGTAGATGTATAATATTATTATTTTACTAATACTAATAAATATTTATATATTATGTTTGAGTAAGTAAAACTTATTTCAATAAAAATAAATTCAAATTTATTAGTTAAATTTCACAAAAGTAACATTTATCAATTATTATTTAAATTGGATAATATTTGTGGGACATCAGAACGCATAATACTAAAATATATACTTTAACCTTAAACTTTATAAACTTAACTAAATGTTTTAAATATTTATAACCATATCTACTTAAAAATAAATTTAAATAGTTCAGAATAGTTAATTAGAAGATACATATAGAGGCGTGTTTAATAACCTAAATATACTATAGCGACGATTAAATATAATCACTAAAACATAGTATTATATTTTACCAAATAACGTAAGTTATTAGTTATAACTCTAGATTGTTGTAGTTTCAATAGATTTCTTATTGATAAACAGTGTTCAATAAAAAAACTCAAACATGTGCTCATTATTTAATAATATTGTTACATAGTAGTATCATATCTTTGATATGATGCAGCAAGTCCAAATTAAGAGGAGGAATTTTTTTTTAATATTTTTTTTGATTATGGTTATGAGCTCCTAAAATTGTTTGACTCTGGACCAAAAATTGTCTTAATCCGGGCTCGCTATTATTCTTTAAAACATCAAGTAAACGAACATATTTATGTAATATTATGTAGGTATGTTTTTAAGTTAAAGTTATAGTTTGCTACGCATCGTTTGAATAATTGATATATTATACAATGAACTAAAACAGACTTACACAGGTATGTATTAACAACTATTATATTATAGTGAGCTAGTAAATATAATATTTTTAGTATCATAATGTTTTGACGTACGTTTTTTTTTTTTGTAAAAATTAACAAACGAAAAAAAATGTAATTTTACTTAACACGCGTTTTAGGCATAAGGCTATCAGAAAACATACAGTACATTAGTAAACATAATATGACAATAATCCATAATTTACAAAAACTACTTCTCTGCTCCACACTTCCATACATGGTCGAGACCAGCATTGGTTCTGTCGTTTCTAATAATTGTAATAATGCTAAACTAGGCGTTAGAACCGTTTGATCATTATTGACGTTGACAATTACCTGCAAAATTAAATAACATATCAATATAAGAATATGTGCTTAATAAATAGGTATATAACTGTGAAAACTATTTTATTAATAGGAGTCATAATATGATGATTAACGTGTAATCTGAAGACTCAAATTTGTATAAGTGATTATTTCACTGCAATAAAACATTAATTTTTATTGTACTTAAAAAGTAATAATATCATGTATTATGATTTATAACTAAAATAACTAAAACTCTACTTGCAATTGTTCAATTAAAAAAATCGTAAGTTTAATATTTTTAAATTTTAAAAATGACTATTTTCATTTTCAACTTAACTTATATTTATTTTCCCGATTTACTATTATCAATTTGCATAGGTACAATGATTACAATGTTTTGTGTAGATCATGATTTATTTATTTACTTTGTTACTATTAATTTATATTATGTTACCACAGCAACGTTGATAAACTTGATTATTTCAATTCAAAACAATGTAATTTCAATATTTGAATCACCTACAGACAACTATAATTTACTAGTTTATATATTATATTATAAAATATAAACGTAACCATCCAAAAAATAGGGCAATCACAGCTGATTCGCTTGTAATTTTCCCTTCGTCCACTGTATTAATTATTTAATGCTTTGCAATTTACATTACACTCTCTATTTTAATAAGACAAACTGCATATGTCAAGTATATTTCAATAATAAGTAAGGTAGTATTTTTATGATAGCCTAAAATGAGACATATTGTTTTGAAAAAAAATAACTCAAAAGCCCAGGTTGACTTCAAAAATGAATAGAAGATTGACTGAAATACGTATTTTACCTTTTGGGCTTTAAAATCTCTCCGAAAATTATTATAAATAACTTAGCTTCATCACTAACCAGTTTCGCCGATTTAAAAAAACAAATTAATAATATATACGACGAAACTAGCTAACCTTATTGTCCATGTTTAACTCTTTGTGTTTATTGTCGTTTTTCATCTTCTGCTGCTTGTTTTGTTCGAAGAAATTCATGCCATGACGATCTCCTCCGTTTTGGTTTTTAGCATATTGCTTTTCGTGACGGCCGATGTCAAAGGGCTTATCGAACTGATTCTTACTACAATGCTCCCAATTTTGATCTTTATCATAGTGCTTATCGCGGTAGTTTGGACTACGTTTATTCTTTTCATTTTCACCACATTGCTTCTCATCATAGCGCCTTTTATCATCGTAAAACCAATTTCGAAAAGGTTCGGACTGAGTTGAAATTTGCTCTAGAAGGGCAATATTTGGTGACCGTGTGATGGGTATGACCACCGCCCTCAATGGTGCGGCGATCACTACTACGGTGGATAATTCGAGTAGCACCAGTAACATAATCACGAATATCTTGAAAGGAGATAAATAGAGATTCATTACTCTACTATAAAAGTGACCAGTCGGAGTGATTATTAAAGAATTATTCAATCTAGCTGACGTCATAACCATCATAGTTCAGAATTACGCTGCGCTATTCTGATGTACGGCGAGGTAATGAAATACAAAATTATGTGAAAAAATGCTTGCAATATTATTATTACTGTAATGTTATGTTATTATATTATAATGTAGCTAGGTGATAAAAAAACCTAAGTTACAATTGTTATTACACTTATTTAACAAACTATTTTTTTTCAAAGTACTTAGAAACGGTATTTCACGTAATAATATGTTTATAATGTAATATAAAATATATTTTGTATAATTATCTTATAATACGATCCTTTGATCAGATTTCAATCACAGTTAGTATATAAATACTCTAATAATACATTTTTTAATAAATTATTACCGTATAATTCTGAGTAAACTATGAGATTAACGCCTTTACTAATATTAACCACTTACTATATTCAACTGGTTTAAAATGTGGTTAGTTACTTTTGGCTCAATATCATATTATATAATATATTGTATTAGACCCTAATATGAATGTTTACATGTTATTTACAATAAAATGCTATCCTCCCCATACATAATATGTAACATATTTTAAAAATTAAGTTCAAAAATCAAGGTTTAGTAATTAATCCAGTTAAAAAAAATATTATTATTTTCAATTATTGTATTTTAATTTAACTACATATTATGACAACCGCATAAATTTCCTAAACTTAAATAATATTTCTTTCTGAAAATATATTATTATTATGTACTTATTAGATAATAAAATAATATTTAAAATTGAAATACAATGGATAAAATCAAAATAATCGCGATGTTACTCATACGTTTTCTTAGATTAAATCGAAATAAAATTATTATTATTATCCAAACCATTAAAAAAAATGCTTTATGCATTTTATATTAATTTTAAGTTTTGGAATAAAGAAGTGTATAGCCGGATTAAGGGGAGATCTAGCCGGGACAAAAGCCCCGAGGCTCTCTCAAGTATCAAAGTGAAAGGGGCCCAAAAAATGTTAAGCTAATACACATTTTTTCTATGATTTTAAACAATAGTTTTTCTGTATTTTAAAAACCATTTTTTTTTCTGTTATTTAATACTTTCATTGATATCAATGATGCATGTAAGTTATTTATAGCAACCCATTGTATTTATGATACATGGACTTAATATAATTTATTATATTGTTGAATTAAAATAAAAAAGCTGG
This sequence comes from Melanaphis sacchari, assembly GCF_002803265.2. Lineage (NCBI taxonomy): Eukaryota > Metazoa > Arthropoda > Insecta > Hemiptera > Aphididae > Melanaphis > Melanaphis sacchari. Next base: position 977,179 of record NW_020271205.1, on the reverse strand, counting down.
TTTATAATCTTCGTTTTTTTCACAGTGATGAAACCAAAAATTTTGAATGGTTCAGCAAAAGAAAAAAAGAAAGAGCAGCAAAAAAAATATTTTACAAAGTAATAAAAAAATTAACAATATTTTGGATGCAATTGTCATGGTAAATGTAAAGCATTCAAATCATTATAGTTATTTTAGTGTACATCAATACATTTTAGTTTTCTGACTCGAAGAGGTAATGCATTTTATATTTACTTCTTTAAAAATATATCTGACAAATTCTGTAACTAATTGTTCTGCGGAAAAATTTTTTTCTAAATTAACTATAGTAAAAAATAGGTATAGAGCCAGTCAACCCAAAAAAACTGAAACATGCAAATAATTTTAATATTTTATATTCTGAGAATGATTTGTTAAAATCATTAGACTAAAATGAAGTACTAAGAGAGTTGACTTCAAGTAAAGAGAGAGAAAAAAATTGTTTGATAAAATAGATTTTATTTTATATGTTAACTTTTTTTTGATATTTATTGTTGATACTATAATTAGTAGTTTTAAAGACACATATTAATAACTTCATTATATAATAATATATGAGATTGTCACAAATAATAATGTATGGATATCATGGCCAATGATAGAAGGTACGTATTTAAGGAGTTGCTAATGCAACAGTCACTACATATGGCAATTTAGTCATAGGCGTAAATTTGGCTTATTAGAAAGTGGGCTAAAAATTATAAACATAAAACAGACTACAGGCCGGCGGAGAGTTTTATCCTTTACATCCACTATATCTATATTCTACAATAATTTAAAAACTATATATAATATATATATATATATATATATAAATACTTCAAAATTATTCCATTTACAAAGCATGTGAATTTTAATTAAGTTATCAAAAAAATGTATTTATATTAATTAATTTAACATAAAATATGTATATTCATCTTCATTTTTTTTTTTTTTGAAATAATCTGTTTATAAATATTTTTTTGTCTCCAATCTTTCCATGAAGAAGATAGATACTTGATTAAATCTATCTTGTAACCACTATTATCTACACAAGTCTGATAACGGTAGTTATCGCACATTGATTAAAGGTGAGCACATGAACTACAAGATGTGCTAGTTGCGTGTGGCCCTACTTTACCTCAAACAACTTTAAATGAATTATTTTTTATTATAACTTATCATGATATATCATGTGATTAAGCGATTGAAACATTTAAAACATATTATCTGGTAAACTACCAACCTATGTTTTTTTACAGTTTAGTTTAAATATATTACAAATTAAAGTAAAACATGAAACACCATTTAGTTTTGAATTGAATTCTTGTACAATACGAAAATAATATGGTATTAACAGTTTGGTTATTAATTATATTCATCGATCTACATAGCATTAAAAATTAAAAATTACTCTCATAAAATGAAAAATGAAAAGTAAAAATTATTTGAACATGAATAAAAAAGAAATTAAAAAAAAATACACATGAAAAACGTTTGTAGAACGTAATTTTAAAAAAAAATTAGGAAAATACTACGCTACATATTTTATAGGTGTACATAAGTAATGTAGGTTTATTTAAGGATATTACCATTGTGTATAAGAGGTGTAAAATTAATGATAAAATTAAACATTGAATTAGTTTTAAAACCAGGGCAGGATTTAGGGAAGGACTGAATGGGATATAGCCCTGAGATCCCTAGAGTTTTATAAATATAAAAATAATTATTAAATTTAAAAAATATATATAACAAGAAACTTATTATTTTTATTATTAATTTAAGCCTTAAACTTTCAATAATACATTTTATTACTAAATAAATTAAATAAGTAGCATATTAAAAATATTCAAAGTTATAGAATCATCAAAAAATTGATCGTTCTGTTTATTTATTCTAGGCCTCCGCAATATATTCCGCCCACGGGTCATACATACCTAAATCCACCCCTGCTTAAAACTATTTATTTTGGAAAATAAGAATAATTTACGCAGAAAGTTTATCAATTTCAGTAAAACCCTTAATTACTTTACATTTTTTTTAAGTCTTGTTTAACTATATTTTTAATTTTTAAGAAGTGCTAAATAAGGCAAATTTATTTAACTGCTACCAAGTTAATTAGGTTGTTATAAAGCTAATTGCTTCAAACACTAGAATTTATTAATTTATAAATTATTATACATTTTTTAATGAAAATAAAACCTAAGTTAATCGTTTATCTATTTTATTTAACTTAATACTTTTTTTTTTAATAATATTTTCAAATATTAACGACGAATTAACTTTCTTCAATAGAAAAAAAAATGTGTCTAACTTACTTTTATTCAAATTATCTCTGTTAATAGATTAAAACTACTAAAAAATCCATAATGAAGTGTAAACATTTCTATGAATAACACATGAGAACACCAACCATTTTTAAGTAAAAAAATTCTATTAAAATATACAAATATAAAAATTTGTAATTATTTTTTTTTTTTGAAATAAGCTATATAATTTATGAAGCTTACAAATTAATATACAGTATTTAAAAATTAAAATTTAATTTAAAGCAATAAATAGCATATATTTTTTATTTTTTAGTTCAGGCTGTAATCACAAAGCACAAAGTTATAAATAAAAAAATAAAGACAACAAAGCTATCTTTAAAATTTGAATACAAACAATAAATTTAAAAACAGAATGAACATGTATTAAAATAAGAATAATAATGTCTACACGTAGATAACCATTGTTCAAACTTTAAACAAGTATTTTACAGTTCAGACATATTTCTTTTTCTCTCGAAAGTTTTTTCATTTTTATATTCTCCTAATATAACTAGTATGAAAACTCTCTCCGTCTCATTTGAATAAAATTAAATATAATTTTGATAGTATCATATATTAAGCACAAGTTAATTTGAAATTATAATTTGCACTAGTAATATCATCAAAAATTTTATAGAATACGTCATATTCGAGATAATATTATAAAAAAAAAAAATGTTCTACAATACTTAAATATTCATATAAATAAGTTTTTCTTTGATTCTTAAAGAACAAACTTAGAAGCAGGATAATTAGAATTATTAATTTTGAAAAAAACTAATACGTTGTGATCATTTTTTCATTTGTAACATAGCCGTAAACTTAATATACAATCTAATATCTTATTATCAATATTTTGTTACTAAATTTGGAAAAATGTCATATAGTTCCGAATGACCTTTAATCAATTTATCCAGTTTAATTTTCAACCTATTAATTTTTTCTATTCTATAAATGTCTTCATCATAAAATATTTAATGTCAATCTGTCGACTGTCAAAAAAAATGTGTAGAATATCAGTATAAGTAATAGAACAATTACCATACTTTAGAGATTTTTAACACCAAATAAACAGAAAGTATTTTATACAGATTTAAAAAAGTCGGTGTGTTAGATTGGTTATTGGGTCCTTAAATTTATCTTATTTTACCAGAAAATTTTTGAAAGAAAAGAAACACACATAAATCATAACTAGGGCCCGGAACTTGATAATCTAAATTTTAGATTCTAAAAACATTTAAAAAATACACACAAAAAAATAAATAAATGACTTAAAAAAATACCTTAAAAATACCAAAAAATTACATTTTTTAATAATAAATCATCAAAAAATCGACGTTTTTAAATAAATATTTTATAGTCATCATTTGTTATTTTATTCATCTTATACATTAAATGTTTTTTTTTTTTTTTTTACAGGCTATAGGTCCTAAATTAATTTTAAAACGGAAATAAGAAATAATGTCGGTAATATAAAATAATTACAAAAAAGTAATTGGTATTTTTAGAAAAATAATTGAAGGATTAGGCTGTACAATACGTTAGTTTTTTAAAATATTCAGTTTTGTCAAAATAATATAAAATAAAAATGTAAAAAATGCAAAAAATGCACTAAAATTAGTAAAAAATAATCGTATATATATAACCAAAAATTACCAAAAAATGTAACATAAATGTGAATTTCACATAACATAAGTCACATTCCTGTAAGTATAATCCAGCCTCGTATAAAGATACAAATGCATCAAGTTCTGGGCTCTAGCGATAACATAAAGTGAATGCATACGTAAGGATTTAAGAAATACATTTAAAAATAAATACTACACAAATTAGCTTTAAAAGTTTTTCAAATACTTTAATAATTTAAAATTAATTAATAACAAAGATTATAAAATATTTATCACTTAATGAACTTAAAGAACTTACTTCAAGTGGGTCCTAGTACATTGAACCTAACCTGTTTTAAAATAATTAAAATAAAAAGTTTTTTAAGAAGGAATAGATTTAAGAATTGAAAAATAAGGATAACATTTGAAGTAATCTTACATATTTTCATCGAATTCCTTAAGAGTCTTGTATTAAACTCTTGTACTTGTACTCACAACAGAACTTCCTAAACCATTTATAAAAAAAAACAACATACATTATTTTAATGTTTATATTTATTGTACTACTATAATATTATACAAACTTTGCAATAGTTTTTCAATTGTTAAATTACAATTTTCACAAAATGTAATTTTATTTCCCCATTTATGAAAACGCAACAGAATTTCTTAAATCTTCAAACGATTTAATAACACTTTTTATTACATTTTCTACAAGAATGAGCAACCAGTTGAGCATTAGGATTTAATCTACATTCCTTAAAATACCTAAGTATATATTCACTAAGGAAATAAGCCTTTTGACTTTCAGAACAGTTACAATAGCATATGCATAAGGACATTTGCTATTCTTTATAGCATTTGTAATATAAATAGAATATAGATAATCAAATAATGATTTTCAATTTAAATAGCTTTAATTTGTTATAATACTATAGTTCAATCAGAATATACCTTGAGTAAATTAAAAATCAAAATACCTTTTTTTAATGTTAAATTTAAAAAATATATTACCTAGCCTCGTCACACATAGTACCAAATACATTATCTCCTACTTCTGAAATTATATGATCTTTTATGTTTTTTGCACATATTTCAATAATGCTTTAAACCATTTGGACTAATGTAATTTATATTTTGTAGAAATTTTACAAAAAACTCTAATACATAATATTACATTAATTAACAAGCTTCCTTGAAAGTCCCTATTAATATTTAAGCAATAATAAATTTTTAAATTATTATTTAATAAATAAATATTTATGTTGCAAGTTATATTATAAATAATTATTTTATACCCACATTAAAAATTATATATCTACCATTATTAAGTGAATTGATAAATTTATCACAGCTTCTAAAATTTCTAAATGGCCTATGACTTTGATTTCTGTCAATGTTATAGATAATTGCGCTTATACTGTTTATAGTTATGACTTATGACAAAATAGTTGTGTACATTATGATTCATCCATAATTAAATTACCAATAGCTTATTTTCCTATTTAACCATCCATCACTGTAGAAAAAAAAAATACCGTTAAAGTGCATTCCGGTCCATATTGAACACTGATGAAGTGATGAAATGATCATAAACTAATAAATAATAATACCTATTAAATTAATATTATATTATTTTACGAGAACATTGAATATAATATTATTATTATTATTATTATTAAATTATAACAAAATCTTAGGTGGGCATTAATGACGGTACAGGCAACCACCGTGGTGTCGTATACGGTGATGTTGGTAACACTCCACTCGCTGATGCCCTTTACATTTTAAATTTTTATATCGTCTCCCTAGTCCCTATCAACATTAAACGTTTCCGTGAAGCACATATTTTTATTTTATACTTTCCATCTCCATCATGTTTACAATACAATATAATATAATATCATAATTATGGTTTTTTTCGTAAATCTTGGTTTTCATAGAATAGATCTAAGTGAATACCCATCATGTACAAAATAATTCACCTTCCTATAGATTATAGTATCCATGTGTATCTCTCCGGCTTATCATTTAACATATGTTCCTTGTTATCATGGCCAAATTCTTGAACGTGAGTTAAAAAAACTAAACAGCTAGTTTTATCGTAAACGGTGTCGTTTTTTCCTTGGTCGGGTCGTTTACCACTCTGTCTCTTGTATCTTCAATTCTTCATTGCGAACGCGATACAAATTTTTACAATCAACTCATACCTACGCTAACCGTACGAACAGCCATCATGTCATTGTTTAGGTACACGTATTACGATACTCCGGACGGAAAAGACCTCATAAAAAAACTATTCTACACCAACAAACAAATGTCCATCATTGGATTCGGGCTAGCGACATCAGAAATCATACTGGTCAGCAAGCCTTTTGGATATCTGAACACCGCATACAGGTAATAATTATTGCTTATGACAGAAGTAATTCCTTTGTTTTTGTCTATTAAACTGTGTATCTGAAATTTATATACTAATTAATTTTCAGATATGGCCAGCTGATGGGCCCAATGTTCGCTGCCACAACGACGTTCTGTGTAGTAACGCACATTGCCACCAACTTACGTCAAAAAGATGATGAGTTGAACTATGCTATTGGCGGTTTCTCTACCGGTATACTGACGGGTATATTGATAAAACAAAAAATGATTGGTTTTTGGATGGCAGTCACGATGGCGATAGTTGGTGCAACCAAGAAACATTCAAAGCTTAACAATTATGAATTCTATCCTACTTTTCCTAAAGTTCGTAAACCAATATACGGAGATTTCAGAACACCATACAATGATTGGACTCTGTATGAGTATCGACCAAAAGGATGGATAGCTGCCGAAGAACGAAAGCAATAAATTAAATGAAAGTATACCAACAGCAGTTCATACAATAAGTACGTGAGTTTACAATTTAAGTAGTTACGAAATATTCTTGTAATATGTTTTATTTGTTATATATAGTGTTTGATTTGAATTACAAATACATATTGATAAAACTTAATTTTGTTTTTTTTTTAATAAATAGTTGTATAAATTCATAATTGTGTATAAAAAAAAAATTATTCAAGATTGTTTTATAAAAAAATACCTGAAATATAACTATAATTTATTTAAAACTGTTATGACTTATTTGAATTTACTTAAAAAATATAACTAAATAAAATATTTTAGTTTTTTTTTAAACGTATCTTATATTTCCTATTTTTGATTATTAAATATGTTGATTACTTTCATAAATACTTATTGAATTCCAAGGTAATGAACTGATAATTAACTGAAAATGTGTTTTTTCTATTTTTGAATTTTAATATTAATGGTTATAACAATGCTAGAAATAAAAGTTGATTAGATGTAATAATATAGGTATACTTAACAAAATGTTTGTCTGCTACTCTGTTTACCTAAACTATTGAAATATTTATGCACAATTCATAAACTCTAAATTTAAACTTTATATACTAAAATACTTCAAAATATGAAAATAAAAAATATAATATATATATGGTGATTCAAAATAGTTAAAAACTTAAGAATTATAATTCTAAAAAATATTTAAAAAAAAAAAAATACTTCTACTTATTAAATATTTTAAATAATGAGTGTTGTTCAATTAAAGAATCACTGAATAAAACTACTACTATTAAAATCAATAAAATTTATGAGAATACCTATAGAATTTTTATTATGTAATATAGCATAATATTATGAGTACTACAACTTATAATACTAGACTATTGGTTTTGATATAAAAGTTATAGCCACACAATCAAATAGAAGAAATAAGAAGGTTTGTTGCTTAATCAAAGTTCATGATGTATAGTTTTATATTAACAGTATTTATGAAACTTCATCTGTAAATCAACATGTAATTGCTGTTATGTTATCTAAAACTTACATAATATCTACTTACTAATCATACATTTTTAACGCAAATTCTATGTTTCTATTAAGAGTAGTATAGATAATGTAATTTTTAATACTTTATTTCAGTAACAGTTAAATATTTTAGTTTTTTTTAAATAAAAAGTAATTTTGTTTTACTACTTTTTCTTTAATGCTAAGTTCATAAATTTACATCAATATTCTTTAGGAACTATTGCTGCATTTTGTATTAAACGAAATAATTATTTAGTCCATTGACTAATTGATTATTGAAGAAATTAAACAGATATTATTGTTGAATTAAAATTATTATATTTTTACAATAACAATATTATCGTTAATATTAAAACCATTAGGTATAAAAATAAATATAGAAATATTTGAATTTTATTTATTTTTATTATTGAATACATTAATATATAATATTCATAATAATATCAATACTTATGTCTAAGTAATAAAAATTGTTTTTGTTATTTGCTCATAGTATAATGATCATTTGGTATCTTTAAAAACTAATGTCTTATAAATATTTTTACTACTATAATTTTTTCAGTCTTCTTTTAAATATTAAAATTAGCTTGTACTAAAAATAGACAAGTACTAACTTTTATGATACACAATACATAAGATAGTTATTGATTATTAATTTCACAATATAGACTATCTAATAACAATACATATATTATATTAAATGTTGTACCTATTTTTACTGCACATACAATCATATATATTATGTTAATCTCTTAGAAAACTTTCGATTTAGATATATACATTATTATTAGTTATAGCTAACTAGAAAAAAACTACTTATTATATTATGCAAAGTTACATGATTTAAATTAAATATTATTGGTTACTCATCTAGTCATAGGTATCTTTTTATCTCAAAAATGTTTTAAAACTAAAATGTGCAATTTACTACTTTTATTTTATTTCAATACTATAAGACATGAAACCATGTTGCCACATATTAAATTATGCTTTATACATTACAATAGTAATCTGATTTACTAATTTTTTGCTTAATTACTTATTACTTTCTTTTTAAAAACATATATCTAAACGTAGGTATGTAGGTACCTACCTGTTGAATAAATAATGAAATTAATTTAACCACGAGAAAATCATGAAAAATATTCTCATCATTTTATTGAACATTTTATAACTAACAATCTAAGCGCTACAACAATTTATGATTATTTTGTGTTACCAAAATAATTAGACTATAAAGCATTATTATGAAATTTTGAAGCCATTGGTGGATCGCCACCCTCCCCTTCTCTTAGATATTAATTTTTACTATGTATACATATATAATAATACCTACAATTATCAAATTGATATTAAATACAATAATAAACGAATTAAACGTTACCTAATAAAACAATTTCATACAGTTAATTAATGATTAATAGTAAGGGGAATTCCCCCTTACTACCAAGAGATTTATAAAAATTTGAATCCCCTTGGTTGAACCTCAAATACACTACTAGTTATGGGTATATAAGCGAATCGATTAAAATAAATAAAACGGACGCACATTTTTACCTAATAGAGAAATTAACACGATGATTTGTGAATGTACCGGATATAACGTATAATGGATTGTAATTAGCTTTGTCGAGATTATCGAATGCATCCATTTTATGCGATATGTTGGTGTTGGGGTATGTGAGAAGAAACAAGCGTGCAGAAACGCAGTGCAGCATACCTACATACGATGGACGATGGATAAAAATTGTATATTTTAATGTTTTATTATTAAATAAGTATAAGATACTAAATGCAACTCGCAAATGCTTTTTAACGGGATCTCTCATGTAATGGGACACTGTGGTCTTGAGTTGAAAAATGTGTTATACATATACTTCTATGATTTATTATTATATACCTACATAATAATAAATAGCAACAAGACGTGTATGTATAAAATTAGTTTGCACCGAACGGTAGATGTGATTAATCTGTGAGGGAAATCCACTCGCGTGAACATTACAATACTTACTCTTTGGCCGTTTTCCAGAAATATGAAAGTCCGCGGAGATTTACAATGTAACACGCATAATTTCACGATAAAACAACGTTAGTTTTTGGCTTGAAAAAAGCGCAAGACGATATGATATTAATATATTATATAGTTCGTTCACGACCATGGCTGTTATTTTACTTTTATTATTTCAAATGTGTATTTTATTTTTTGTGAGGGGTGCATACAAAAGTATATTATGGAATATGAAACACAACCTCAGATTTTTTTTAATCTTCGTACATATTATAAATATATTCGATTTTAAACAATATATTTATGTATATCTGCCGAGGCACAGACTATAAGAATGACAAAAGCATTTTATGGATATGGTATTTGTCTTTCGGAGAACGAATGCGTCTTTACACCGTTTCGATAATACACTAGAATTTAACAAAACTTTAATGCTATAAAGATTTCGGAGCTGACGCGTTTATGGTACAAAACTTTGTCTAACAAGACAAATTTTACACTTTATGAAATTGATTTTAAACATTTTGTTTTTACTCGAAAAGTGAAGGTTACATTGAACACAGATTAAATTATATAAGTATTCAAAAGCTGTAAAAATCATCTATATAATATTACAAATTACGCACGATATTAGTATATAATGGTTAATAAATATTAATAATACGAATATGTAAATTAACTAACTACTTTGAAGTTTAGGTCATAACTTAGATACTTTTTAAGTAGTATCTAATAGATAAATCCTGTAAAACGCATACCTGTAATAACTTATTATACCTTCTTAATCATAGTTGTGTAACATAGACTAAGTACCTGTAGATGACATTTAAGTGTCATAACTGGGAGAAGAAGTTTCGAGCCGTATTGAAGTTTGATGGCGCCCTTGGCGAATTACTGCCCTAATGGAAAATTTTCGTTTATAAAAAAAAAAACATTTGAAATATACAGGCAATAACTAATAAACTTTAATAAATATCTATATTTATATTACTTTAAAACATAAACAATTAATCCGTCATAAAAACTTGAATTTATTTCATCAATTTTTTTTTTTATTATCAAATCAAATAATAAATTAGTTAATTGTTTATGCTTACCAGTAAATATCAACTGAAGTATCTCTATCTCTTAATATTTAATTATTCTCAAAATATAATTACACAGCCGTATGGAACACTACAAGCAAACAACAATAGAAGGTATTTTCCGAATAACAGGAAACATACATTTCGTATAAGTACAGTTACACTATATACCTACCCTACAAGAATATTACCCCCATATCTATTATACATAAACTTTATAGATATGACATGTAAAATTAATTTTTAATATTTCAAATTTTGTGCTCCAAGAACTTTAACATTAATAATTTTTATACAATAAAAATATAGCAAAACTCTACGCTATTAGTTGTTATAATAAATAGAATTTTTTCAAATATTACCTAAAAATTATTACATAAGTAGTAATAAAATTTACACTCTTGGTCCATGCTCTCTTGCCTTGCTCTGAATATGTCCCTGGGCTCAAAGGTTGAATAATCTCAGGACTTTTGATATTAAATCTTAATTTATCAACTATCGTATACTACATCAAATTTTGTATTTTAACTATCAATTTAATTCTGATGAGGAGTACCTATATAATAAATAATAATACATGAAAATGTACGGTTATTCCTAATATTCCTACAAATTCATTCTCCCATTCTCCCCTCTGTGAATAATCGAGAAATATATCACAATACATGCATAAAGATACGTTTGTATATACATATAAGAAATACGTCACTTGTAATACTTCAGGCCTCGGGCGACATTTAACACGACATAGATATTTATTTGTAGTTTGATAAGCTAAGGTGTTAGATGCTAAAAAAACTTGCACCTATTACGTATCAACACAATGGATGTATATTTCATTGAAATATATCATATTATTGGGTTTTATTTTACTTATTTTTCAACATCGTGCAACCATACAGTAGGTATTGCTTTTTAACGTTTCACATTTCAAATGTAATTAAAATTTTAAACCAATTCAAGTGTAATTACTTATCGCGTTCTAAAGTTCATTAAACAATTAGAAGCAAAGTTCAGTGTAAGTCGAACAAATCAATAATATATTTTTGACTTTATCAGTTAAATGCATATATGTATACTGTGTACCAATCTTAAGAGGTTTTAACTTTTATAGCAATTACATGTACACCTATATATTATATTATATAAAGTTACTAGTTACTATAGAGTATATATCTTACTTAAATTAAATATGAGTTACAACTTTTTATCCATGATACTCTTTTGTCATTTTTGCTGCTGAAGTTTAAAATTCTCTAACTATATATAAGTACAATTTAAGTACTTAGTTATTACAAATTCTGATTTTCGAAGATAAACTCGAACCCGAACATATTTTTATTATTTTTTGTTACATAATATATTTAATAAATAGTATTTACTATTTATCTCAATACCTATATCTCACTCCTAAACATTTTCAAGATAATATGCATCTGTTCACATCAAAGTTTATAGTGTCGGATAATTTTAGTTAAAAAATAGTATGAATTATCATAAAATTATCAATAATGAAAATTATACCAAGTACTTTATCTGGGGGTTAACATAGCCTCTGCAAAACAACCAATTTTTTAATCTAAAATATCTAATATTTCAGAAGTAAAAACTAAAAATTGACAGTCAAGCCATCGTAGTAATATTGTTATGTATAATGTTACTGCAATAAGTTTTATGACTTTAAAATCGTTTTAGGGTGTTATTTAACCAATCTAAATAACCGATTTTTAAATGGTTATTACATCAAATTAAGACAGTACAATAATAGGACACTCATATAAATTATTTCAAAACAAAATTTCCTTGAATTTAAATTTTTAATTATTTTAAAACTGACTATACCAAACCCCCAAAAAAACTATTGTACTATCATCACGAAATAGATACAATATTTGATATAAATTTCAACTGTTCTGTGATACTATCCTCTTTATACAATTATCAAAATAAATACCTAGTAAATTTAATACAATATAGAATATACATGTCTACAAAAACGAATTCGATTGTAAAGTGTTATTATTCGTCCTAATTTTGTTTTTTGATAGAAAGGATCAATATAATATATCTATACTCAATAGTAATGTATTATCATTATTTTGGGTGAAAAAACAAATCAGCAATATAGTTTCAGGTAAATATTATAACGTGTTTTAATCATGATAAGTGTTTTTATTTGACAAACAAGTTAGTTAATTATTTAATAACATGATCCATACAGCAATAGAGACTACTGACTAGGGTGTATTTTTATGGCAAAAATCTCCATTACAGTATTATTGTTACTAATATTATCATTATTATTACGCGTGAACAACGGCAAAAACAACAGCAACAAAATAGCCGCAGCACGATAACGAGTAAATCAGTAAATTATAAATTGCGATTTGATGATATTACACCACGACATAATATTGTTTCGGATTTTTCAATAGTATTTGTAGTAATTCGACGGCTGTTGGTGATGGTAGCCGATGTCCGCATGTGACTGATGGTAATAGTGTTGGGGCGCTTCGATTTTCTTGACTACAGCGTTGAACCCGTGCTCGCGGTCGGCCGTGTACTCGACCACTCGGGTGGAACCATCGGGTTCCACCAGACTGTACGATCCCTTAACATTACCGTTGCCGTCGCTCACTTCTTGTTGGCTCTTGATGTCCTGTGTGTGCAAATCCTTCACACCGTACTCGAAATGGTATGGGGTGGCGGACGATGAGGAGTGCGCGTAATCGTTGTAGCCAACCTGCAGATGTCCTGCACCGTCGTAGCTGACGTCATCGTCGTAGTAACCCTTGTATTCCGGTGGATAAGCAAAAGCCACGTTATGGCCAAACAGAGTTATGACAGTGGCGAACACTACGATAAACTGTATAAAAAAGAACAATAGGTATACGTTTCAATATTGCATAAACACTTCAGCTGATCCGATTAAGTATAATGCCAACGCATTTACCTTCAATATACCACGTTAATTGAAACCTACAAATATTTTTAACGTGGTCATTTGAGTAATTTTTGACAAGACATATAAAAAACGGTTTTAAAATTAAATCCAGTTAAAATAACTATCTTAATACGTGTAAATAAACAAAAGGAAAATTATGTACTGATAAAAAAATTATTTATTTTTCGTGAATTAACGAATCCGTACTCAATAGCCCCTCTTTAAAATGTGAAATTCAATAAATTGGCTTCAAAGTCCACATCGATCGGTATAAGAAGATATCCTATATTAAATACATACCAAATTTCAATACCGCATATATGCGATGGACAGTCGGAACTCCTCCCTTTAAATATCCATGTATACAGATAATCATGATAAATAAAGTGATGAATAATTATAATTACGAGCTGGGGTGAACTGGGCCACTGCGGGATGTTCAGATCAGTGGTGTAGTTGGAGTAGAAAAATCTCCTTTTTTAAAAAACAAGTATAGTTTTTGTCCACTACTCATTAAAATATCAACTCTTTTGAAAACCCTAGAATTATGAATATACTTACTTTGATCACAGAACAAACAAATGGCTTAGTTTTTTTACCCGTTCTGGTCTTCCGGCATTGATCCAAGACTAATGAAAACATTCCACGTGGCCATATTTAACTACTAAAATTTCTTAAATACTGAGAAATATTTACTTCTGACCTCAAAGTACTAACAATATACAATTTTCAACAGAAACCACCTTTAAAGTTTCATTAAAAAATTTGTACTGCTTTAAAATGTCATAACAAAAAAATATGAAAAAACACATCATTCTGAAATTAATAAATTTATTACTCCGTTCAAAAAGAAACATAGAATAGTATGATATATTTAGATATAATTTTTTCTTTCAAATTCCCTTATGACTTTTAACTTTAACGTGAATCCCTGGTTTTCAACATAAATATATTTTTAAAATAACAATGTATTGTATTATTTAGTGTTTAATATGGGTGCACAAAACTACAATTGTTATAAATGTATAATATTGTTCAATTAGACATAAAATATGATACGTATTTTAAAATATCATGCCAAATACATTTCTGGATATATCATTAGTAGTACATTTTTCAAATTATTTTTTTTTTGCAAGTACACACAATATTATAATACTATATGCATAGCATACATTCCAAACCTATTTTAATATCATTGTGATAGCCATAAAATTTTATTTTATTATAATATTTAATATAATTTTATGAGAAATTAATCGTCTCTTTACTATCAGAAAATATTATTTCGAATATGTTAACAAGCACTAAACCATTTAATTTATAAGTAACAATAATAAACATATGATAGAATTATTTTCTATAAATTGATTACCGTCTTCACAGTAACATTCTTATTTTGGTATATCTATAATCTATATAGATACGTTTGGATACTTTAGCTGATCATAGACATGCACTTAACTTTTATTAATAATTTAATAAATAGTAAAATAAAATCTACAGTTGTAATGTCTCAAACTATTTTAAAAAATTCCCTAGTGTTATTCTATTCTTTTCCATATAATGTATTTAATTTTGACATCTTTTTTAAATTAAATTATATAATTAACTTAGTAGGTACTTATCTCTATTAATAATTGTATTAATTTTATGATATTTTTTAAAAATGTGTGACTTTTATTTTAAAACTAAAACAAAGTAATGAACTATTAATGAACAATTTAAATTGAGATTCGACCATAAAAAATATTAAATAAAATAATAATACATAGGTATTAAAAAAAAAATGTCAATGTAAAAAGGTAAACATAACTTAATAATCTTACCTTGGTAACCATTTTGAGAATCTTGTACATTAAAATTGTAGGTAAGATGAATATAAATCTTTATTTTAAAAAATAAATCGAAAAAAAAAATACTGATGCGTATTCAAAGTTTGCTTACAGTATTTATACTACAATGCCTATATCCCACTCATTTGATTGTTCACCTAGATTCTTGAATTAAATTATGTAGCCCAATTACATCAGCTCATTAAGAAAAAGTTACACACATAATCGTCTTCCTTGATTACATTACCTATATATTATAAATGTTGCATAATATATTAATTAATTGTATAGTACATTAATTAGCCTTTTTTTTTTAGTAAAAAAAATTTTTTATTAATTTTATTACGATAAGTACATTTAGGTCACATGCGACGCTATTGACAAATTTAATGAACCTATTTTAAATTTTAATTGCTTTATATGCTATTTTACCGTTTAAATTACTTTTTACTGTTATTTAAAAATGTTCTAAAAATATATAAGTATTTTATAATATTTATTGTGGATTACTAAAAAAAAGTCAATTTTGGACATATGGCTATAAAAGAGAATTAACTTATTCTACATTTAATATTATAAATGTATATTAAAATAGTGTATTGAATTAGTCTTTCTATTAAGACTTAAGTAATTATACAATTCTTGGGTATTAAATAGAAATAAATAGTTTCAATGATATTTATTTATTTATTTTTTTTTGCAATTCAATATTTGTTTCTAGTTAGTATTGAATTAATATTGTAAACATGATGCGATAGACAATTTTAATGAGGTTTTCAATGAACATGGCAGAAAATTTACCGAGCCACACGGCTACTAAAAACAACAAATATGTTAACAGAACGTTAATACCATGTGCCCACTACAACATGTGTACAAAATTATTATAATACAAACACGATGCGTGCTTTTCATGACATAGAATCAATTGGTTTGTTGGCGGGCAGTGATGGGTACCTACAATAGTGGTATTATTTACCCTGAACTCGACCGCCCGTCAGACCATAATTGTTTTGGACCTGAGCTCCAAGCTAAACAATATAAATACAACAATATATATGCTATAACTGTAATACTGAACATTACAGCAGCTGAAGTCATACATGCCTCTCTAGATCGATTCGTCGTGTCTCATGAGTAATAATTATTATTCGTTCGCTGCTGGCTCATACATAACAATATTAAATTTAAGTGTCGTATTGAAAGAGCTTAATTTCAGAGCCATGGATGAGTTTACGAATAATTTTGACAGTTAAATAAATAAATAGTTTGTAGTGCTTCTTCAACTAAAGTGTTTGATAAAAAAGTATTAATTAAAATAAGACATTATAATATTATATAATACTACCTAATTAAAAATATATATTATGTAATAGGTTTACACGTCTACCATTCTATATAACCCCAAAACTTAACTAATCTAAATAAAATAATTATATAGCTGCAATAATCTAAGTATAAATTGTAGTAATGTGAATAATACTGGAATAGTTGAAATTTTGAATAATAAGACCCTGTTGGAAATATTTTAATAATACTTCTTTGAGAAACTCAAAATATTATTAAAGCATTTTTCTGTGTTGATGCAATATTATCTGAACAGAAGAAACGGATAATATTCTGTTTCGTTACAGTTTGCACAATTTTATAAGAAGAAAATGAAATTAAAAATCAAAAATATATTTACAAAAAATTGTTATGTCCTTTTATAATTTTGATCATAGTTTAAGCAATTGAGTATCTATACGATTAAATACTTTGTAGATAGTAAATCAAAAAAATAAAATTTATAACCTGTTAAAAAATTACTATTATTTATCACATCTATAAAGATATTAATATTTGTGATTTATTTGTAATATTATACTGATCATTAATTTTTATAAGAATATAGTAATTATTTTAATAGAATAAAATAGTATAGAATATACAATCCTATTCATTAGGGTGTACCTTAAAGTTCTTAATTATTTCTATAATATAATAACATAATACTTCATTTTAAAATTAATTCCTCGAAAAAATCATTAAATCAAATTATTATAAAACATCTATATCTATATAGTATATATGCTATAAAAATACAAATAGGTATGGATGTGATAAAAAAAAACTGAATGAAATGACCAAATAAAAATTTAATTTTCTACTAAAAACACAGATTTTTGTAATAATTATTAATTTATTTCTAAAAACAAAATAATGATAATTTAATATTAATTTTAAATAGGTAAGTAGTAAATATTTAATGCATAATATAATTTTATGAATATGATCCCATTTTACATTATTTGAATAAAATGTACTTAATAGTGATTTCAATTAAGTTTAATCGGTCTTGACCTGTAATATTGATCTTTGAAATATTCTAAGTAAATTTTCTAACTTAAATACTGAAATGCCTTTCTGCCCTTACCTACTATAGTCATCAACATGGTACAAAATAATCGGAGACTTATACAAACTTTTCCAAACAATTATTTGTAAATTATTCACGTAAATGAAGTTTATCTAATAGTTCAAAGGGTACCATTATAATTTGTTAGAAATTTATTTTACTTTTACCCAGTTCCAACAAAATGATTCGAAATTATTTGATGATATTGAGTAATGTATACAATTAGTATAAGATAAAAAGATTTAACTACACATTTTTAATTCTTTTTTTAATTTTGTTTTATTAATATTTTGTGCTTACCGATATTTATTTAATATATTTATTTTTTAGATGTCTAAAATTAGAATTTTATTCTAAGTTATAAGTGTTTTTCTTTAATATTTTTTGACCATATAATATTCTAATGTATAAATTATTTTGTTAATCAATTATGATTTATTTTTCTCATTATGTTTTTGACCAAAACTATTATAGTTAATTATTTTTAATGTATACCATCAAGGCAATACAAAATTGCAAAAAAATTCATTCTATCATTTTACCGTTATAAACTTTAATTTATATTCAAATAGAACATAAAAGTTAATTAATTAATTTCCGTTCAACTACTAAGATAAAATAATTGGCCAATTTATAATATTATAATATATTTTAAGTTAGATAAAACTAAGAAAGCATCTAGTAATTTAGCTAGTTTAATATATACGTATATTATGTGTTTTGAATTTAATCAAATCATTTAAAACGATTTTGATAATAATTAGCTGATATATTATTACATACTAAATATTAATATCTTTAGATTAAAAAAAAAAAAGCGTAGTCGTAGTTAGCACTTAAAAGTAGTCAAGTTTATGTAAGTACAGTGTTAGTTACAAATATTTAATCTGTGGGAATTATTTTTATTTCATTTATTTAATTTATAAGTGACGTGTACCACGAGTATTCATTAATACAAACTAGTATGATAAATAAATTGCATTGATCAACCGTTTTAATTTAGAAAATTTATATTCTTATGGGACAACGTGCATCTATTTTTGATAAACAAACTATTATATCCCTGGAAAAAAGTACAATTTTAATTTAAATTGATTCATTAATATAAAAGAAAATGTACAAAAACCAATGCCAGGACTGTTAGCGTATTTTTCTTGAATTAAACTCTGATTGAGATAAATATACAAGTCACAAGTCTAGGTCAGAAAAAGCGGGAAAATATTGATTTAGCTTCCCTAAGTTCTCCTCTAAGTAGATTAGGCCACTTTTTTTTGGAATACATCACACTAAAAATAACTTACTACATGTATACCATGTTATTTTGTAAAAATTTTAAATTCATGTGAAAATGATGTAAGAAATGTCTATGTATTTTTGTAATTTATATACGGATATAAGACTAACTTATATGGAATCTCGTACAAAACTTTCAACCTAATGAAAAATTTCCTATCCATATTCATAAGAAAAATACTTAAACAAATATAAAATTTCTTGTATCTAAAAAAAAAGAAAAAAATATATACAAATAGCTTTAAATAGCTCAAAAAAAAAATCAAAATTTTATTATGTATAGAAAACAATAGTATAAACGGTTTGTTAAAATCTTAAATTTTTACGGCTCTTTATTTTTATATTACAATAAATAACAAAAATCATTTGAGAATAAATAATTATTGTACATTGAATATCTATTGTCGTAAAAACCTCAAACGTTTATAAAAAATTGATTTAACTTTCTGCGGATAATTTTTTTTTTTTTAATAGGTTGCATATTATTTATACAACCCTATATATTAAATTTTCAAATTTTAAATACAATCTGAATTTTTTTGCGAATTTCCTACTACAAAATAATGGATAGAGTTTTGATATTTTTGCGAATTTTGTCAAAACCCTAACTTAAAATTCTTATAAACAAAATAGAAAATTTCAATTTTCTTGAAATCGCTCAACAAAATACAAAATATTTTGAAAATTTCACCATATTAAATAAAAAAGTATTGTATAAATACTTAATAAAAATTATAAGTTTTTAGAGTTTTATTGTTTTTACTGTTTATAAAAAAGTACTAGGATTTTTTTTACTTTTGACTACCTAAAGTAACAACTAAATCCAATTTGTTACCAACAACCACCTACATTATTAAAAATCGATAAAATAAAATTTTTATTGTCCCAAAAAATGATGACAGACAAAAAAAAAAAATAAGCACGCATCATTGTAAAATAAACACATTGATCAAAATCTCAAAATAATTCATATAATGATATTACAATTATTGTGTTAAAATAATACTTGTGTATCAATGCTTATAAATAAATATTTATTAGAACTTTTTTTTTAAATATTAATAATATTAATTTACCACGGTGTACAAATATTGTTGGCGTTTATTTAATACTAATATAATTATGATTGCACGGCGACCTGAATAGACTACTTTAACTACACCAATATCTTAGATTCACTATTTCGATATATTGTCTAGTCATATTACACGATACACACGTATTCCTAAGACAATTTAATAATTTAATATAAGTATGACTTGTTATGAATTAATTTGACTTAAAACGTTTGAATAAATTATAATGAATTAAAATTTTTTCAATAAAAAATATATACATTTTTTTTTTTTTTTTATAGCTATAAAATATTGTACAAAATTGTATAATCTCTTATAACTATTTCTAATTTATATATTCCTAAATTAGTTACCTCAGTATTTGAAGTACTGTAGCCACAGTATAAAATAATATTAGTATGTTAATTAATCATCATATTTTATTTTCACATTTTTTTTCATTTCTCGCCATCAGTTTAATACACTTCTAAATCACAGTTTTAATTCAATAAGTACATATCTTATTACCGATCGTGAGATATGTGTTTTACCATTATCATTATAACTAGTAAACTAACGCTAGATCGATATGTATGAATAATATATCTATTACATAAATACCATTTTATCATAAAACAAACGACGATAATATAAAGCGAACAAACCGTCCAAATCTCCGGTCATTAACAGACCACACACAATCTAACTTCCTATTCAAACAAAACACACACTATTAACCAAATTTAAAAATGTCTTCACTATACACAATCCACTCTTCTCCGGCCCATGGTAAAACTCTCTCTACAAATACTCCTTTCCCCACTATTAATCCTTTTATATCTTCATCAACGCAACCTCCCTCATTTTCATCCATCCCAACTCCCGTAAAACGTAATTTAACTAAAGATATCCCTACAACCAACTACGGATAAAAGTATAAAACAGAATATCAAATTACGCATTTGTAGCGACCAATAAAAATACTCCCTGTAGTGAGCGGCCTATCGTCTCTAACACAATTGACAGGATACCACTAAAAGAATATGTCGTGATAAATAAGATGATGACCATATTATTGGCCTCAAAAATATCAAATTTTATTCGAGAATCTGTAGTAACCCTTTTTATATATTTCTTTCAAATAAACAAATACTCAACTCCTTATAGAAAATACTCCAACAATAAAAATAAATAATAATATAATTATTAATCAAATTTAAATCATATCTAATATATGCCCTTTCATACATCTCACCAAACAATACTAAACGTTTTAAAAAACTGGATATTATTTCTAAATTACATATCTATTATCTTAAATCTGATATCAACAAAAAAGGATACGACCATATAATGAATATTCACTAGTAAAAATGCATAAAACATGAAAATATAAATAAACTTCCTGGGTCTTTAACAATTAGTCAAAACCAAATAGAAGTCAGAAATGTTTTCACAGATGACAAAATCACTTATGCTTCGTGAGTAAATCCGCAAGCTGAATTTCCAACAAACAAATAAAACCCTACAAATTCACTTAGCCTTACGCAGTTCTCACAATCGGGTTTAACAGGAGGAATGGACACACAACTTAATGAAATAACATATGGACATCCCGCAAAATATACAATTAGATAAACGACTGGAACAAATGTCAAAAATCCGTATGAATATAGAAAACGAACCAAAAACCATAATCTTTCTTACATCTCAAATAATTCTACCAGGTTTAGTTAGGTTACACAATAATTTATTTTACAATAAATTTACTATACCTGAAACTTTCCATCTCACCTGTCGAATACATATATGACTTTTTCCTCTCCCCATTAACTACCACTGGATTGAAAATAGGAAAAAAACTATACACATAAATGGAACCATCAAAACACATTACTTAGGATTCACTATCTCTTAAAATCAATAATCTCGTCACACTCGCATAGATTTATAAATACACCAACGTTTATAAACTCAATTGTGTCGTTTAATAAAAATAATAATAATAATAATTAACATAAAATAATGAAAGGAATAAAGGTCTTTCTTATGAATGTACAGATTATCTAAGTACATAATCTCCTACCACATGAAATAATCTATATGTTGAATTATATATTTATACACTATACATAATTTTATACCCTTAATATTTTTTAATTAGAAATCATTTATGTTAACAGTTGACGTATGCATCGATGTATACATAAATTATTCTAGTCTTTGTAAAAACAAAAGAAAAATAATTCTTTAAAATTTGAGTTTCAAATAAAATAAGTTCTTGTTAAATACTTTTACAAAAATATAAATAGGTATTACAAACGAAAACACCTCTATGTTGTGATGAATTGAGATTGAAGTCATTCATATGTTATGTGATATTCACTAAAAAAAAAGCTTATTTTCAAATCCACTTACAATCTGTTAGTAAAAGTAATGGATCAATTATTTTCTATTAAAAATATTTTTATTTCATTTCTTAGCTCAAAAAATCGCGATAAGACTTTCCCACAGCTAAGCCATTGGACTGTTGTAAAATATGGTATATTTAGATACTCTGTTTCTATTTCTTTCAAAAAGTCTTGAAATTGACGATGCCTAAAGTGAACTCGAGTGGATAAAATTTATTGTTGATATAACTGGATTCATAACACATGACAAGTTTAAAGTTTTCCAAACAATAACTGCTGATGAATAATACAAAGCAAATTCTTTGATTTTAAATATTATTTTTCACAACTCGTAAATATCTGATCAATTAAACCTTTTTTTTTTTTTGTATCACACATAATGTTTTTCACAATTACTAGTAATATATTTAATATTTTTTCATTTTAATTATGCTGTAAAAATGATTTTTATTTAGCTTTAAATATGCCTATGCTTGTTGTAGTTTAATGCGTGAAAGTGGTTCATTTGAAACTTCTAAATCTTTATTAACATCGCGAATAAACAAAAGTAGCTGCTACGTGTCACATGCATGTGTTGACTCGTCAAGTGTTATGCTAAGCGAAATGAATTCTTGAGCTTTATTTTAAGCCTGAAAATTTAAATTATTAATAATATCGTAAATTTTACGGATGACTGTATAAGCAAAAAGGCTAATATTTTTAAAAGTATCAATTTTTTTCTGGATACATTTCTATAACTGCTTAAATGACGCATTCTTTTATTAAACTACCACGAATAAACTTTTTTTTTTTCCAATAAAGGTGAAGTACAAAAACTATCCTTATTAATATATTATTTTGTTCTTTAAATAAAAATTGTTATGATGAAAAATTATTATGAAGTTACTGCAATTTATCTAATTAAACATATTATTTGGTTACCTATAAATTAACAAATAATCTAACTTTTCATTAAAAATAAAACCTTCTGAATCTATTTTTCTTTTCGGTCCTCTTCTTGACGTTTTAAGTAAGTAAATTTTAAATTGGTAAGTAAAATAAATAAGTGTTTTAATAAATTCGCTAAAAACGTAAGTATAAACGTAGAGATAACTGAACAGACGTTGTCTATAAATTTCGACAATGTGGTTAATCTTTTTTACAGTTTAAATGTATCTAATCGTTCAGCTCGTAAATTATGATCCAACCAATACAAGTGATAATTGACACGTGTACGCAATAACAACTAAATATTACACATTATTTTGAATTCTTACCATCTTTTGGAGGGCTGGTTAAAACTTGTTCACGGGCTGTGAGCCGTAGTTTAGAGACCCCTGATTTATAATATTAAATTGCTTGTTTTAAAATTACGGTTATTGGTATACTTGTCAATATTATAACAGTCGTAATTTTAGGTTTTTCCCATAATGTGAATTACTTATTTTATGGGTTTTAACTTAAATTGATTACACAGTATAAGTTAATAATGTTAATGGTGGTTATAAATTCAGTGTAGATCCACACTGTGTAATTAGTAATTAACTTTATTATTAAATAATAAATACTCATACTTTAACTTAGATATACGTTTTACCGTAGTAGTACAATTTATTAGAGAATTTGTTATTTGTTTTATCTACTAACAATATTAGATAGGGATACAATTAAATATAAAATATGAAAAACCATTTATTATGTAAATGTAATAATTTTTTGCAGTAAAATGTCATACAACGATATCGTATTTCGAATAATTTTATGAACTAAATAACGCTTAAAAAATTGTAATAAATGTATGTAACTTACATCATATTACAAAAAATGCATTTATTGTTAACTTCAAAATTAATTGATTACCATTTGATTTTAATATTAATTATAATATTAAGATGATTCGTCTGATGAAATTTCAAAACCATACTATTACGATAATATAACATAATAACTTTTTGCTAATGTATCACAAATCTTCTGACAATTACGTGGATATGATAAAATGATATAAATACACATTAATATATCGTCAACTATAACTATGGGATATTAAAAAAAAAAAAAAAACACTAAAAATGTGAACTACAGATTATTGTATAAAATCATTTCATTCTATATTATCTATTATTATGTTAACATATATTATTAAAAACGTTACATTTAAAAAAAAAATATAGGAGCTGCGTTTTACAAAATTTTATATTCAATTGCAACGCAACTTTTATATTATATACATATGTTTACTCTAATAGAAATATTGTATGAATATTAATTATTACTAATGAACTTAATTTTTAAATAACCATTGTAGTTTTTATGTACCTATTTAAAATTTCGTAAGATTAACTTAGAAATTTCTTAAATTTCACATTTCATAGTATAGTTATTAGTTGTGTTGTTACATAATTACATTATCTATGTAATATATTGTATAACATCTTTGTTGTAAAATAAATATATTATACTCCATTACACCAATATATCCTTATTTACCTACGCATAATGTTGTAAATCTAAATAGACGAATAAAACGGTTTACAATGGTCAATAAATTACAAAAAGGATTTACATGAAATCATGTGAACATTGTAGATAATATAAAACAAGCTTCGAACAACCTGCGTTTTAGTAGGTTACTATAACATGGTAAAATAATAATTGGAATATCTGTACATTTTACTCAGGTAATGTGTAAAATTCTGTATTTAAAACAATTATTTTAGTTTAATAAATAATAATATAAAAAGTAAATCAATTAAAAAGTAAATTAAATTTATAGTACAAATATTACAAAATCTTTTGCTAACTCTTAACTAAACTGTTCCCGAAGAGAATTTAACTTAGTCTCAATCGGGGCAAAAATAACAATCAATACTAAGGCTGATGTAATTATAACAATAAACAGCACGTGAATGAACAGCCAGAATTTTCGGAATCCAGAATGCTAAAAAAAAAAAGTATTATGTATAATAAAAAATAAATATGTAATGCTAATTATATTTTGTGCATACACTACGCCACAATAATTATGCATTGATGTGATTAAGATTTCGTAAAAAAAATAAATGTATCATATATAAATAATATAATGATACAATATATATTATTTATATATATATATGTAAATTATCGAAAACATAATATTATAACAGATTTGGTTTGGCAATTCACTAACCGGTGCATCTTTGTGTTGTTCGTAGCTCATCGGACTTCTTCCGTTGTGAAGATCTTTCATAGGAAACGTGTTTATGCGCATGCTTCCTGATTTTTCACTCAAGCAACCGGATATCTAAACCACAATATTCAATCGATAAATGATCAATAAGTGTACGAATAAATTGGTAAAAAACACTGTAACATAAATATATACATTGAGTGTAGTTTGTGCTTACCGACAATATTAAATGAATGATAACGTAGAAGCCTACGTAAGCCACTAGTATCCAATCCATCCACGCAGGAAGTTCGGCTTTGCTGAGTGAGACAGCAAGAAATATGGTTAAGACTACGAACATAAAAAAAACACGAATGTGCGTATGAGAGACGTAAATCGTCGATGGGATTATAAAAAATAAAAATACGTCGAGAAGACTACTCACTGGCGAATATATGAGCGGCGTTTCCAACCAGCCAATGGATCCAATTGAAAATCGGTCTCTTCGATGAGTCAGGATGCGGCCGGAACGCTGCGAAAATTGGCTGGAAAAATGCCAACACGGTAGTGACAACTCCTAAAAGAGCGTGCGTTTGACTAGGACCGGACACCCATTCGCCAAGTTCCACAAATATGCAAGCTGACCCGGCCAATGAAAGGATCCAAGTGAACATCATTAGCAAACGATGCCACTGTGGGTTGAAAAATAAAATAACATGTTTATTGTTTTTATCATATACTGACACAGCATAATACTATATTATTCTATAACAAATACTATTATTATAATATATCAGTGAATTTTTACAAATCGTGCATTTATACGTATTTTAAAACCCAAAAAATATGTTTTTGGAAATTTGAATACAAATAGAATAATATTTATATTTTAGCGATACAAATTTTATCAAACAATATTTATTATAAATATGCGCACGGTAAAATAAAATAATCACAGATTCGATTTTATTATCCCGGTTTAGTTAAAACCATATGAAATGAAAATTTTGTTTTTTACACAACAGTAAATATAGAAACTGCAGTGTACAATATATAATACGTACAGTACAATATCAATTTAATTATTATAATACAAAACGCTTTCTTAGCAACTTACCCCAAACCACAAGTCCTTGGAACAACACGAACCTCCGACCCACGTCTGTTTGTAATACCGAGCGACGACTATACCTATGCTGGCCGCTCCAATCCACGCGACAATCATAAATGAACCGTGTAACCTCAAAAGCAACTTTGACGAGGTTCTCAATGATTTGATTTCCGACAACGCACTCGACTCGGCGGTTGAGGTATAGGCCAAGTCATGGTAGCCAACACTCCGTTCTGGAGTTCAAGCACATAACACATTCATTTAATAAATTACAGTTATAATTTTATTTGTTTTTATTTTTTTCTGAGATTATGATAATATTTCTGTTGTTTTTATTATCATCATCGACATCATTATTGTTATTATTATAGATGTCTTTCATCTGTTTTACCTTTTAACGATGTTCCGGCGGCGATCAGTAAAAAGTATTTATTTCTGATCAGATCATAGTTGACTCCTTCTACTTTAGTGACAGCGTCCCGTACGACATTACAGTAAATCGTACCGTCGATAAACGATGAGTTTAATAGTGTGAGTCCATTTTGGCTCTATAAACATACAAAGTGAATATAACAAACATTTTTAAAGCACCGATGCCATGTTTAGAGACAAAAATATGCTGCTCACTGTTAAACGTTTGTTGCTCTTTTGATTAGGAACGTTCCATGACATATAAGCTTTAACCAGATTCGTACCGACGTTTTCGTGGACGCATTCCATGACGCTGTCTCCTCCCTGAAAGAAGAAAAAAATTAACGTCATTAAAATAGAATCATTTGCATTGTATTACGTAACTCGTTCGATTTTTTACATTGTCGAATACGTGACTATTATATCCATATATTACGACAATAATGTAGAGATTTTAATAAATAATAATATAATAACAATAACAATGATCGACCACAAAACAGTCACTATCCATGTTTTTGTCCTCGGATCCACAACTAAAATTTAACCAGGTTCTCAATAACAAGTCGCCCATATTTTACAAGACTATGCCTTGGCTATTAACGTCTTCCATTTCATTCTTTCGATTTTTTTTCGTAACAATTCCGCTTTGTTCGCACTGTACTATGAATAATATACTTTTAACCTTCAACATCTTCCCACTTAAAATAATCAAAGATTTCGGTTGTTTCCATCATTGAAAAATTATAATATACCTTTAGAACCCCGTAATAATTGGCACTATTTTCGATTCTCTTACTATGTTTTTTTTTTTTTTTTTTTTTTTTTTTTAGTAAATAATTGATTAGGTAAGTATTGGTTTGTGTTTAAATCAGTTAATTAAATGTCTTGTTAAATTGTTATCATTTTTATTTTTATTTGTATGTTTTTTAGGTATAATATACGATTTAATTTCACATAATTTCCTTAAAAATAATAATTAATTTTACAAATTATAATGTATAACGTTCACTTACCATCTTTTGATCATCCGAAATACCGACGGCCACATAAGCAGCGTTTCTAGCTTTCATTTCAAACATGTATCTGGTCCCTTCGACTTTTACGGCTGTCACAGCAGCGCAGTCCTGTGTCGACAAGCAACCGTCCGGCGATCCGAAACACGTTTTCGTCTGACCACAGTTGTCGTAAAACGGGTCCATTACACGAGCCGCTCTCAACTGACCGAGTTTCCTCTTGTCGGGGCTACTTATGAACGCTACATCATGGTAACCAACGCTGAACGCTGCACGAGGGTTTTAAAATAGAAATTGTTATTAGGACCAAACGTTTATTTTTATTTTGCTACAATTTGCGTACTTTTTAGCGAGGCGCCAGCGGCCAACAGGACGAAATAATCGTTGTTGTCCAGGTCATATGTATTGTCTTCCACTTTAAAAACGGAATCCACAACAATTTTACAGTAAATAGCACCGTCGATGATTGAGGCGCTATCCAAACTCACGCCCGACAAGTCTTCAACGCGTTGGTTTTGCTTTCTATTGGGAACATTCCACGATTTGTAAACACTTACGCTGTTACTACGGCCACTCTCTTTATGAACACATTCGACAACGCCATCGCCTCCCTAATGAATAAAAGCATATTATAAGGTTTTGTTGGAAAACCTTAAGTTAAACGAACGCACACTATTGCACAATAAATAATATTTGGTGAAAATCAATTGTTTTTAAAATCACAATCGATACTTTTAACTGATAAATTACTATATAAAAATGTAAATATCGCAAAAAAATATGCTTATCACAGATAAGTTTAATATTATTTTGAAAAATACAATCTGCATAAAGCATTATGTAATATGTAATATAAATATTATAACGATTACGTCATATTGTAGGTTTTTAGACTAATTTTACTTTGTAACAAATTTAAACAACTATTCGCCTTTTTTTGTTTTTATCGATTACAACTAAAAAGTTACCATACGAAACTATAAAGTTCATTAATTAATCATCATGTAAATTATTACATTACATGTTTTCCTCAAGAGTTTTCTAAGTTATGATTAAAATCTTAAATTAAATATTAAATGTAAAACCATTAAAACAAACATTTGTTTATCCGTTAAAATTAAGAAAAGTTTCACAATGAAATTCTTTGAAAACACTTAGAAGACAAGAATTTATATTTACCTAATGGGCCAACCTATCATAAATAAATTAAAATTGGATTACAATAAATTGCACTGTTCAGAATTTATTATGTGTTAAAAATAATTGTATTGTTATAATGTATGACGTGACTATTAAAAATGTAATACTTTTCTAAGGACAGGTAATATGTAATTTGAATATTTAACTAACAATTACTATATGTTTAAACTACATTTTAAATCGGTGAATATTTAAATAATATACCATTTTATTATCGTCCGAAAGTCCAAAAGCCACGTATTGGCTATCACGGGCCATCATTTCAAACTGATATTTGTCATTCGACGGCATCAAAGCTACAACTGCTCGGCAATTCATCGTTTGAATGCAACCAAGAGGAGCTCCAACACAGTTCTTATTTTTTCCACAACCATCGTAAATGTTTGCCTCGATTTCTTTGAGACCCTATTAACGTTTACACAACATTGCTTAAGTATTGTCTCAATTTATGATACGATAACAATAGTAAATATAATCTATAAAATATACGTATTATATATATTTTTAAAGTGGTTTTACATTTTCTGATCTGCCGATTTCTGTAGGTCCGGTTACCGGAGGCCCGCCATTTGCACTGTTAACCTGAACTGGATTCGAAGTTATTCCAACCCAAAATGTTGCGTAATCAAGTAACACAGTAGCCCTGCATAAAAAAATATATTTAGTTTTGTCCATATTATAATCATATGATATTATTTTTACGTAATAATAAAAACATAAAATATTGTTGAATTCAGAATATTATTGTGTAAAATGTGTTAATAAAATAAAACTTACACAAAATTCACTTGTCCGTCAAAGTTTCTCGGTGCTTCCCAATCGAATTCTACTGATTTCTTTTTCGTGTTACTGCTGTGGGTCACGCCCGAGCTCTAAACATTAATATTGAATCTATTAGGAAAATCACTGTAATTTAAACATATTAAATAACAATCGGTATTCAAAACATATCTAAAAATAGGATTATCATATAATTATCTCTTTGCTAGAATTATTTTGTGTAAAAGAAACTTTATTACAATTTTTATTGTACAATACACTATAATAACACATTTTATACAATACAATTTTTAAAAATATAAAAGTAATAAAAATAACCAAAATTTCAGTCAGTTCTGTATTTCATACTATAATTTCAACAAAATACAACCTAGTTTTATTATTCTATGTTGGAATCAACTAGATTAACCTTGATCTATACTCTATACATCTCGCTCGTGACTCGTGAGAACGCATTATTGCGATAATCTAGCGTTATCATAACAAGAAAACAACTAAGTACGTACAATTCAACGATTATTTTCACTATTTTACAACACCTGCTCTATAACAATATAATATAATAGTATGCAACTAGTTTCTATTACGTCTGCTTCAATTGCGTTTCGATTTGTCCTGTATATACAAGTAGGTACATATCATCATATCCTCTTCATCTAAGCGTGCAAAACTCATTCAAATTTAATAATCTAAATGGTTTTTATTATATATTATTCACTTTAAACGTTTCACAATACAAGTATTTACGCCAAAAATCGAATAATTTTGTTAAAATATGGACTTAAAATCAAATTTTAAATAAAAATGCTTGAAAAACGTAACATTCAGAGTGCCAAAATTGGCTCTACTAACAATGAAAAAAAGTTATAGTTTCGTTTTTGCTACAAAAAAAATCATCATTTACTTAGAAAAATCGATAGGTTGTTCCAAAGTTATATTATCCAAGTGTTCCGGATTTTTAACTTAAATTATGCAGATATTATGTAGTGGCCGCACTCGCCAATCCACTATGATCCATAAATATATCTGATTATCTCCTATTTTGCGTTATTACTTATTAATTTAATTGTCAACATCAGACTGTATACTTACGATCACTTCGTTACAATCGAGCGTCTGCGAGTCCTGCGGCACCTGGACGAACGATCCGACTGCATCCTCGCCGGTTCTGGGTGATCGAGCCTCAATCAAAAATCCGATGAAGTAGTCGTTGGGCCGCGGCGCGGTGAGGGTGACGCGGATCCTTGACGACGTGGCGTTATCCGACGGCACTATCCGGTACGGGGCAGCAGACACTTGAGCCGCCTTACCGTGACCAGGGATCATGGTACGGCACGTTAGCACCGGAGCGCCGGATTCATAGCCGCGAACGACAAGCATCGAACAGCAGACGACCGCCAGGATGGCGAACGCGGCGACCGCGTGCCGGCTGGTAGTCATCGCGCACAGCAAATCACTGATGTGTCACGACGAATATAATATAATATACGTACGCTGTAATCAATCAAAAAACGTAGGACTTGAGTAAAAGTACAAAAAAAAAAATGATTTGCTTAGCATAATAATGTTATGATAGTGAAGTGTTGTACGGTAAACGATTTATTTACATCGCTAGTCAGGTTACAGTCAGAATGTCAACGATCTCTGTCTGTTCGCGAACATTAATTATTTTATTCGAACGTGACCATTGCGCGGTTAGCAAGTATTTTCGGTCTGACCAATATTATACCGCTATTGCTGAATCATAATTGATTTATTATTATGATATAAATATCTATACCGTTGTTGAAGAATGCCAATGACGACGAATTTTCGAAAACAATTAATCGTACGCCTATACACACAATATTATATTATACAGTTCCACATAACATTCACCCCGTTGGTGACACGTTATAGAATTTTTTTTTTTTTTTTATCAAACATTTATATCATTTTTTAAATAAATCACATTTTTAACGTTTTTGAGTAAATGTATTAACTCGCCGTATACTGAGAATTAAAGTATACACCGTTTTGTTATCAGATGATAATATACAAAAACAATCAACTTACTCAGTGTACACTTTTGCATACATTGTGGATTGTAAAGACGTGGAGATGATATTTTTATGGCAAAGATACAATCACGAATCACGATACAGACAACGAAAATAAATTAGTCTCAATATTTCATCAGTCATTTCACAGCCACTGGGCCTCGTCATACATGCGAGAGCCGCATTTTAGCTTACATTATTTAAATTCACTCGAAACATCCACGATATCAGTATAATGGCACGTATCAATAGCTATTTCCTTATGAACTAAAAGCAATGTAAACTGAAACGCACGCTTATGATATGCGTAACTGTGAAACGGACCTCAGGATCGATTTAAATCAATTGTGCGAAAACGACCACTTGAATATGATGATTATAATATTCTTCGATACCTGCAAACGTGTGTTATAAGTCAAAAAAACATTGTTGTCTTCACCAAGATTTGGCAAAACGCAATCGCGAACATAAAAATCATGATTAAGTGACAGTAATATTTTATGACATTTTTTCTATAATTGATAGATGAATCGTGACTCTTCTAATTGGTTAGTATTATCTTTATTTATATAATAATGTTTAGCTGTGAACTCCAAACGTCACTGCTACGTATCATATACATATAATATATTATATATATATTATTTTATTACGCACAAACTTTTAACTATTCGCCAAACTGTAAAAAAAATCACCACCCACTCCCGAAGATCACGTCATCATGATATTATTAAAATTCCTAATTGCTTGCTACAACGCCGTCATCTTGGGAAAAGGGTTTATCTACCGAGAGGATTTCTAAAATTACGTGACTTAACGTAAATATTTAATATTGGTTTTATTTAATGATTTCATAACCCCTACACTAGCCGAAAATATGTACGGCTTTAGGTTGCTATAACAATCTCACGGACAGTTGTCCGTAGTATTTCCAATAATGACTTATTTTTGGAAAATGATATTTTAATTTTGGTATTTATTTTTAATAGGAAAGAAATGAAATTTAGAATAATTTTATGATAGTCTCCCTGGACATTTTTAAAAAGTCGAGTTTTCCAGTTAATGTAGCAAGGCCTTCATTGTTTATCAATGATAAATTATCAATATTATAAATTATAATAATCATGTTATTTTAAGTGTATAATATATAATAAACTAAACCCGCCCACCACGATGCCTCTTTGTATGAGTGTGAGGTGAGTTAGCGATAACTCTTGTAGCCCAGAAAAAAAGAAATATTAACATAGTCGAAGTATCATTTGAAAATATGTATGAGCTCATTGAGTTCGCGTATGTGTAATTAGTGCATTTAAACCTTGAATCACCTAAACCACGACATTCTCTTAGTCACACACAATTCTCCACTCAAAAACCACAAAAAAGATAACATTATTACTCGAAAGGACTCAACAATAGAAATAATATTATTTTACAATCGCATATACTATTTAACATACGCCAGTTATAATTATATTTTAATTTCCGATTAGGTACACGCGTGACGATTTTTTTTCACATCCGAGTTTCTGTGATTCAAGTACACATTCATACATTCACTTAACTGGTGCCTTTTGGCACCCGACAGCGAATTTCACGGTAAATTATTTCTAGACATTCCAGCACACGTTGCCGCCTGAAATAACAATATATTATTTTCATTTTCCCACTACTGAGTAATAACAATATTAATAAGCGCACGCACTTGCAGTTTATAGTATTAATTTTACGTAAATTTATTGCGAAAATTCGGTTATCGTGCCGACACACACTTCCTGAATAGGTAATCTCGAATCTTAATGAACGTATTTATCAGCACAGTAAAAATGTTTTAAAAAAATATCCGTCGTGCACCAATCCGACGGTATTGGTAATATTATTTGCGACCGTTAACGATCATAATACAAAGTCAAAGACAAAACGAACAACAATATATATATTATATATATATATATATATTCTACTCGAATATTTTAAATTAAGCCTTTTGATTGCTATGGTTTCATAATCGTAATTATTATAGCATTATTAGGTGTATAATAGTATGATACCAACACAGATCTACAGTTCAATCGCAATTAATACGTCACGTTATTATTTACGTATAACAGAATAGGAGCTTGTACGGCATGATATACCAGGTTTTCACGACGTGTACAACGCATTAATATATTATGGATTTAGCGAATCGCATAAATCTCATTCCAAACTGAGTCACGTTGAACATTTAACTTGTGCAATTAATTTATTCGGAATTTCGCCGAAATGTGCCCCTATTATTACAATATAAAATATATTTACCTATTAACTAAAACACATTTCCCCCCCCCCCCCCAACACGCCTTTCCGCTGTCATTACCACCACATACAGACGATAATCGCCCCACCGAATATTCGTCTATAAGATATTATTTTATTATACACACACTATTCGTAAGCAACATATTTTTCCTAGTGTCCTAGTATAATATTAATCAAAAGATTTATCTATTAAAAAACGTACTTTTCAAAAAATCACATCTCTTCCAGACACAATAATATGCAGGTAGTGCCGTAATGGTTTACTTCTTTTGCAGACGAACAATAAAACCGTTATATTATTATTACTAAGCAATAAATAAACATATATTATAGCGTACACTACATATCGACAAGTTATTCTGATAGACGATACGACTATAATATTAATTTATAACCTATTCAAAATGAAATTCAACTCATGTAGGCAATGGTACAAAAATAAGCAAAATACAAATGTATAATAATATACCTATAGATATCATTCAAACGCGGCGCTCTAGGGTCGTATACCTCATGTTAATTACTATCTATAAACGTGCTGAAGCTACTTGCCTACTGAGATACAAGTTATAACACTATTATTATATATGATGTGTATAAAGTTACAAATATTTCCTTATTTTTGTAGAAAGTGCGTTTGCTTTAAAATAAATTATGATGTAGGTACACAGGTGACGGAAACAGATGACAATAACTGTTTATGTTTCTAATATCTATTTTAGGTTTCCATACTACTTACAGAATAATAACAAAAACTAAAACGTAAAAATATTATATTACATACACATACTAAAAACAAAAATAAATAATAAAAATAATATATGCTATTTTTACTTAACACACGCATTGCGGTATACGAGTTTATGTAGCGCATAATAATATGTAGGTATACTTATTCATAATATAACAACTACAAATTGCTAAAATATTATATACTCCGATAAATGTTTGGCACTGATCTCTTTATCCTACTTTTACGCCATTTAAATTCCAAACCAAACTTTCGTTAGCAATGATAAAAGGATTCATAAATATTTCACAAAAATACATAATATTATCTGCGTATATAGTACCTATATTATGAGTAGACATGAAATATTTTGAACGTCGTTTTTGTTATTTTGATATAATTTAGGCTATTTATTTTAGTTTTTTTTTTTATTTATTTTTATTTTTATACAATTTTCAATACATTTATTTATTGTTTTTAGTTGAAAAAAAATTATTATTGGTTAACTTTTATGAGAAAAAAACGCAATCACTGTAGAAACCAAATAAATGCTAATTAATAACAATTTTATATGAGATTAACATTCAAGGTAATAACAACATTGGTTTTCAATATACATATATATATATGTATATTATTATAGCTAGTTTAAAAAATAAAATATACCTTATAAATTATGACCTCTATCAAATAGGTTAGTATTATTATAATTAATTATAAATTGCTTATTTATACAGTATACATATAGTTTAATTATATAAGTAGTAAGTACTTATATCTAAAGAAAATATTATTATGTACCTACACCGTATTGTAAGTACTTAAATTAATATAATGAAATATCAATACATTTTTTAGATGCAATATGGACTGTTGGTTTATGACAGTTATCGTTTTCTCATATAAACACAATAAATAAATCAAATAAACGTTCAAGCCTATTAATATCAGGCTAAACCATTTCAAAAAATAACAGGAATAATAAATAATCTTATAATGAAATTGTTATTCTGCGGTTTCGGAAATTGTTACCTATGATTAATAATATTTTATACCTGTTTTTCGGAACTAGATTTTTCAATTTAGTTGTTCACATATTATATCGCATTCTGTAAAAATTTACAACAAAGACTTGAAAAGTTTCAAAGAATCCAAAGTCATCACATAAATGTTCATTTAACTTTTTTGCGTGACACGGACGTTGGTTGCCCCACTCTCTGCAAGTCCCATCGTCAGCTCGCGGTGTTTTATCGATTTATAACGATATTAATATTTTATTATTATATTAAAAATAAAATAAAAAGAACAAAGTCAATGTGACGTCCTTCGAATCGTAAGTATTTTACAAAACGTTTTACGTAGGATTAAATAACTACTTTGAGTAGGTAGGTATATGAATATTTTCAGCGGACGAATACTTTGTCGTTTATGATATAAAATATAATATAATATAAATCCCAATGCTCGAGCATATACGTGATGAGTAAACACAAAAAGGAAAAGCCTCGCGCGTTCTCGCTGTGGAAAAAACCCTGAAAGTGCGTGTTTTCCGGGATAACCTTTGGACCAAATGTGGTCGTTAGGAGAATAATGGAAGGTCGAATCAACGACTGTTATTGCTGTTATATACCAACGTACGATAAATATAAAAATCCACCAAACACGTTGTGGAGCCGACAAGTCTGTCCGGAGAGTCTGATATTTAATAGCAATATAACAACGACGACGGTGGTGATAATACTGAAACGGAAATAATTGCGCACGCTAAATGATATATAATATTATATCTAAATTCGTAAATACAATACGCGATTGCAGCAATGCCCACAACTGAAGTTCGCCACCCGGATGCTAAGAATACAACACATCGCGTTATCCGACGCCTACGGCTATTATAAACGAAAACGTACATTGTTATATAATCTATATAGGTACATGTTGCCCGCATTCGAACCTTGGCCGCATACCCATAGTATCAGCTATCATACTGGTAAAAGACTCGCGGACTATATCTATCATAATAATATTATATATTATTTTATAACATGATAAGATATATTCATAGTACGCAATGCTGGCGATAATTATTGCTAGAGCGACAAAATTATAATAATACGTAGGGGTGACCTTCATCGGTTCGCTTCCGTATAATAATAGAATAAAACGCCAGACTTCGTATTTTCCTTTTCTTTTTGCCAAACGTTTTATGGTCTAACCGTGACCGGAGTCGTGACCGATCCCGGATCATAATATACATAATATAATAATATTATATTATATTATAATATAATGTTATTACCGCGCAATGACTGTGTAATGTATAATACAGTATACGTTTTAAACACATAGCAGTATCTTTATCGCAATCACCCTCTGGGGAAGGGAATGCGCTGCAGGGTAGCAACGCCGCTGCCGCCGTCGTATTTGTCGCAAAAAAGTCGTTGCCATCACATATTGTTATCGTCGTCGTAATTTCCTCGAACGGTCAAGGACAAAAAAAAATTAGATATAAAAAGTACCTCTACTGCCGTCTTAAAGAGTCGTGTGCACGCGTTATTATTTGATAAGGATCGAGCTTTTCTAAATTCGGATTCACAGGGTCACGCGCCACAGTCGTAAAATATTTCGTAGCCGCCGCCGGCGAAGGATTACAGCTACCGCCCCGAGATATCCGACGATGATAAATGACAACGGTCGTCAACTTAGCGTATACATATTACATATTAAATATATACATTATGTGCATGTGTGCATTTTGTACGAGGTTTATGCGTTCTGAATAGTGGTGATTTCTTTTTACTTGTTTATTATTGTTATTATATTAGTGTTTTCTCGCGGAAATGGAGAGTTCGTTTCGAATAATTGGACAACCAAGTCTCGCTAACCAATCCTTCTACAGTAAAACCGCAATTTGAAACTCTCGTTCGACAAAAGGACGGCTTTATGACGAGATTAGACCTTTCCATCATAACAATTTACTATAGGCATTGCACAAAAATTCGTATGTATTTAGTGAAACCAGTGCACGAGTAGTAAGTAGATATCTAATACAAAGTGGTCAGACGACGGGGATATAAGAAGCAGCTAGGTAAAATATTTTTACGGGGAAGATTTTTTTTCACCACACATAATATTATAATTATTTAGCGTGGCATTTTTTACAGCGGGCGTATGTAATTTGCGCCAAAAACAACCCAAAAAAAAAAAAAAAATATATGTTATTTGCGCCACATTTAAAAATTGATTTTAGTAATTTGCGCCATTCTTCATCTTATTAAAATTATAATTAGCGCCACTAATATCAAAATTATAAATAAATGTATGTAAGTTAAACAAACATCGTATACATTAAATAAGTAAATTTTCGTTTAGTAATAAAATATATAAAAATAAAATCAAAATCAATATAAAAATTATATTAGACACCCATTGGTACGTAGTATTGTATATTCTATGCGATATCAATAAATTTATCTGCTGGTAAATTCTAACTGCAATTAAAGTAAAAAGTGTAGCGCAAATTACATATTCCATTTAATTTACTTTCGTGGCGCAAAATACCAAAATTAATTTGTTTATGTGGCGCAAAATACTGTTATATTTTTATATTTTGACGCAAATTACATACGTACTCAAATGTACCTATTCGTAGCGCAAATTACAAGTAATAAAATTGGCGCAAAATACCATCTCCCTTTACAACGTATACCATAAAACAATACGTCCGCACAGACCGACTCGATCGAGTGTGTTGGTATAATGCTGCTGTCGCGCTACTACCGTTCTTGGTTTTTTACCCATAGTTATTGAAACGAAAATCGTTTTTGCCGCTAAGAAAACTATCAAAATAAGGTTGAGTTAATAAATATGTTAATATATTATTATTTTTATTTTTCACCCAGTGGTGTTAAATAATTTGAATTCTGTTTCGAACAGATTTTCATCTACAGCGTATTATCACAAAACGCATTTATACTCTCGTCGTATTGGCCGCGTGTTATGCGATGGTATTCGTGATATCATACGACTGTGACTATTATAAAATATTTTAATGGGTCATTTTTTTCCCGCGTACTTCTGTTCTTCGTATATGTTTTTCGCACGTGCGTGTTACTATACATAGGTACTTAATATTATACACCTGGCGGCTGGCACGTCGTGTTTTCGCGTTAAAACCCATATAATGGCCCGTCGTCGCCGCGTTTCAACCTCATTTGCTAAAACCAACCCACTTAAAATGCGTAGAATTTACATAGCGAATATATTATAAGTTATACCACCACAAATGAATCGAGCCGGCGTAGCTATATTGCTATATATAAATATTTATATATACCATTGCGCTACTGCATCTGTGTATAGTAATATGTACACTGATAGGTACTGTAAATGCGTTTGAATTACTAAAGTGAAAATTTTAAGTATACAAGTAAGATTTGCCCTCATATCACAATATATTGAATAACATAACAACTATTAATTATTGAGAATGCGAAATGAGTTAGCTAACAGTTATCTAAATCTCTGCGAATTTCGCCCAGTAAAATAATTAATGTCGTACAAAATGTACAATGATTAAAATACGCGATACTACTGTTGCCGGGGAGGTTGCCCGTTAACATAATATCTATAAATTATACGTAGATCTTTTTTGTCCGATTTGACCTCCACTCGTACCTTCTACGGCAACGCTATCATAATATTAATATTGTTATTAAAATATTATCTACACAGCTATTAATATTATTATTACTATCATCTATATCGTTAATTGTTATTGTTATTTCCGTCAGGTTAGCGTTGAGAGATATTATCGGTCCAGCGTGCAAATGGCCAATAATAATGTAATATAACAATTACAACGATATCGTTACATGATGGCGACATACTTAATTTTATTATTGTATTACCTTAAGAGCATATCACTAAGACGAACATTTTCCATCGGTCGACAGTCGTCGATTATTATTGTTATTATTATTATTATTATTATTATTATTATTATTATCATCGTCATCAACGCACACCTACATTGAATACGACCAAAATTTAGACAGTATAATATTAAAAACGTTAAAACATTAAACAGATAAAGTACACGTCATGTATTATATACCTACATGAATATAATATACGCTAGGCGTCGTTTCAAGGTTTACAAATAAGTATTTTTACCCACTAAAATAATTAAGGTATCTATATTATAATATCGCAAGAATAAAATAAATAATATATTATAATAATTCGTTTGACGTGTACATACATCAAATGGGTCGCCGGGTCGCACGTACCCGAGTATCGGTAATCCGTGTATTTTACGGATCGTTTTGTAAAATTGACATCTAGATGACGATGTAATAGTCCGTAGTACACGCTACTCAGTTCAACTGTATGGCAATGCGTCTCGAAATTATCGTGCAATAGGACATTTTCGGGCGTAAATTCCAGCGACACTCGCAAACGACAGACAGGTAACCCGCCGGGATTAACGAGATCAAAACGTATTATTTGTGTAAGTTTTTAAACCGACCTGAAAGCAATTTGTAGTATCTCACTACCACCGCCATTTAAAGGTTGTCAATGACACGGCGTTGGGTGGGTTTAGTAGTTTTTCAGTAGCCGGAATTAAGTATAAAAATGTACATGATATACGAGTTCTACCTAGGTTCAATAGTTTAATTATTATCATTTATCATGATTGATTTGCTCCGCTCGGGACCGTTTATCGTTACTCGACAGTTCATACGTATATGTTAATTATTATAATTATTTTTAAACGCGACGACCGGGTAACTTTACAAACCAAATGCCCGCGTCTAGTGTGTATACTACTACAAGAGGTATTAAGTAGAAACTACTATATTCATAAATTTAATTATACCTATTATCTACACATGTATAAACCATAATCGCAACAGTTAATATTTAATTGGAATAATTATTATTAGATTAGTACTTTAGAAGATTTCATATTTTATAATTTACACAGTAGTCAATATAAATATTTAAAGTATAGATTTATTAAATATTATTAAAGATTTGAAGAGAGGCACTATATTTTTTATAATTATTGTCATTTTCATAAAATTGTTGGTGGGATTAAGCCCAAAAATCCCCTCTACCGTTTGCTCAGAGTATATTGTTCTTTTATAAATTGTCTTGCCTGCGTACGAAATTCAATTCATATTATAAAACCATTTCTAAGTTTTCTGCAGTCCATTGTTCGCGTTCAATAACATATCTAGTTTTGAATTTATGACCTATAAATATTAAATATCGTTATGTGTTATTTATGCCATAAAATCATCGATTGGCATATTTTTCAAAGGGGAGAGGATAACATTTAATTTAATGACAATTACAAACCTATAGAAATATTTTTGTATTAAGCTCGATTTAAACGAACAGTATCAATCCCCTTAATCCCCTCACCTTATAAATAGCCACTGTATCATCGAGTAAATAGGTCATATGGGACGATATGTTAGCGTTGCCATTATTTTATCGTATTTTGTGTGTCGACAAAAAAAAACTAGTTGGCGATGGGGACGCCTCAAGGTCGTATTCAAATAATAATTATTATAGAACGAATTAAATTTCACTTTCGTAATGACTTGCATGTTTGTTTTTGTGAAAATACGTAATATGTGTATGTTATAATAATTATATTATAATTTCAGCAATACGTAACGAGTACAGCGAGTGTAGTTGTAGTTGCCAGTTACATTCAATTTTTTTGTTTCTGAAACTATAATCCTGACAGGGAACAGCTCCGTGTACTGTATTATATTATGGATAATATTTTAATATCGTGTAAACACAACGTCTGGTGAGTTATTTATCGAGCGCTAACCTATCGTAACAATAATATTGAAAATCGTAAATCTAAATTCCGAAGTACTATGAAATTCACAGTCACCTTGAAACGGCTATAATTGTTTTTGTACAATGTATCATTGAAATCGAAAATCTTCACGATAAATCCGCTACCAGCGCCATTGCAACGTCGTGGCGCGAAAACTTTGTGTGTAATATTTTATACCGAACAGACGTGTTGCCTAATCGAAAAAGGATAAAGGTGGTACCGGGTAAAACGAAGCGTGTAATATTATGTATGGTATATAGACGGTGGACAAGTCAGTATCGTATAAGCCTATGACAGAAACGACGTCGCCATGGGCTCAATATAATAAACACGAGATTCCATTCCCCGGGCGTTAATGTCTTTCAGATGATATATAATGTAGATTTTGATAAACAAAAATGTACCTTTATCTATAACGTCGATGTGACCTCGTCTCAGATGTCTAAGAACTGTAGAAAAATGTATTAGCTAGGTATACTATTACAATACAGCAATATACTCCTATATCAGTAAATTACCATCAACAGCAGCCTTCGACACTGTTGGACCCAATAATCGATAAACCTATATAGCCTACATAGTACTATTATCTACATAGTAGTATAATATATTTACTAATAGAGTTTTATAGACAAAATGCATCTAGTTTTTGTTTTTTATTATACATTTTATACGATAAACACGAAAGTACGGTTAAATTATACGCCATAATAATATTTCATAATTTTAATCAAATAATTTATATAATGGTACATATTTATCGAGCGTGTAGGTACCGACGGTACCGTTATACCGACGACTGGAGA
This sequence comes from Melanaphis sacchari, assembly GCF_002803265.2. Lineage (NCBI taxonomy): Eukaryota > Metazoa > Arthropoda > Insecta > Hemiptera > Aphididae > Melanaphis > Melanaphis sacchari. The sequence goes on along the minus strand of NW_020271205.1, from coordinate 933,978 downwards.
TTGACTGAAAATATAACAAACGCAACGAAGTAAAACGAAGTCTTGTTTAATGATAATGCTTTTGTTATAGCATATGTTAAAATTATTCATATTGTTTTCTAATTATACGCTTTAAAAAAGTGAAAACAATATACATAAAAATTATGTTAAGACGTACACGGGTAAAATTATAATTTTATGTATTTAAATACTTCATGATGTAAGTATAATAGAAAATAATAACTTTAAATTATATTTTAAAGATTGAAAATTATTATGACATGTTTAATTTCAAATAAGATTTGATTCAGATAATTATACTCGTAGACATAGATACTTAACGTAGGTGTGTAATAAAATAGGTGTGCAAGTCTTAATATTTAAGGAGTGTTAAAAACAAGTATACAATTATTTAAAATGAAAAGTGATTTTTGCTTTTTTTATAAAATTTAATTAATATGAGCCACAAGGTTATCTGAAAATATTATTTTGTTTCTATAACACTGATCAAAAATTTCTTGCATACCTATATAAGTGTATATGATCAAATAACAATAAATATACTTTGTTATTTCAATCCCATAAAAAGTAACCGTGAGAACCTGACAGTTCTTTTTGCAGTAATTGCTTAGGTAAATTATCTGCAGAAAAAAATGAGAAATTATTTTTATTTTTTTACGAACTTCCACTATTTAAAAATCAAACGTTTTTATAATTGCATTTTAAATCCTATTTTATATTTCTGTCAAAAATAATAAACAGAAAAGTATGATGACTAAACAAAATGAGAAGTTGATTAACAAACTTATGAAATCAATCTTAGTTCAAAGATATTAATTTATTATCATATACATATTACATATTTATAGAAGCTTAACAACTTCTTTTTTTTTTAATTGCATATGCTCAAAAAAATATTTACCAATACGTTGTTATCTAAAATATATCTAACGTATTTTTCGATCTTATTACACTAATGGTTTCCGCTTAGAAATTTGATGTAAGCTTCTATTTGATCACTCTATGTTATCAGCTTAAAATTACTTTAAGATAGAATGTAGATATATCATATTATGGGTCTTACAAACGAATATATATTTGGTCATATTATAGTATATAGCTAATACCGTGTACAATATTTAAGTGTATTGCAATACATAAACTAGATCAACATAACCTTGTTTATATAAATCATATCTTTGTATCTTAGTTTAATTAAAAATACACAGTTTATACAGTGTGATTCACTAAGCATGTTCACACTCATTTTTTTCCTTTTATTTATTCAATAAGTTAATAATTAAGAAATTTTAAGTATATTTACTTAAAAGTTATTTATTCAAATACTTGGATTTTCTTTTTTTTTAGATTGTAACAATACCGCAATTACCAACTTATTTTTTTCAAATAAAATTCCCTCTTTTACCGATAGATTACTAAGTAGATGAATTTTTTTGAAAAATACGTATTTAAATCGAAATTCAAATGAGTATTTCAAAGTTTTTAACTTTGTTGCTAAAGAATTTAAATTTATAATAATGAGTTTGGAAAATTTGGACTATGATTAAAAGACTTGGTTAATATTGATCCATAAAAATTTTAAAAATTGTAGAATTTCCGAGACCAATAATATATTATTATTTTATATATATATATATATATTAAACCATTTTTAAGGACTATTATTCTTATTAATACCTCAGAAACTATACTCATTCTAATTTCAATTTAGATACATGAGCATATTTAAAAGGTTGTTTGCTTAATAATTAATAAAGTGGTTTTATTTTTAAGTTGTTATGAATAAATCTTAAATGGTAAAATAATTCTAATTAATTGAAAATAAAGTTCTTAAGTAGATATTCTAAAAAAAGAAAAAACAGAATTTAAAATGATCAATTGAAAAATCATTTAATTCTTTACTAAAGAAAAAAAATGAGGGTGAACAATGAATATATTTGATAAGTCACTATATATATTTAAAAATTAATTTTGATTAGATCTCTTTTGAGTTTAAAAAAAAACATTGATGCTATAAATTTAATAAGAATTATCTGGTTTCTAAGATCATAATATAATAATATATATATATATATAAACTGTTGTTGAATTTTTCATCTAATAATTATTTCACTTTATTATTTGATATTTTTTTAATAGATAATTAATTTGTTTGATTTAATTATAATTAAGTAAAAAAGTTACATCATTAATAATAATTTATACATTTTTGTTATATAAATATACTTTTAATATACCTACTTATTTTTTTAATTTGATAAAAATGGAATTTAATATTTTTAATATTTTTAAAGAAATTAGGCTTACGTGATATGTTTAACAGCTATAATGAATAATAACACTAATATTTCAAAATGTTAATAAATTAAAACCATATAATATAAAATTAATTAAAATATGAAAATCGTATTTCACACGCAGACTTTCGTTAGCCGACGTTACATTTAATTGAATATTACTTTAATAAGTATTATTTTACTTGGCATTGACTAACGACGTACACTAAATAAAACTATTTGCAACTTACAAGTGTATCAATAATAATAACCATAATAATAGAAATGATAATATTAATAACAGTTAAAGAAATTATATTTTATTATATTAGTAGGTGGATATGTATTATGTAGCATACTGTAATATGAAAACATTATGAACGAGTAGATGACAGATTGAAAACATTTTTATTACTTGACGTGTGAAATAAACATATGTTATATAAATTGTACTTTCACGGTCTTCATTTATTTTTCATTGCTATAATATAATATTGATCATCAGATTTTAAACTGATTTAATGTTTATTTTTATTTTTATTTTTATTTATCATAGTCGAGACTTACTTAGATACTCGATTATTGTAATATACTTGAACATTATACTGAAAAATACGTATATAGATAGGAAGTAAGAGTATAGTGTTAATCATGTTTTTTTTTTTTTTTTTACCACGGTTCAATGTGTAATTTGTTATTAATATTATTTTATTCAAAATCAACTTTGACAACCACATTCTATCGAGCAATTTCTGTCCATGTGATGTTGCATAAAAGAATAATTTCTTCCGGTACCTTTATTCAGGGTTGTCAAGTGTTCTAAATATGTATTTAATAGAAAAAAAACATTATAATTTTTATTAAAAAAAAGTAGAGAATTATATTTATTGGTTTGTTAATTTTTACACAGTTTACATAAAAAATTAAACAATTTAATGATTTACTAAAATTTAATAAAACAATCGTCGGTTACTAAATTATTTTTAATGGATCAATAAGTTACTATTGATTCATTAAATATTTAATGACTGTTTATGTATATAAATCTTTCAAGAAGTTTGAGAATATTTTAATTAGTAGATTATTAACAGAAATAATACCAAACTTTGTTAATATATATACAATTTATTGTATACATCTATTCCGCTATAAGCTTATCTGCTAAATTAAATGATTATTTTATAAATTATATATTAAGATTTTTATGATACCTACCTACTTTTGTTAATTAATTTAAAATTTAAGCGATAAAGAATAAAATACTTTTTTCATAAATTTCCAATTTTTAACTCTATTTTTTACTAGGAAGGAATTTCAATTCAAATCACAAAAGCGGAAATGTATAAAATTATTAATTATTAATTTATAATTTTGTTAATTTTACTACGTATTGTATAACATATATCAAGGATAGTTTCTGATAGTAAATTGTTACTAATTGATACTTATTGTTTTTTTTTTTTTTTATGTGACAGACATATTGTGAGTCGATTAATAATCACAGCGTATTTAAATATGATTTCACACCAATCATTGTAAAATAAATCAATATTTAAATAAACTTTCTTTGTTTATATGGTATGATATTAAATTTTAGATGATAATCATACAAGTCTAGTTCCGTACATCTTACACACAGCGGTTGGTGGACTATAAATTAAATTTAGTTTATCAGTTAAAGATGTTATTATTTCTACATAAACTTAATAATATACAGCATACAACTATGCATGTTATACTACTTATACTCAACCATAAATCTTACAAAATATTTCAAGCCATGTTATGATTTAATAATTATTAACAATATAATACATCCAATGATAGATTTGCATAAAATGTATATTTTTTATCACTTTCCCGATTAAGATTTCGACACTAAAATTCAGAAATATAAGATCACGTCTGATGGGCATTGAATGATCAATCAGGTCAACGCAATCTCGAAGGTAAGCGCAATTTAGCATACCGCGATGTCCGCAAAACTCAGTAGCCGCAGCTCGAACCGAACTATTTATATCTAGTCGATTAATAATATAATAATAACTATACACCATAAGCTGTGCTCACGAATAAGTGCTTTTAAATTCGCTGCTGCCTCGCCTAAACATATTAGTTAGCAGTAGTACAGTTGAGTACTGTACACACAAATTAGAGACAATCATTCGAACAAGGTCAAAACTACGTAAATACATATTATTAAAACTAATGATGCCTCTTTAAATTTTAACGGACAAAAATTTATCAATAACTAAACTAAAGTCAATAAAAAACGAAAAACTTCCTGAAATGAAACATATCAACAATAGTCGCGATGTTGCGTTTAAGCGAAAAAAAAAGTTTATTGTATCGCGTAATAATAATAGCTGCAGTGCAATACATATTATGCACATTGCACATATGTAACTATGGAAATATTTTAATTTAATAATACATTTACGTTGATCAGCTTAAATACTTACCTACATACTAAATGTCACGTTTAGGAGACAATGACAACGGTGTCAAATTTTAAATCCGTAGTTTTGCGTTTTATACGAGATAGGTTGTAGACAACATAAAAATTTGAACGAATAATAATGATATCTATAGTATAATGTTAAAATTAAAAAAATAACGACACTCATAATGATAGAAAATATTATATTTGAAAAATAATTAAAAATATATCCTTGATGCGTCGGCTATACCAAATATGTTGGTGAATGTTTACACAGTCTCCACCAAGAAGACGTGGCAATGATAATTGTTACACAGTTTTCGCTGGCTGAATACAATGCAAGCGATCTGTATATGTACACGTGAGTAAATATATATTATATATATATATATATATATATATATATATAAGCATATTGTAATACGCTAGCATCAATTATTCATCAACGAAAACGAGATTTGAGCGAATTGCGTTACCTACGCCCACGCATTTTATTCTTCGCACGTGACACAACAAAAGCTTTCACAATATAAATTGGAAACTACATATATATATTTACATGTTTATTGTGAATACAGGATCTTCCGCGGAAAAGGAAATGATGTGTTGGTAGTTGTAAATATTATCATAATAATAATCGTCGCACGCTTGCGTATGAGCGTGTCTCTCTTGTTTTGCCGACAATATTTAAGATAAAGACGGCCAGAATAACGATTACTTATGCATATAGTATCTAATATTTTTGAATCGTCTAAAAAACCATTAATCGTCAGCCTAGATATAACGAAAAACGTTCGTTCAAACACAATAATATAGTGTACAACTATAGTACAGGCAGTAACTTGCTGTACTACCTATACCTGCCTATACGTAAAATGATAATTATAAGAAAATCAGTATACTGTACGGTGATATAAATACCGAATTAACGATCGAAATCGTATAAATAATACCATTACAGTCAGTTTCGATAATTAAAATACTTTCGCTTATTAGATTAGAAACGGAGAATAATGAACGAAGAAATAAAAATGGAAAAATACACTACTTGTTTTTCAAATAAATAATACTAAAACAATATTATATACTCTATAGAGATTTTCAAATTAGTCTAAGTCAGTTAGGCATGGCCAAAAATTGTATAATATCTCGTATTCAGCTTAATACTTTTTACAAGGAAAAATTCTTCTAGCCTCTTATATGTCCAAAGCATATTGCTAATTGCTATACCTCAATAGGTTTTAAAATATATATTCAAATATTATATGCTATATTAACTAAAATAATACATAGTGCAATTTCAAAAAAAAATATTGGGATATTACTCATTATACATATTATAATATTATTTTTTCTCAACGATTTTATTATTTTTATTGATAATATATTTTCAGATTTGAACGTCGAGGCGAAGAATCTAAGATCTGATGTTTTTCCATTAACATTAATAGACAATCTCTAATGTTCATGGTCCTGTCATTTTTGTGACATTTCTGTCTTCTGATACGTGCGTGTACTGAGATAAGAAGGACGCACGTGGTATATATTATACATCATACTTGTCTACGTGACATATCAACGAACGTTTGGGAGTTTGTCCGACCGGAATCTATTAAAGCTTGACAATTCGTCTTACACTATCTAAACATTCGATCAAAAGCTTTAATAGTATATTTATCGTAGTTATACAATATATAATATATTATACGCGCAAATGCAAATACCACGAAAACCTTTTGTTGAGAAACTATAATATCATAATTTAATAACCTAACCTTCGACAGCATACTAACCTTAAAGGAAAAAAAAAACAAATTATGTTGTGTAGCCATGTGGGTGTCACCGACTAGACATGTAGACTATAGAATTTCGTATTACATCTCGTATATACAGTGTGCACTATAATGATGTATGTATTGTATATACAGTATAAATTTGGTTATAACTTATAATATTGTCATGGCTACCTCTACACGAAGAAATCCAGGTATTTTTTCTGAGTAAAATATAATAAATTTAGCAAAATAATTTACAACCGATGTCTTGTTTATTTCCTGATTACGATTAGAGATTTCTTGTCATACATTTCAACATGTTTTCAAACAAATTTTCGTATCATAATTTATTAAAAATAAAGATATAAGGCCGTTTATCAAGTAGGTACAATGTTTGCGATGTTTACGAGAAATATTTAGGAAATCACGTACATTATTACATTATTTTAATCACATAAACAAACATGTTAAATGAACCAACGATTGGACATAACATAACGATAATTCTTTGCATTAACTATTATATTATACTCATATTACGTGAACTTCGAGATAATCGTTAATTAAATACTAACAAATCGCCAAGTGTGATCTCTGTCAACTACAAAACAAAGGTTCTTGCAAAATTTCTACACACATAATATATATTTAGAAATAAAAATATCTCAATACTTATCATTCTCTTTGTTTACGACATATAATGACCAGCTAGTACCTAGGTACTAATATATTAGTACTATAATATATTTTAATATTAATATTATATTGCATACAGAGATAAAACAATTTATCGTTTGGCGCCAAGCGTATTCACTAGTTTCAAATAATTTTACATACAGACACAAATATATACAGAAACCATATTATGAAATTATAATAACTCATACAACAAGTAGATGTAATAATCACGAACAATTAGTTAATAATAAGTATTTATATTAAAGTTAAGATAAACTAAGTCGTATATGGTACATAAGAAGACCACTAAATGTTGGTCTAATTCTCAATAAAAATGCAAATACTTTTATAGCCTTATAGCTAATTAACTATTCGTTAACTACCTATAGGTACTATAATTTAGGACTATTCATTAAAATATTAGCTAGGGTACATTTTACTCGTATTTTCAAACAAGATATATTGTTTATAACTTAAGTTTTACATATAAATAAATGTTCAAAGTTCCGTTTTTATTTAACAAATCGCTCAGAAAAAATAAAAATATTTCAATTTGGAATACAAAATTAAAAATGTTTGTAGCCATTCATAAAAGCTTTAGAAATTATAACCATAAATTATAATAAAAATTTAATTTTTTTTTCTTTTTTAATGTTGTTTTATATAATAATTTCAAATTATGTAAATAAAATATTTTCTAAAACGCCAATAGTTTTAAGGTAATTTTAAGGCCTTAAGTTAAAAAAAAATATACAGAACACCAAAAAAAAAAAAATGGAAGAAATTATATTTTAAATACATTTAAGTACAAATTTTAGATACATTACATGCGGTATATACCTGAATTTTATATAAATCTATGATATTATAAAAAAGGAATCAAAAGTGTTTACTGAGAAAAAAATAACAATAAAATAGTTCAACGAATGCGATACAGAGAAGTCGTCAGATTTGCCCATATATAATAAATAATAATCAATATTTTTTTTTTTGTATATACCAAAAGAAAACGGTGACAAAACTTTCGAATCGTCATTTATTATCGTTATATATATAGGCATACAGTGAACAGACGGACTTGCTGAAAAACGACATCACACATTGAATGCAAGTAACTTGACGACACTATAATGTATATATATTACGCATATATGTATGTATGCTACACATGATAGGTACACAATTTAATACAAATACACGCAGGCGGAAAGCGAAAATGTTGCGTTTCGCTCGATTTCAAATTCTTCTCACCCCAACGATGGCGAGTAATAGCATAGATATTATAGATTATCACGACACTTTGAAAAGCGGGTTATACTTTGTATCGGTAAATAGCAGCCAGCAGGTAGACCCGCCAACCGATATTTATAAAATATTATAATAATATGTATGGAGCAAGCATGTTTGGGAAAACGCGTCATCTTTTCTTACCGTCGTTTTCCTTCGGACGGTCTGGTATAAAATGGGCATAAAATGTATACCTAAACGTTACCATACATTTGTATACACAAACATATACAGAGTGATTTGCCTAACATGCTGATTACAATTTTTTCATTTACTAATAAATTTATTCAAATTCTGATTTTTGAAATTTTTAAATAATATATACACTTAAAGATCATATTTTTTAATGCTTGAAATGTTTTGTACTGCTTAATGGATGTTCCAATGGCGTTAAAAATTTATGTTTTTCAAATTAAAACACATCTTTTTTACTATAAACTGTTCAAAAGATTATTTTTTTTTAGAATATTGATGTATTTAATTCGAAATTCTAAAAGTAGTTATTAAAATGTATGTATTAAGGATAATTAAGTCCTTAAGAATGGTTTTATAAAAATCTAAACTATAAATAATATCAGAACTACGAGTAGTATTTATTATACTTCAACTTTTTTACAAATTAAGAATATTATTATAGATTAATATTAATTACTACATTTTTGAACAAACCATAGTCCCCATTTTTTTTCAAACTCATTACCGTGTATCTATTATTCTTAATACACAAATTAAAATTACTCAAAAATTGCTTATTTAAACTTTGATTTTGATACCAACGTAAACATTTTCATAGTAATTATCCACTAAAGAATTCGCTGTCAAAAGAGAGATTCTCATTGGAAAATAAAAATTTGTATTTCCACAGGAAACTTTTTTAGCAGCATGAAAAAATATTACAATTAAAAATTCAATCTTTAATCATGCTTAAAAATTACAAAAAATAAAATGTTGAATAACTGTATTAATAAAGAAGAAAAATAGAGCAAGCTGCGTGGTGAATCATCCTGTATGTGTATAATATATATATATATATATAGTAAAAACTTCTGCCAACAGCAGTATAATACATACACATATATATTACTACGAAGATAATTATTGTGCATACATAGTCTCTGTCGTAGTCGTACATGGGCCGACAATATATGCCACGGTCATGGGACCCGGACCACGTTAATTGCACCTCCTCCGGACAACTCTGCGACTGCTGCTGCGGCGGCGGTGGTGGTGCAGGTTTCTCCGCAGCCGCGGCGTACGCGTACTTATTATTAATGCTATGCATACCTTAGTTTTTTTTTTTTTACTATTCTCTTTTTTCCGCAAGACTATACTACTGTACACACACAAGCACGCGCGTCATTTAACTCGAACACACACAAACGCGGCGATAATAACACAACATTACTGCAGCGATATGGGAATGTGCGTTGACGACCATTGCGAAACGTTTCTTTTCGTTTCTTTTTTCTTCGGTTTTATTCCTCATACGTAAAAAAAAAAAAATAATAATAAAATTTAACTACGCCACTACAGACGTGCATATTATTATTCTCACGTACATCCCAGCAGAAGTTTCGTCTCTGCGACATATAAAAGTATAAAACCCATAACATCTCGGTCTGCCAGTACACCGAACCAACGATCCCTGCTAAACATTACGGTGGTTTTAGTCTAAATAATGCCCCATCGTCTGTGGCGCAATTTTTTTGAGAGGATATAGTATGAGTTTTTAAATACTCAAACGCCATAAATCTGTGTTTATATGACTCTTTATATTATATACACGTAACGTAAAATTATAATTTATAATAATTTAAATTATTTAATTTAATTATAACGTTTATAATATAAATTGTACAAGCACCTTGTTACATATACTCGGTCCAGTGGATTATAAAAGTTATAAATAGGTAGGTAATATTTACATGTAAAGAGAAACATTTCTATAAAAGTAAAATCAGCCATCGCAAGATGATGAATTCTTTGCCAGTACATAATTTAAATGACAACGCAATTTTATACTTGAAAAAAGGCAAATAATAAAATCTAGTGTCCGTTTATTACACTAACTGTAATGTAAGTATGTTGGAGTACGATATAAATAAACAAAATATGATTAAAATGACAATAAACCGCATGATAGTATGATACTCCAATACTTGGTTGGTATATTTTCAACGTAAATGATAAACACCTAATGCTAATCAAATAACAGAATAGGTATTAAAGCTAATGATCAGAGTTAGATAAGTAATATAGAGTTAAATTCTCCGTTACCTTCTAAATTTTAATAATGTATATTAAATTTGGACTCCATGACTTGACCGTTTTGATGCATTATTTTTGATCGCGAAAATATGTTTAAAATTTAAATAAACAGCAAGATGTTGCATTTTATATAATATAATAGTCTTATATTATTCAAATGATACCTTTAATACGAGTATAACTTCCATTTAACAATATTATTTATTTAACGAAATATATTTGAGATTTATAACCAAATTAAAACTAACAATGTACCAAAACAAGAGACTTTGTAGTATGTAAATTTCGCTTAACTTTAGTAATAAAACGGTATTGTCATTACGAACTATACATATTTTATGATTAATTTTTGTAATTGATTCATTGATATTTTGCAGGTAATTTCCACAGCATACCAGTGTAAGGATATAATTTGTGTTTAAATAACTGCTAAATTTAATCAACTTCATCTAAATCCAACTACTGTTGACTTCCAGATATTTATTATTTATTATTAATCGAAAATATTCAATTCATTATTAATACACTACTCTGATTTATTTTTCTAAAACTGTATATACCATTCGAAACATACATACAGTACATATTTAATTTAAAAGTTGTAAGGTTAATATTTCTAGAGTACTTGAAAATTAAAATTGTTTAGTATAAAATGTACTTTTCTGCTGAATATTTTAATCGTCATGTATATTTAAAGAAGGGACCTTCGCCTTTTTTTTTCATTTTTATACACACAAGATTAATGTACAAAAACATATTCAATTAAGCAACGACATAAAAACAATTGAATGTAAACACCATACATACTAGCTGGTAAAGGCATCCATTGAAAAAAAATTAAAGTGGATTTGCACTAATTCCTTTGTAAACATACAAATGAGATAAGTACAAATTCCAAAACTAGAATACAAATTAGTAATTTCATTATTAATATTATAATTCAAATATTTAACATCTCAAATTAAATTTAAGTATACATTACATTCCATCGACTATTTTTTATGAAAACCCATACTGCGGGGTTAAGGTGTAGGATATACATTATATAGAAGATATATTGGTAATGGGATTGTACAATGTGTATACAGCGGGAATACTAATATAATACGTAGTCAGTACATGATTTATATACTCGACAGTTACATAATATGTCAAGTAACCATATCACAAACAACACATAGTTAATTTTTATATTTTGTCATTTTTACATACATTTATATGACTACAAACGGGAAACGCAAAAAATATAATATAAGCGTTTTATATTTTTTGCATTGATATTAATATTATAATCGGGTCTGACACACCACTAGTCGCTTCAATGCTGTGTTCATAAAGAAAATCTAATAAAAAAAGGCAAGTTTCAATATCTTTTTAACAATAAAAAAATACTGCTTAATTATTAAACCTATTTAGTTATTTTTTTTCCTTAAGAAAAATATTTCAAAAATATGGATTTGATCTATGCTAAAATCGTGGTAATTAAAAATAATTTCGTATAATTCTAATACGCTTTCCAATCATGCAATATTATGATATTAATATACTAAGTTTCAATTATACAGATTTTAATAATCACACATGTTTCTTTAAATGGATCCAAAAATTGTAGATAATTTATATTTACTACATAAATGACATGATGTTGATCAAAATACCTTATATATTTTTGTAAATATATTATAATAATATTTATAAAAAAAAAAAAAATAAATTCTTATATATAATAATTATGATTATTTTAATCATTGATTAAATACTAAACATCAACAGGTCTAATCAACGATTCTTCGAATGCTAAGTATATGGAAAGTAAATTGAGATAGGTATGTATACCTACGTTTTACTAATATACAAAATAATATAATGAATATTAAATAATATTGTTGTTATAACCGTTTACTACACAATTTAGTGCGAAATGAAATGACGGTCACATTTTAATGTCATAAATACCTAGTGTATTTAAGAAACTTTCATTATTTTGCCAATTTAATAATAATAAGCAATAAAATTGTTATTTATAATTAAAATAAAACGAAATTTAAATGAGCATACGAAGTAGTAAATTCAATCACATTCTGTGCATTCAATATTTCAAATTATTTTTAAAAATTACTTGATTGACAAGTAGGTACGTACGAGTATATACATTTTTGTGCAAATTATTATTTAAAAATTTTAGATAACACCAAATTTATTATAAAGCTATATGCAAAACTAATAAATATATATTTTTTTACATTAAAAATGGTAATAATATAATAAAAAGTATGTATAGTTATTTAGGTACCTATCATTTAAATGTGTATTTTGTAAGCTAATTTAATCATAGCAGGATATAAACTATTCGTATTTCATTCTCAAAGTCAGCTATTATTTTTAATTTATCTAAATTTCATTAACACGATATTTCATTAATAATAATATGACTCAAAGTAAATACCATACCCACAATGTGACGTCACATAAATCTACAATAAATTACTCATTATTTATTACACGGGAAACACAATAATATGTTCTATGGTGCACGATAAAAATATATATACATACACCTATTATTTTATATATAATTATCAGGTAGATACTAAATGGCCAATTACATAATAACCATGAAAACGAAATAATACAAAATATACAATACACAAAACACGACTTAGTGATGTGATACATAGAGTGATGATAAATCATATCTAATTTAATTACAAATATACAATAATATTTGAATAATATTAATATACTCAACAAGTAACAACAATGTGCTAAGCGGTTTTAGGTCTGGAAATTATTTTGTCGTTTATATATTTCGAGCCGAGCTACACAATGATGCATAATGTACCTAAATGCTAATCAAAAGTCAAGACCACAATAAATACACTAGCTTATAGTAATGATTAATAATACTAGGTAGATACCTTATATAGTTAAAAATGTTAATACATGAATTTTTAAACATTTTACAGCAAATGAAAGCATTATAACTCTCTGCCAACCATAATGCTCTAGTAACTATAGAATAAATATCTACACAGTTTTAAAAATAAAACAGTCTAACGATATTAAAACATTACAATAAATATTTTATATTATACGTAAACATATATCGTAGAAAACAAACTTTGCGTTTTAGTTTTTATCGAATGTAGACAACTTTTTCATTCCTCTCGTATAATTTAAATATTATATTAACTAGTAATAAATGAAAAATCATTCTTTGGCACATCTAATTTACTTATATTATCATATTAATTTATTTTAGTAAAGAAATTATTTATTTTTTTCAATATACACAAAACTTATTATACTGAATATGTGTACAATAAATAAATTCATTTCGTGTTAAAAAATCATCTCCTATAATATAATATATCATGTATATTTTGTCAAATTAAAAATTACAATATAATATATTAGTGTATTACCTGAATTTGTACATGCGTGATAATAAATAATAACAGTAGTATTCAAAAAATGACTAATGATCATTTCAACATACAGACCGACAATAAATTACTAATGAATTAATGTCCACTTCAACACAAACGTTACAAGTGAAATATATGAAAACTATTATGAGATTTTTAAATGTTTGTGGTTTTTTTTTTAATTTCACAAAAACGATTTATCATGATTAAATGAACCAAAAAAAAATCATAGGACCGCAACGCGAACTAAATTTTAACTACTTAGGTCTAATGAAAATATTTAAATTTAAAAATGTATCGTCGTTCACTGACCCTTATGATATGATTATGAGTATTGTTCTATGACGTATTTTCAAACAAACACAGTTACATAAGTAAATAATAATGAAAATTATGCTCACGATAATGAGAAGAATTCGTAAATATAACGTTTACTTTTAACAATAGACAACGAATTTATATAATACATAATATTTAACTTGAATGAATACAAGAACAAGACTAAATAATAGATCTATGATATATATTTTATCGTAAAACTGATTTTTAGAAATATTACTCTACAGTCTACGTATAAACATTTTAATTAGAAACCACTTGTTAGATTTTTTATTTATGTACATCAACATTTTCACAAATAATTAGTATATATAAAAAGGTTAGTTTTCATTGGATAAAATTGAGTTTATTTTATCGCAAAACACTTTTTAAATGGTATTAAAATCTAAATAATTAAAAATATGGTCATTGATTATACTTTAAAATTACAGAATCAGAATTTGATCAAATTCGTTATTGAATGAAAAAATGGAGGTTAACATCCTTAATGAATCAATTTTTTCGATTTCGAAAATAAAATTATATTGACTTTAATGGTATCAAAACCTTTAAATTTCTTAAAATCTGAATATAGGTACCTATATTGTTAAGGAAACGTTAACCATGCTTGTTTCTTTTTAATATATAAAATATAACACAGCAAATTTTACGTTCAGTAGAATTTCTTTTACTCTGATATTTTTAATATAATATTTAATCTATCATTCTACCAGTTAACAAATTTAACGGTAAAAATATTATTCAGAGCCCTAGATAGATCTTATTTTGATACAATAATTTTAAAACCAGTTATAGAAATTGTTTTTAAATTTTAAAATGTTTTTAAAGAGAGCAAACATGATTAGCGAGTCATTTTGTAAATTATAGTTCAAAGCAATATACGAGATAATTGATATTTATGAAACGTAAAGTGTACCAGAAAATTAAAAAAACAAACTAATTATAAAAAAAAAAAAATTAAACAACGAATTTTGTAACAAACGATTGTGACGAAAAATAAACAAAGAAATATTTTACAGAAGAATAAAGAAAAAAACCATGTGGAGAAATATAAATCGGACCGAAATATTTATTTTAATATATTTCATATGCCGTATTTCGACAAAACTCGGAATAGTTCTTTTATTTTATATTCGTATGATATTATTGCAAGTAATAAAAATATCACGCACACTCGGCTCATATTATTATGTGTTTGTGTGTTTGTTAGTGGATGAGTGTGTGTGTACATAAAGTACCTAATAGATTAAAGCGTAATAAGTCACTAATACGAGGAAAAAAATAAACGCTAAAAGGAAACTGTATTATGATAAATTATTACTAGAGTAAACCAATGGTTCGTTATATGCATCGTCGTCGAGGAAGCGAAAAAGATAACACAAACGTGTTCGTGTTTAGAAATTTTAACGATTTATCTGTACAAATATATGGTCAAAACTCTTTTTCTTTGTTTCTTTTACTCGAATCAAGTCTCAAGTATATATATGTATGCATTATTATGTGCTACGGTTTGATGCGGACGTATATACGAGCCGTTCAGTACCTATACTCATGTTTTTTTTTGTTTTTTTTTTTTTACACAACCATAACAGTACGTTTTTACTGCCAAACTCCGAGGTTATATTTTCAGCTCGCCAAATTGTGCAAAACATATAATAACAGCTGTGACAAAAATAATAAATATATATACATATATATTACACTGTACATTAATAAAAGAGAAAAATTATGCCATCAGAAAATAATATTGCGATGGGAATATAAAAAAAAACACATTAGGACTGGTGAAAAAACATCTCTGTTCTATAATGGCGTACGTTTCTGTCGGCTACAATGGTTTGAATGGTATATTGAAAAAAAAATGATATTTTGAAACCGACCAAAGTACGATATAAAATATATTTAGGACTGTATAATATTGTATGTATAATACTACGTTTACGAATAGAACGTTTAAATGAAATTAATATGTTCGGATAAAAACGTTTTCAGCGTTCAAGCTCTTATTAAAAATCGACCACACACAGCTACTTTTATGAAGTGGTGAAATTGGGAAAAAAACTAAAAAATGAAAACATTCCTAGTATTCAATAAACAACCATGATCAAAAAAATCTAAAATATTTTTATTTCTTATAAAAACGATAGTAATATGCTAACGTAAAAAATAACTATAAAGGGAAAATTAACTGTGTATTAGTGTCAAAACTAATAAAAATGTATAAAGTATAATCTTTTCTGAGCTAAAATTAACGACCTTTATATCTATAGTATGTCATATTTAATATGACGTTGAAAATTGTTTATTTTCGATAATAGAACACACGATAAGCTTTTCAGCATTTACGTACTATGAAATACACAGTCAATAAGCTTATGAGTATAATCAAAACAAAAAATAATATATTATTTATTTAGTAATTCAAAGTAATTCATCAAGCATGCTAATTCCACTTTTCCATTTATAAAAAAATGTATTCAAACCTTTGGAATTTTTATGTATATTTAAACATGATTTTCTTCTATTAAAGTAGTAGCGATGTTGACTTCTTTTTTTCAAATTTAAAATCATCATTTTTTTCCTGTGTTAAACAAACAATACTTTTGAAAATGTTAAAGTACTTATTTAAATAAAAATTTAAACAAATTTTGAGTTATTTAACTGTACTCGTATTTACCTTTTACGACAAAATATATAGGAGCTACGATGATGAATAACAAATCTATTAACATTTTGTAATTTGTAAACATTTACTAAATTTACAATAAGTAAATACTACATAGTACATATATTTTATATTTTTGTTAAACCATTTTTAAGAGCTTTTATTCACAGTATATACATTTTAATAGTTTAGAATCTATACTCGTCCAAATGTCAATTTAGATACATAAACATTTATAAAAATAATAATCTATTTAACAGTTAAAAAAAAAAAGATGGGTTCTCATTCGAAAATATGAAGTTAGCATTACCATAAAACACTTCTTAAATGATATAAAAAATCAAAGTTTTTGAAAATGTTATCTATAGCTAAGTATATTTAATAATTTTCAAAATCATAATTTGAATGATTTCATTATCAAAGAAAAGTGGGAGTGAGAATCACTGTATATACTGTATACGTATAATTTTAAATTATAAAATATTTGAATGAATTATAAAACTATGTATTTATACATCAATAGTAGTATCGACATTTCTCATACATATACACACAAGATTTACATACAGGGCTTATACACTACAGATAGACTACAACAACCGCAATTTGGTCAGTGGTTCCCTATAATAAAATTGTGATGTTTAACATGGACATTTAGCAAAAAACAATAAACCCGACCATGTTGTAAATACCATCTCACTACCATTTTAACTAGGAAAATAAAAATGTAAAGATTTTATAATCAAAGATAGCTACCAAGCAGTTTAATATCAATTTAAAAACTATTATCACATATTACGACATGTAAAAAATAATCTTGATAAAATTTAATTCAAAATAAATGTATACTAATATTGTTTTTTCTAATATTATGCTATTTAATCATATATATGGTATTATATGGTTTTCGCGCGTCTTATGAATATCGGTCAAGGTTTAAAACTATAACATGTGTATTATTTTTACTAAATTCCTCTACTCACAATAAAACCACGATCGGCGACAAAAAAAAAAAAAAAAAAATGTTTTTTAAATAGCTAATGATAATATATAGATCTCTACACGTTTAAACCAATTAGAAAATGACATTTTTAGCAGCGATTAATATTATAATAGTAATTATGACAAGTATATAATGTGACAATATTTCTGAAAGTTTAAAATATATATTACAAGGAATCAACTTGATATATTTAAATTTCAAATCAGCATATTTCAATCTTCGGTCGTTTCCTAATATTTCTAAGTAAATATTTTAAAATTGAATTTGAATGACGTACTGAAGTAAAATATAATTTCACTGAAAACTTTGATTCTCAAAATAAATATTAAAAATTAATTTATTATTTATAAAAGTATCTCCAGATGGGAATAAAGGAGTTCTTAAAAGCTTTAAAAAATTTTTACTGTGCATATAACTCTAAACTTTAAAGTCTTATAAATACGGTTCAATATTATTAAACGTAAATAAATAAAAATAAAACTATCTCAATAAATTAAATCAACAAAATTGGTTTCCGATGAAAAAAAATTATTTTAATAAAAAAAACCATCATGATGTAAAACAGTAGGTAAGTGAACTCTTTTGTTGTGATCAAGTAAACTAAAAATAAAAAATAATTGTTTTTAGTAAAAAAAAAAAAAGAAGATATTCCCCAACGCCTTACAGCATACATTGTAGGCAACAAATAGTAATACTATGAAATAGTATTCAACAAAAACACATATTAAATAAACACAGATCAAAGAAAATTCAAACAATAGAGATCAGGTTGACGTGGTCTATCGATGTATCGTCAGAAACTTACCACCCCCCCCCCCCCCGTACTTAACCACTGTATTAATAATATTCTACATTATCTTCGTACCTGTTCTACATTAAATTACGTCACGTCCATTCCGATTAGTCACGCACACGTCATGGGTGACTATCCGGACCTACAGCGTTTTCCATCTCCCTCGTCTCATTCGACCCCGGAATATTTAATAATTTTAGCAGCATCTGCAGATCCCGTGTGTACTAGTGCCGCACTACTCTCTTCGGAAGTTCCTCGCCACATATCTAATGCCGATATACCACAATACACGTCCCGCAAACAATGTGTCTAACGCAGACAGTGCACACCGCGCGCGCACCATATACTCATAGTCAAACAAGACGTGTCCATCTCAACTTCCAAGGTCTCTATCGCGAGACTAATCGTTCGGTCACAAATCAACGGTCGAATAAAAAATGATTATCTTAACGGCAACACAGTGATGATTTTTAGGTAGCGCGTGATCAACACACACTCGTTTTCAGATAATACGATAATAACTCAACTGTTGTATTTCGTTTAACTTCTATAATATTGATTATTTTTATCCTAGAGCCGTCGTATTAATATATATAATTACCATATTATACATACATATTCTATCACATTTTCCTGTTTAATTCCATACATTCCCATTAACCTCACAGTGAATAAACATATTTTATCTACCGTGAAAATCTGGAAAACCGAATAATTATGCCTATTCGTATATAAGAAAAAAATACAGAACGAATTAAACACGGTACCTAGTTTTTATCTTTCTCGGATACTTTGTTCTAACGTAAAAATATATGAAATACGCTAATGCCTAATGTTAACGACCACATATCGTTGAAAAATAATAAAAATTTTATTCACGATTCAATTATAAACAAAAAAGATTTGAATTTTGAGCACATAAAAACGATTTGATTGATACTCAAAAGTAAGCTTACATCATCTTTAAAAAATATATCTATTGATTTAAATTATAAAAAATGATAGATTTTATAGAATTACTTGCAAATAACTACATGTATTTCAAGAATATTTAAAAAAAAAATTTCCTGTAGATATGTGCTCATATTTTTATTTATTTAGAACGCATCTCAAACCAAATTTTAATATATATATTTTTTTAAGCCCAACTATGATAATCATACAATCAATAGATTTTAGTAAGACTTATATGAAAATAGTTAAATAATTGTTGAAAATATTAAATTTATAAGAAAACCGAAAAATATTATTGCCAATCATTTTAACTATTGAATTACGTTAACAATTGATTTAATGAAATAATATAAATTATATGCTTATCCTACAAATCCAGGTATCAAACAAAACTAAATAAAAACGTACCTAAGTAATACATGTGCCACGTCATAAATCCACGAATGAGGTATGCTTTTAATTTCTTTCTTTGTGATTTAAACAAACCTGAATCTATATCAACTATCAAGTGTTTTTTTTAAAAATCGCCAAGTTAAGTCAACAAAACCAATATTATAATATTATACCTGCTCTAACCTAGTATACGGACAACCTACGAGTAGATAGACACGTCAACAAGTGGTGGTTACAGGATATTATTTTAATTCACACGGTTTATTTAGTGCAGTATACCTACACTAAATAAATATGCAATATAATATTAAACCCATTTGATTGATCAGATATTCTACATAACAAAATACCCAAATGCCCATTGAAGCCGAAAAGTAGCTAATATATATAGGACATAAATATATATTAAATATAATTTTAGGCATGTATATTATCGTCATGCGCACCACTCATTAGTATTACACCATTAACATAATGTAGAGATTTTTCGATCAGTTGTCGTGATGCTGCCTGCAATCTGTAACTTATAAGACGGCACGCCATAGATATATATTATGTTATCTACGCATTGCCGACGGGCAATGATATGTGTTGGATAGAATAAAACCCGTTTTGCCGATTAAAATATTCAAAGAAGTGCTATCATATATAATGTTATTCATAGGCGAAATCATCATAAACAATCTATGTGAATATATTTATATATACTGAATTTGACTGCAGTCAGTTGTATATATACTCGTACGATATATGTTATTCATTAACGCACCAGCAAATTTCTCCGAATCCAAATATTTTTTCTTAAAACATAATCATCTCACCAATATCGGTATCAGAAATAGAATCAAAAGCCCAAACAAATATAACTAAAATATCATACTATGTAAAAAACTGTTTGATGGTATGTCATGTTTTTTTACAAACTCATAAAGATAACTGTTCCTAAATATAGTCCAATAATTTTCAAAAATTTCAACGAGAGTGGCTGTCTTAATCGAATTTCGCTTATAAAAATATAGTTTCTTGAATATGTGATTAATGGTTATTTAACTTTGCTCTCGTAGGTATTTTATAATAATAAAATGATTGACCTACGTCCTACACTGTAAACAATTGGCAGTTTGGTCTTTTCCTCTAACTATAATATATAACTACCTAATTATCAGTATTGAAAAATGAGGTGTTTTTTTAATTCATTAAGTATTTATAGAATACAACAACACATGTTTATATCTGTATATAATATTATTCAATAAAATGACCAAATTTGTTAAAAAGAAGAGAAATAATCAAAAAAACTTTAGATCGATTTTCAAAATACCAATGTTTATATTAGCTATGATATAGATAGGTAATGTATAATAATTTTCCAAAATCTGAAACCTACCTACGGATATCGTTTTCAATCAAACTAATAGAATTGGATACAAATTGCTTAGATACCAATTAACATTATACACATCTAATTTTTACAATATCGTCAGACTTAACAAATAATAATTCTCATGAGATATAATGAATTTATTTAATTATTATAATATTATTTATTACAATCGTTGCATTATTTTCATCTAACTGACTATATCACTTCCCTAGTCAATTTTTGTATATTTAAAAAAATATTATTTTATAGTTGTATATTTACAAGTTTATAATATTTTACAAAAAAAAAAATCTAATATTTTACTTTCTATTACTATTATATTATTATTTCCGACTTTTGCGGAGTACTAACCTTTTAATTTTACTCCGCTCATCTAAACTTTGAAAGTTAATTAATAATAATTATTTATTCAATATCTATTTTGATATTTATATATCAATATAAAATATTCTAAAAAATGTATTCTACTTCTTATTGTTAAATTGATAATATTATAGATTATTAATAACAATATCACCACAAACATTTTTTTTTTAAATGATGTTTTTAAAAAAAAACGTGTTATAATATCTTTCAATGTTTTAACTATTATCAACATTTTTTTGAAATATTTAAACATTGACTTAACTAAAAAATTATTTTAACTGGATTACAAAATATATCTACACTTGTAAGAAAATGTCTAACTAGAAAACTGTGATCAAGGTACCTCTCTTATTACTAACGACTAAATAGTAACTATTTACTAGTATATTATATAATATGTGTCTGCAAACCTATATATAATTATATTATAATTTCGATCTAATTGATTTAGGTGAATGTACATGGAAATTGAGGACATTTGATATTCTTGATTTTAATTTATACTTATACTTAATATTTAATATGCTAATTACTACAAAACGTTTTTCGTCATAAATTTCTATTTGAATAATATTGTAGAATATTTAATTGTATTGACTAACGAGTTACTCGTGTAATTTTGTTCTAGTAAAACACCTCGTAGACAGTTTGTAAAATCAATTTCTAGAAAAAAAAAAAAAGTTTGTATTTATATAAAATTAATACTGAGCAGTAAATATTTGACGATGGTGTATTAAATAGAGCATAATTTAATTATCTATAAGATTAACAACCGCGATTGCATTTAAAACTTTAAATTAATGCATTCACGAGCAATCAATTAATAATTTATTAAATATACAATAATGAATTACATTTTTAAGTGTGGTTGAATTCGTTATTTTTAATAAAATAATCATACTTTTGTAATTTCATATATCTATATAAATTTACTTTATATTGATCTATAACCTACATGCTACATTACTTTATTTTGGCGTTATTCATTATTTGTTTGCGTATCATAATAAACGACACAATTATATTACCTAGGTTAAGGTATTTCTATTAATTTTATATAAATACTGAAAACCATTTTAACATTAGAAATAACTTATTCGTAATGACTGCCATTTTATATTAATTGATTTTTTTAAATTATTTGTATAAAACAATTAGCCATTTTATTTAATTTGTATGTATAAAGACTTCAAAATATTCAAACAAACATGTAACAAAAATATCGTTTTAGTTTTTTCGTTTAGCAAATCGGTAATATTTATCCATTATGTACGCATACTATTGAGTCATTATTATCTTATCAGTAACCTAATCTAACATTAGTACCTATCTTAGATATGTCTATATTTTGTATACAAAACATTTTAATAACACTTATATAGGCTTACGAAATTCGTGTCTATTGTACGTTGCAAATAGAGTCGATAAAACTTTTCATCGTACGTCGACCCAACCGTTTATTGATCTATAAAGAACAATAATATTAAATAGTCGTTGAACTATAGTCACTAAATTATCGATTGACAACAAATCTCAATATCTCGTCGCGTCCCACAGACTACGTGGAGTCTGCGGGAGACTTTAACGCGTCACCTATTCGACCGACTATGGCAGACAACTGCTTGTTCGTTCGCATCATCATATAATAATAAGTATTAATTTATAAAACTGTACGTACAATTTAATAAAATCAAATTATCACGTCCCGTTTAACACGTGAAGTTCTAATAAAAACTATGAAACAATATAATACACTTATAATCTGTTATATAATGTATATGTATTATTATTATTCATAAATCTATAGAACATAACTCGATTTTATTATTTATACAAGCTAAATAATCAACAAGCGTTACTTTTAAGTAACGTTTTCTTTATAACTGCGGATAATAAATATTGCGTGTAGCGTAATTACTGCTATTCTAGAGGTAAAGTATTATATAAATGGTGTCTAGCGGTACGATCAACCCGAATATGGGTTATTGTACCGAAATAAACCAATAATAATTTTAGAAACCGACGGGCGGTGTGACAGCTAGTGAAAATGTCGTCGATATTGACATTATTTTAGTCAGTGCTTGCAAAACTAACCTGCGCGTGGGTGAAATGTCACGCAGTATTTGAGTGGCGTTGCACTATAAATTATTATCCTTGCGGGCGAATCGTCAAGGGTAGTCGACCAACTTTCAACTTGTTGATGGAATACGAACAATTAAAAAAAAAAAACACACATAAACACACGCACGCACGCACACACTCTTTAAGTTGGAATAAAAACTGAATAAAAAAAAAGTAGCATTAAATAAATAACTGTTCGATTAAACGCGTCCGCGTCGAACCATCGTATACGCGCGCGCGGGATACGTTCTACCGACGTGATAGTGTCCGGACGAATGCCAGGCGTCGGCAGCTAGTGGTCGGACGTGTGCAACCGGAATACACGAACTCCTGGCCGGACAGAGGCGGCGGCGGCAATGGCCTTCGATGACGACGACGACTACGATGAATAATAATAATAATAATAACACGGCGGCGTATACGACGGAGTGAAAGAAACGCAAGCGCGCGCACGAACACACGAAACCCGTATATAAAACAAAATTATATATATATATATAGATACACATACTATTACATACTATAATACTACGATATAATGTATTATGTGGAACTGCAGAGCCATACAGGTAATAAGTTCGTCGTTCCATCTCACACGCACCCAACGTGTATGGCAGTGGTGGGGACGTGTATATTGTTATTATTAACGTAGTAGTATTTTAATGCGCGTAAAACCTAAACCATAGTAGTGTTTACGAACGCGAGTCCCTAACCCCGCTGGTTGCTACGGTGCGGTTCCCACAAGCAAGTCTTCACCCCCTTCCACAACCGCAGCAGTAATCGTAATATCGTCGCGCTCATGCGTACGTGTGTATACAAAACGAAACATTGTAAACAAATTATACACACCACTACACCACACTATAATACCATACCCGTACAGCGATGAAACTTTGATAAGTCGAAGTTTATTAGAAACAGAATTTTCTCGTCTTATCGGCATTTCGGCTTAAAGAGGTTGTGTTTAAAATTTAAATATTTAATTATTTATTAGATTTAATATGTAAAACGTAATTTAACTTTCTTAACTACAGTTCTACAACACCTATACGTGATATTCACTCATGAGTTAAGATCGATAATAATTTATGGCAGGGGTCACCAATTAATATTTTTGAAGGGCCACAATAGGAATCTGAAAATTTTTCGCGGATCATCGAAATTCTAAGTAGGTACATATTTTTAACACATGAAAGGTAGGTATTATTTTAAAATTGGATATAATGAGAACAGTATATACATATATATATTATGTTATTTATTCTTTGTCTGCCGACCACCATTTGATTTGTGGTCAACGTACCATAGTAATAGAAAAATAAATTACTAATAGTTCCGACTTATTATTAATCAATTATAAAATATCATTAGAAATATAGGAGGACGACAGTGTCCGGTCAAAATTGTTTTTCGTACACGATTTATCATTAAATTTAAATCTAATTCATCCATTACAGTAACCTACTCAATAACGACACAGAATAAAAGGTTTTTTTTTTTTTATTTATTTAAAATAAAGGCTTCAACATCATCAGGTTATTAGCCTACGATTACAACAAAAGTTTACAAAGATAATATAATATATACAGATATTTACAGTTTAAGGTATTATCGAGGTTGACGACAACACCTACCATACAAATGAGTGACTTTCCTTCCTGGCATTTTTTCATTTTTTTTTTTTATTAACCATATTATTATACTGTATCTGTCTGGCTCACGATTTCGTACCACGATATCTAAAGTCTACCGATATGGGTGCATTGCGTAGTCCACGGAGGGCGTGTACAAAACGATACAATAATATTAATATACTGAATAGTATCAATTATAATATAATATGCATTAATATAGGTAAGTAAATACTAAATGTATACTGTTATATAGATACTGTGCACATGGTCATATTGACTTCAACTTCAAAAAAATAAAAATCCTTACAAACCACAAAGTTATTTATTATCATTACTATTTGCTATTATTATACGTTAGGCTGCAAGCGGTAACTTGACCGCATTCCGGTGCCGTATTCGTGTTATCTGCAGTAGTTATACAATTGCAAGTCTTCAATGGTGGAAGGCACAAACGAGAATAACGGTGTCGCGTATATCGCATGATCTATATAATTATTTAATTATTGACACAGCTGGACTAGTTGTTTTTGTTATTGTTGTTGTTCTATACATGATAATAATATTATAATAAATCAAGGACCTACAATATAAGCGATACGATTACTCTGCCGAACGTGTCACAAAATCCGTGTACCATAGAACATTGGAGAGAATTACATCGGAAAACACGAGTGTGACTATAATAATATTATTTATGTTTATGACATACTTGACACTTGTGCTGATGGTTTACATGAACTGTCTAAAACTGGAGTCATCAAATTGCGACCCTTGGACAAACTTTATCTGGCTCAAAGATAGAAAATTTATTTTTGAAATATTATTTGGTTTGATATGGTTAATTTAATGAGGTTTTCATTAATTTTAATTAAATTTTTTGATTTCGTGTTCACTTTTCTTAGAGTTTAGATAAATATGTACATTACTCGTTGATGACTCCTGATTATTTTTTTAATTCCTAAAGTGACTCTCCACTAATATTACTTGGCAATTCTTGATTTAGAGTTATGTTCACGATTACTTTAAATTATTTACTACCCACCCTTACAATATTGGTAAAGTGTCAATTTCTTAAAAAAATTGGAAGCAACAAGATAACCTGTTTAACATAACCAAAATAAAGATTACAGACATAAATACGTAAATGTAGTCCCCAGTGGCAGCTCGTGCCTAGGTATACAAGTGTGCGCGCACCACATAAATTAACACAGATAAAAGAGTAAAAATTAATTTTCAACTTTTCACACAATTTTTATACAATTTAAACTTAACTATAATAAATTATTTTATAATATTGTATTAATTTAAAAAAAATTATGTTCACTTATGTACCCATAAATATTACTCCTACAATTTATTGAAGTTATGTAATAAATACACATCACTTGGTGAGTAGCCAGTCAAAATAATGTGTCTGTGTAAATTTGTTAGGTCACTGAGAGTGGGATTGACGAAAATTAATGGAATTGTGGTGGCAGCGATCGCTGCACACGCGGTAGTCTCGGCGTTCCATATCGGTTTTATTTTATAGATAAAAGACTTGAATTCACGTAAAAAAATATTTAATTTTTTTTTGTTGATATATACAATTTATAACAGGTTACAGTTGGTTTTTTTTATAATATTATTATTAAAATATATTTGCGATTTGTTATTTAAAACAATAAATATTAGTTTACAAAAAATGCTTATCATAATAAACACGTGAATAATTTGTAGAAGGAGTTGTTCATTAACAACACCTTAGAATGTTTTTTTTTATTTTTTAATAAAGCAAATCTCTGGACTAATTTTGCTTTAGACGACGTTTAACATTAATAGGGAGATATGAGGAGAACATGTTGATGATGAATGGATTTGGGTGGCTTAATAATTTAACGTGGAAACATTGGTACTGGTTTTTAACAAGTTCGTTGACGGTGGGTATTTTTAGTTCTTTATGAAGTGATTCATTGGTAATAAACCACGGAGCTCCGGTTTTCATTTTAAGGGTAATAGATTGGAAGGCTTGGATAGGACATATATTAGATGGCTTTGCAGGACCCCAAATCTATATGCCATAAGACCAAATTGATTTAATTATAGTTTTATATATTAGGGTTTTAAATTTGAGTTGAATTTTGGATTTAAGCAGTGGTCTGAGTAGGTGAAGTCGTGTATTTGCCTATTTACGTTTAGATTTTATATGTTGGGTCCACGTAAGACGCTTGTCAAGTATGATTTCTAAGTATTTTGTAGAGGGCTGAATTGGGATTGATTTGTAGTTTATTTGAAGTTGAGTGCATTCTTTAGGACTTAAAGATAAATTTACTTGGACTGATTTATCTTCATTGATTTTGATTTTCCATTTTTTAGCCCATGAATCAGTGGCGTATTTGATTTAATTTTATGGGGAAGTGAGTGATACTAAATTTACAAGCATTATACACTAGTTAAGTACAATATTTATATGTATATATATATGCATATGTTCTTGAATATATATACCTACTAGTCCATTTTATACTTACTTCTTTTATACATTACATATCTTGAGAAAGGTAAATAAAATACAATAAAGTTACAGTAAAATAATATTATATTTATTAAATTATAAAATCATTATTCCTTTTTTTCATTTGTGAGAATTTATCAATAATTCTGTCAATATCTATTTTTATTGATCTGTGCACATACAATAAAGCCAATCCGCTTAATCTATTTTGCCCTATTGTGGATCTAAGCCATGTTTACATCTACATAAAATAAATGAGAAATTTTTAAAATCGAAATAACTGAAGTTTATAAAAATCGTTAAATACTAACTATTTATACTAATCATAGGCGTAACTAGTCCTTTAAGTTAGGGGGTATAGATTCTTAGAAATTTTTTATAACAACTTTTTTTAATTAAATTATTATTTGTTTCTATTAATGTTCACAACTGGCTTGAATGGTTATTCGTTTATATGAAAAACTATATTTTTTTATATTGTAGGCAAAAATAAAGTTAATACTAATTTATTCATAAGCACATAGATTTACCCAAAAATTCTGGAGGGGGGGCTGAAGACCACTAAGCCCCCCTCTAGTTACGCCTATGAGGACTCCTGCTTTTATCGGTTTAGTGTCAGAGAATGATTTGGAGTGGCGTACTAAAAATGAGCAGTTTTCAAGGTAAGGTTTTAGAATTAAATATTAGGGAACTGAGAGAAAAAGCTTCAGTTTGTATAAGAGGCAATCGTGTCACACCCTGTCAAAGACTTGGGCAATATCTAAAAATACTTCAGGACAATACTGCTTGTTTTCTACTGAAGTGGCAATTTTGTCCATAATCTGGTGGGTTTGGTGGATTGTATTATGTTGGGAACGAAACCCAAATTGGGATTTTGGGAGTATATTTTTTTCTTTAATTATCGAAATTAATCTGTTGAGGAGTAATTTTTTAAATATTTTACTAAGCGTGGGTAGTAAACTGATGGGCCAGTATGAGGATATTAGTCGTTTTGGTTTGATTGGTTTGAATACCATTATAATTGTAGATTGTTTCCACATTGTTGGAAAAAATAACAGTCAACGCAGGGAATTGTATACATAATTTATGTAAAGGTTACAATTTACGCATATTATCAGGTATTATATTTGTAAGTATATAAAATACTTTTTAAATATTTATATTTTATAAATATTTCAATATATATTATAATACCATGATAATATTTTAGATAAAGACTTAATATTTTTTTTTCTAATAAGCTTTTGCAAAAATTACATACCATCACCCTCTTTGAAAACCATGAGCTGCTACTGGTATAGGTCCACGTACAATAATTTCACATAAAATTAAACAATTTATTTATTTTAAATCAAATGGTTAATATAATTTTATTGATATAAAGATACATTTGAAAATTGAAAGGATACCTACATAAAAATATATACTTAAGTTTCAAAAATATTAAATTAATTATTAATAATATTATGCAACTAAATTTATGGATATACCTACTAATAAAACATAATGATGTTTAGGAAAGAATTCTTTGAAATTCGCGAAAATCGTGTCAAGCATTAATCGTCGATAGTTATTAATAATTTACGTTACTTCTTTTGCAGTTTTGCTCGTTTTAATAAATCTACGGCAAAATAGCAATAATATGTGTCAGGGTAAATAATTTATGACCTAAAGACTAAAATATTTATTTTAATTGATTTTAAGGAAGTTGCAAGTTCTCTTTATTTTTTATTTCATGTTTTCCTCAAAACTTAAATACACTTAAATATTTACCAGTCTCAATATCGTTTTGTACCCAACCATATTTTTTGCTCGTTATTTGATACTTATTAATCGATTTAGAATTCATAATTACTAAATATAATAACGGTAATTAAATATTCAAAGAATTATCAATATAAATTACAACATAGTGTATAATTTTTAATACTTTAATGTCATAACTTCAAAATATACAACTAACTGTGCACTATATGGTATCCGTTTAATGCTATTATATTAATATTATTTTGAATTTATGATTGTCTAAAAGCCATGATAAATAACATTTTCATACAGTCATAATACGTTAAAAATGTGCTGTGTACTAAATATCAAATATTCGAAGTACAATAATATGAATACACTCATGTAATTTCAATTTTCAAACTTAAAATACCGGTAAGTCACTTTACCCCTATGAGTAAGGTTGGAGTAAAATCCTAGCTTATCTCATCCTTTCACCATTAGAGAAATATACCTTCAAAATTTAAAGACTCTATAGGTCCAGTGGTTTGGTCTACATGACGAATTCAATGTGGTATGTTCCACAACGAATTCTTCTAATAGTTTAGTCATCTTTGCACCTAAGTACTAACAAAAGAACGAATAACGTGGTCAATAAAAAGTTGCTTCATTACAAAAAAAAATATTTTAATTTTCACATAAGCCCCATTATCAAATAATAAATATCATTAAATTGTGAGTTTCTCACATTATGAGCACAAAAAAACCATAAAAATTTACTTATACATATCCATAAACAATGAAAAATAATAGTACGAATATAAAAAATGAAGATTAAGTATAAATTTGCATGAGCCGTGAATTTTTTTCATTCATGAATAATATGAAGTTTGAGCAAAAAGTTTAAAATTTGAAGATTATTCAACTCGCATTTTTTTTTTTTTGC
This sequence comes from Melanaphis sacchari, assembly GCF_002803265.2. Taxonomy (NCBI): domain Eukaryota; kingdom Metazoa; phylum Arthropoda; class Insecta; order Hemiptera; family Aphididae; genus Melanaphis; species Melanaphis sacchari. The sequence goes on along the minus strand of NW_020271205.1, from coordinate 903,009 downwards.
GGGCAACTCCATACAGCTATAATTTATACAAATTCTTTATTGACAAAAAAATGTTGTTCTGGGCAACTAGTCACTTCATAAAAATTGTATGAAAAATATTAGTAATATTTAATATTACTAGTTGTTAATAACGTATAGACGTACCGAAGGGCTGTATGATTAGATTCTTCAAATAAAATAAATGGCTTATTTTTATAGCTTAAAATTGATTTAAATATTTTTTAAATGTCATTGTATAAATAACTAAATAATAATATACGTTGAAACAAAAAGCTTTAAGCGCCTATAAATAATATTTTTTAATTATAAAATAATAATTAAAATCATTATTTTTTATTTAATATCCAATATTGTTGAACATTGAGCTTAAAATGTCTATAAACAAATATTCTGTTTTATATTTTTTTAAATATTTAGGTTTCTATAAGAGAAACTTATATTAATTGTTCAAACCTAATACCTATTAATATGCAGAGTAATCAGAGTATATTGTTTACTATAGCACATATCTTATAGGTCTCTACAAACTACAGCTGCGATGACGGAGATGTTAGAATGTATTTGATACAATTTTACCACTATCTCCAAAGTGTATGCTAACATTAACTCTGAATCCTCATAAAATATACTTCTTTAATTTAATCTTACTACCAGGAGAACTAGAATTAATTAACTTCATTCTGAACTAGTAAAGTATCCACGTCTAAAATGATTGACTTTATTTTTATGAATGCATTACTTCTATATTCTTTAAGTTCTATTATTTAAAGTCCTTAATAAACAACATTGCAAGTTTCGATATAGCACATATATTCAATAGATAACATTTGTATTACAATATTAAAATCAAATTTATAATATTATTATGTATGATATGATTTTCAATTAATAGAGCAAAACAATAATGTAAGAGGAAAAGCATTGTTTATAAAAGGTCAGTAGAAGAGAAAATACAGGAAAATAATTTGTAATAGCTCGGTATACTACACAATAAACAATAATTTGATATAGATTTAATTTTGCTGTTGTTAATGATGATGATCCGTTTTATGTAGTTTACAAGAGCTAATACGTATAATACTGATTACTGAAAAATGTTTTACTAAACATATCATATTCACATATTCAAAACTCATAATAGTTTAATTGAAAATAAATAATTATTATAATATATGGTCAAAATTGTCTTTCATTTGGCAATTTTTAGACCAAATATGATATTATTTAGATTACAAGTAACAAATATAGTATTTATGACGTTAAGTTCGTGTTTATGATATATTTTCATTGAAGTTTAATTTTTATATAAGTATAAGATATTAAAGTTATTAAGCTAGTTATAACATAATACATATATAACATATTTTTAAGGCCAAACTTAGATCAATAGAAAAATTTATTGACATGATATGAAAAAACAATATAAATTCCATTTCAATTATTTCTAGACAGAATAAAGCCTTAACAACCAATGTATCAATACTTTTATTGAGGGCCAAAAGCTTGGTAAGTGTTTTTTAATTACTTTTTTTATTTACGAGGTTGACTAATACTATAAAGTGGAATATTAGCTTTAAAATAAATTATAAAAACAATATGAAAGAATTATGTTTATAGTTTTTAAATTTATATAAATTAAATATCATTTAAACTTTGAATTCTTTGTATTCTATATGTTTAACTTGTTTTTTTTTGTTTTTTTTGTTCTAAATTTAATAATCTAAATTTTGACCATACTCAATTAAAGTTATTTCATTATTTTATTTAGTTTATTAAACAATATTAAAAACTGATGTAGGTATGTGTACTTTCTTTTTGCAATTTACATTATTTGAATACAATAATATGTTTATCTATACAATCGTTCTTTGTGTAATCGTGTTAAAGGTATAATCAAATGTTTTTGTAGGACGGTCTTCAATTTGAAATGGGTGAAGGATAAATTCTTAATACCCTTTATATACTATATAGTATGGAGTAACAAAACACATTTTGAGGTAAAATGTTATATTATTGACCTTTTTTGTGCATAGAATACAATGTTTTAAAGTAAAAACTATTTATGACATTTCTTTTGATAAAAATTTAGAACCTAAGCTAATTAAGTTTTTGATAAATTTTTACTTACTAGTTTTTGTGTAAATATTAAATTTAAACGATTCATAAAGTTCAAATTTCAACCCTGTATGTAATCAATACTTTTTTTGAACTAAGTATAAAACAGCATAGTTTATTTGTAAGCATTAGCACTTATTTTCTGTCATTAGAAAATCTTCATACAGATAATTATTTTACATATAGATATGTTATACTTTTTGATTCTTGAGTTATGTACACATATCATAATAATTTTCTAAGAGAAAAGTGCAAGACGTGTTAACAATCCGTGAGCATTATAATTCACAGTTACTAAATCCAATAAAAAAAAAAATAAAGTAAATTTAAACTTCAAATTACTCTGAAAAGTCTGTGCTATCACTTATCAATACAAGCGGAATGTTATATCAGTTATTCGATAGAAAAAAATATAAGATAATCTCACGTAAATATTTTATATTACCATGTTATAACTTTAATGTTTTATTTTTTTTTTAAAGAATTTTTATATATATACATATACATAATTAAATAACAACTACCTTTATCTAATAACAGCAGTATTAAATTTCAATAGCGAAAAAACTGCACTCAGTGAATAATAAAGGTCAAAAAATCCTTTACCACAAAAATAATAAAATTAAACATATTTCTCTCCACCACTACCATAATATAATAATATTTATTTTTTTAATAGGTACTTCTTATACTTAAAAATCATTTTCACACCTTCTAAGAGTTTTAAAAACAGTCTTGAAATTAAATTTATAGTAAACGTATCGTGATAAATGATAATGGGTATAAAATACAATTAAACATAATACGTTGCATAAATGTAACAAGATAATAGAAAAGCGTACCGGACATAAAATAGGGTTTCAAAAATATATTTTTGTGATTTTTATATCCGCTGTCAAAATGTTGACTATAAAACTCGTTTGCCTCGTAAGCACTTCTACAAATTATTTTAAGTTGCAATTCTTTTGAAAAAAAAATCGATTGTGAATATCGTGGATATTACCGATAAAATATTTACCTAACATAGTGGATAAAATGAGACATTTAATATTTAGCTACATACTGGTTTCGGAAGAATTATTTGGGTAAATTTTATTATAACATAACAATTACCGAAACGAACTTTATTATTAAATAGTAAATACTAATACCAATTGCAGACAATCAAGTTAATAAAAATCACGTGAGTTGCAGACACAAATATTTCCAAGTAAAACAATTTTTTAAGAAATATTTATTTTCGATATAAATTTTGAATGTTTTTTTTTTTTTTTATATAAATATTATACATTTTGTGCTAAAAAATGTTTTTGAAACAGCCTATATAAATAATAATCTATTGGTTTCACCACTTTAATAATGCAACATTTAGTCGTTGATAAATGCCTTATTTTCGAAAATGTATTATGCTCATTTTAAATTTCGTACAGTTCAGTCTGTATTTAAATTAAGATCTCGACCAAAAGATATATTATAGTATAAAGATGACCATGATAAAATTTACTATAGTTAAGTATTAAGTTTGGCATAAATACTTTCACAAGTATTTTTGGTTCGTGAAATCAAAAAAGAAAATTCTGCCCATATTTCTGGAAGAAACATTGCAAAATCTATATAAATATATTCTGTAAAATCATGTATAATTGTACAGCCAGCCGGCTGCGTAGACATAATGTCATCTATAAAACAGTCATTCACTTCGACGCTTCGTTAAATAACAAAAGTGGTAGCCTGAAAAATGTTTTTGAAAAGTTTCTTTTTTCATTCCCACTGCTATATACTTTAGCTAAACATAATGATTGAATTTTTCTGTTCCAAGCTCGTAGGAAATGAAACCGACATCTTTTCGTTTTTCATACTAGACGAACAGCTGAGTGGATGATAGATTTTTCAAAATCAATATGAATAGTTGTTGGTAGTATTAGTGAATATTGTTTCAAGAACTCAAGTGCTTTACAATAATCAGTTATTGATTTTCCAGCCAACAAACAAAAAAATAATAATACGTAAATACTATTTTTTACGCCATAAACCACGAACAATTGAGTAAATTTAGATGAACAGCTTAAAAACATACCATCTATCAAAACAACTTCACATTTTTGGAAAAATTCAAATTTTATAACATAAAGAAAGACACAACATTTTTACAGTGTGAATAATCCGTTTTTCAACTCCCTTGGAGTATAAATTATCTACTACGTCGGGTATCTACCATTCGTATAAAATTTTAAATGCGTTTTAGGTTATCTTGGATACCTACTCATACGTGCAATGTGAATATTTTTTGGATTAAATTTATATACTTCATGTCTAATATATTCAAATCATCGGATGAAATCTCAGAATCTATCATTTTTGGTGGGACGTTCACGTAACTGCTCTACCACTTTACACTTGACACTATTGTTAACCTTCTGCCGTACAAGTGATCGTTCTTCAATGGCCGCGTGGTTATGTTCGAGATTATTTTCTATTTGAATACCATATGAATCAAATTTTAAAAGTGTATAACACGTTTTTTTTTTATACATTTCCGCCGTTCAATTTTATTGCACATTATGCTATGAAAACGGAACTTAAAACCGTCAATCACGCGTAACTCTTTAAGTTTTTTACTATACATATTGTAATTTGTAAAATAGTTATCATTGTTAGGTCTTAGTTAAACTAATTTAAAATATTTTTGATGGCTGTCTTAAAAACACCGGCATAGTTTTAATGTTGATAAATAATTAGTTCAATAATGGCAATCTCGGCAATATCAAACAATAATTGCCCAACAAACACGATCGTTATATCAAAAATAATAATTGGAAATTTATCAGCATTAGTATGATAAATTTGTGTCCACAACTCGTGTATTACCATTTTAGGTTTCGTCCACAACTCACGTGGTTTTTATTACTTTGTCCGCAATTAGGAAACCCCGTCATATTTTATACCCTTTTTACTTAATGTCTGGGCATTAATGTCATATACGAATAATTACAGTAGGTATTGGCCATTTAACTTCATTACATCAATTTAGTTTATCTTATGAACAATACAGGTGTACGATATATACTTATAATTTATATAGCTTATTTATAATTATATATACGTTTTACATAGTCGCATTAAATTATTATATACTATATAGTATAGTACCCCTTATTTTTCAATTTAATCATGATTGCAATATTATCAATGAATTTAAAATCAAATATCTGATAAATTATAAAAATATATATTAAAAATAATTCATTACAATGAGTTATATCATATAAATACTCGTTAGTAATAGTAAATTATGCAATTTGAAAGACATTTAATTACGCATTAAGTAATAATGTAATACTAAAAGTGTAAATAATATACTTGTACATTGAAACACCTAAAATAAAATTATTTTTTTTAAATTACTAGTGACTGGATAATATACCTAATTATCAAACTGAATGCAATACTAGCAAAGTATTTTCAAAACAATAAAACGGTTTATTAATTCTAATAAATATATAATAGATAATTATAACAATAACATATTTATCGAAAATCTTACATAAATATTAAACATTGTACGATAATAAATAAATATTTTTAAAACATGCATTATAATACTAATTTATAAACTCGTTGATATATTTTTCTGTGTCTATAAAAAAAAAATGTTTTAGAAATGAAAATGTAAAATTAAATTGCATTTCAATCAGTAACAAAAACTCTAAAATAATAATCTTAATGTTTCTTTAAAAACTAAAACAATGAATATTATTAAGATAATATTATAAAAATTTAATGTATAAAATATAAATTTTTCGTTTACAGTAATTCATTGTATTTTGTATTATAACAATACTCTAGTAGATAAGAAGATATAATATAATAGAGATATATAACTTTTAACATGGTTAACTTATGGTAGCCAGTGGTCTATTTCGAATACGAAGTATATTGGACTATTTATTAAGAAATAATTAGATTTTCTTACAGTCCAAAGTTTTCAACTACGTTAAAAGTCTTGGAAATCCTAATCGAAACTTTATACCTACTAACCTTCAGTTAAAACTAAATTTTCAAAGCAACTTTAATGGTCAAACAACGTTAAGGATGAGAAGTGAAAATTAATATCTGATGTAAAAGTGTAATGTCAACCGTGTTTATACAAAATAAAACTCAATAATAATAAATCAACTATTTAATATAATATAATGTATATTATAAGTTATAATACTTATTACCAAAATTAACTAATATTAATGAAAAAAATCTAAAATTTTAAATATCCGGATTACTATCGAAAAATTTATAAACTAGATTACCTAACAGCTTCTCGATGATTTAAAATATTGGCTACTATTTACTAATTAATTATTCAAATTTATATTTATGAAAATTCTTAACACATTTATTTTAAGGAGTTCTATATAGGCAATAATAAAATTTTCTACCTACTAGTAGCAGTCTGTACGTAAAATTTAAACTGTTTAACGTTTAAAGATGATATTATTATCTATAAACTTTAGTGTAAGAGAACGTGAAGAAGTTATTTTAAGAGAGAACACTTGTTCTCTCACCCGTATGAATGTATCAACAATTTAATATTATGTACATAGTACAGGTATGAACTCTAAAAATTAGACAAGTAATTGCTCTACTCTATAAGTATTTGCGTTAGAAATATAATGTGACAACGCAGTGTGTCTTACACTCTTATCCCCACATAACTAGGCGTAATTATATTTGAAAAACTAGCCACATAACCATGAGCATCGACTAGAAATTAATCCCACGGTAATGCTGAAGAGAAATTAGTATAAAGATTTAGTAATATAACTATAATATATCAGTAGATCCGTCGTGTTAAAAGTATTATTGCTCGGCAACCTTTTTATTCATGTACACATTAATATTTGTACCACTTATTACGTTTATTGTAAAAAAAATGTTGAATTGTATATTATCAAATAAATGTCAAAAAGTTCCAATTTCGTCGAATTTTAACTTGATAATTCTATGAAAAAATTATATCATGTATTTTTGAAATTTTTAGGTTTCTACAAGAATAATATACAAAAAACCTTATATTAATTTTTGACGATTATTGTCACTAATTAAACTTCAAATTTAAAAAAAAAATGTGCTACTTATTTTTAATATTTTTAAGTTGCTTTAAGAACTCATTAGAATTTTATATGACATTTTCAAGATTTTCAACTAAATATAAAACTATGTATTAATAATCATGAAAAGTGAAAATTAGATATTTATACACTTGTAAGTGAAAAAATTTAAATAATTAATTGTGCGGCTGTTTCTCGTATCTTATTTTAAATTATAAATGATCAATGGTAGGTACTGCAGAAAACCAAAACTAACGATTCAAACTGATAATCAGAAATAAAATTATTTATTTGAAAGTCTTCGTCATAAATCTGTAATAAGACGCGTGTCAAACGATAGAAAATTGTAGCTGACCTGCCTACTATTGAATAAAACAGTTAAAATTTAGAAAACAAACCGCCCATCAAAATCACTCAAATGTCAAAAGCCGTACACCGTAACCTCGTAACCTTAAATATAAAATAATATAAATTATTATTACTACACTTATCATCTAAAAAATTTAACACGCCACACGTGTCCCGCTCCAGCCCAAAAAGCAGTGCACGTTTGATCTTGGCTTATAGTAAAAATAGATAATATATATGCGTATGGGACACGCTGTCACGTGGAGAATTTATGTCGTTTCGTCTACTATTTTAAATTGTGTTCTCAGAGAAAATCTTCATTCTTTCCACCACGACCAGTTTTCTCGAGGGAAACGGAAAATAAATTTCACGTCCACAATACACCAACGTCTTGCAGGTTAAGTAATAGCTACCACGAGTAAAACGAAACATCACGTCCTTATATAGTACAGATTTAATAATATAATTATATTATTTCATAGTGTGATTTCGTTACTACTTAAATATTTTACAACGTTTACTTACTTTAACATTAAACCAGGGATCAAATATTTAGGAAGCACATAAGTGGACAAAATTGAATGTCTTAAAATGGAAAAATATTTAGATGAAATTAATTTAAGAAATGTATACGAAGTTAAAATAAAAACAAATATTATTATTATTTAATATTCTTATCATTTAATTGAGAAAATTTTGAGAAAAATTTAAAAAAAATATTCAAAGAAAAAAATATTTTTTCTATTCGACTTTATCTATAGTACATGAAATATAAATAATTTTCTAAAATATATATATTTACATAAATGTTACCTAAGTTAAAAAAAATGCATACAAAATGTTTTACCTAGCCTAATGGTCGACCTGGTACGTTAAAAACGTTGTATTTTTACTTTAGAAAATGATAACACGCCGGTAAAATGTAAAACTAAAATATATTTATTACGCACATATATAACACGGGCGACAACCGCTATAGCCTGTAGGTGTCTCATATCGGTGACTTCCGGATTTTTTCGGGTAATGTATAACATAGTTTTCACCGTTTCGGGCTGTTTCCAGTTCGATGGCGACTCTGAATAGTATAGGTGTACAATTTTAGTGTACGTATAAAATATAAGCCTATCACACTATTTCAATCGTTCTATTAATGTTTACACGGACTGGCAACCGTTATTATTATTGCTCTGAAACCATTGCAGGTTTGCGGGGAAAATAATGTACGATGCATGTATAGTGTATACGCCTATTCGGCTATACCTACTAAATTGCGGGAGATAATGGTTAGGTGAAAATATAAGTTTGAGTGAAAACGTGATTCTCCTATTAGTTATCAATTATCATATTATACGCAGTTCACGCGGTCATTGCATGCTGCGATGCGGGTTTTCGCTCAATCAGAAAAATCCAGGAAAAAATACGAGCGGAACCAGCTCACGGTGGTGGCATGGTCTGTATCGATAATAAATTGACAGAGCAGTATACAATACTATAAGATAATATATCATGTGCCTACATCCATAAATATTGTACGACTCCGGACTCCGACCAACTGCAGCTCCGGTGGGTGTGCATTAGAATGCGAAAAAAAATGTAGTTTAGTTGCTCTATAAGTAAAATGTCCTCTGCGTCATATCGTTTGGAAAAAATAGTAATGAAAAAATCCAAAAACTGAATTAATATCCAACAAAAAAATCTCGTATACACCAATAAATTAAAAACAATCTCAAATAAGATTGTATACGATTAGCTGTCTTCGTGCACTCTGTTGCCATACAAAATTCATCCGTGTTAAATTACTCTAATAGTAATGACATTTAACGTAATGAGTGTGTATAAAACATATTTTTAGTTTTTTTATTTGGTGTATGGATATTGTATAATATTCATGACCTATTGACTTTACATAGCTGTTCCGCCCAACGTTGATTTTTTTTAATTATTTAACATCAGCATTTTTTTAATTTATTTTTATTTTTTATTGAACCATCCAAATTTAATTCTTTTTCATTCTGGACCAAAATCCACCGACTCGTAAGATTTCATTATACTGTGAACAAAGAACAAGAAAAAAAGTTTTGTACTGTTATACTACAACAATTTTCACTAAAATACTAATTTTTAATAATAACTTATAATTGGTAACACGAATGAAAAAAAAATATTTTTATGTGCGTAGTTTCCGATTACTTAAAAAACTAACAATTCGGTTTTTACTAACTTTAGAATTAAAATAAACTTAAAATATGCTCCGTGGTGTAGGTACTATTTCATTTTAAAAAAAATCAAAATAATCGGATGAGTAGTTTCAGAAAACATTCGTCATAAAAAATTCCGTTTTCACATTTATATGTACAGATTAGTTAAGGATAATATTTTTCCTTCGTTCAACTGTTCGTAAAACTTAAAAGAAATGTTCAATACGAGTAACGATGTCATAAAAAAGTAAGTAAATTATACTCGTTAGCGAGTCAAATGCAAATGCATTTAAATATAATAAGATATAAGTTTCTGTCCCAGTTCCACTTAAAAACTATTGGCTTACACTTATTGAGATGCGTGTTCAGCTCCAAGGCATAAAACACGTGGTAGGTTGATCCCATGCTAATTTAGGGTACCTACTCAAATATCACGTGAAATATATTTTTACGCAAAACCTACACTATTGAACGAAATTTATTTTTGTTGTAAGTAATTCAAAAAATATAACTATAATCTTAAATTTTTCAACAAACATTTGTAATTTATGTTATTGAATATTAATTACTAATAAAGTCAAAATATTTTAATTCTTTTTGTATCATTTAAAATTATTTAATATTTACAAATTTTGATATTATTTATAGTTTAAGATTCTGGGCTTGTTTATTTTACAAATTATAATTATGTGTGTTAGTGTTGTATGTGTTTTTTGTGTCTATATATAAAATAAGTAGTCAATAAAATATTTAAATTTTTAACCTTGAGGAAGGTTTTGAATAATAAATTGGATTTAGTTTGTACATTGAAAATGTCAAAATTTTAATTCCTATTACTTTTTTTATTAATATAAAGGGGAAAAACAAACAAAAAATTAAGTAAAACCTAAATTTTTACGCTAAGTCAGTTTTTGACAAATTTAATTTATTAATTTTATTTTAATTCAAAAACAATAACAAGCGCAGTAACTTAAAATTTTCACCCAAGTATTTATATTATCATTTCTATACATGGTATAATTTTCGAAATATTTTGGACACATTTTGCGTTACTTACTTATAAGCAAATGAAAATTTTGATTTCAATTATTTATTTATTTTTTTAAATATCAAAAAATATGTTATTGGATAAAAATGCTTGAAAATGTAACACAAATTTACTTAATTCGGTTAATTTATCAATTAAAATATATCGAAAGTATAAAGTCATAATATTTTTTATAATCATTTGAATTTTGAATTTTGACAAAATTAATCAAAATATTAAAAATTAAAAATGATTTTATAGCTATAAATGTATAGAAAAACGTTTGTTTGTATCTAAGTTGTAAATACTAAATATTAAGGTTATTTTTACATTTTTCAACCTACCTATATAAAAAAAAAAATTACAGCAAAGTCGACAAGTTTTCATTTGGGCTTTAGGCATCCCGGAGGAAAATCATGAATTATTATTGATTGATAAGTCTTGGATTAAAGGTTTAGTTTGAGTCCCTAGGCAGTAGACGACTAATGTATAGTGGTGGACCTGAAGACCTCTAATTTTTCAATTTTGGTTTCTTATATCAACAGGTTTTATATACATAAATAATTATTTTAAAGGATGTGAACTTCTAGTTAAATCCGATTTTGCACCAAAAACCACTTCAAATTTGAAATCAAAGCATTTTTACTACCCCAAAAAAAGGTGATGGCAGTCAGAAACAAACATACATCACTATATAAAATCAATACATTTATCACTCGACTCAAAATCTAATAAAAAATGTCATTAGTTGTCAAAGGCTTAGCCCACATAGCCGCATAGGTGAAACTACAAGTCAAGCCGTGACCTAACCTTATGTCGACAAGTTATCAAACTCAAAAATAATACAGATTGAGAACATTGTAATATAATACATAAAAAAAATTACGTTTTAAAAACTAAAATACCATTTTTATGATTATTTTACGGAAGCGTAATGACGGGAACGATAAATAACTAGGTATTAAGTATTATCGCGGTTTACAATAATAATACATAATATCAGCTTTTTTTTACCTGCATTAGGTAATAATTAAAAAAATTATAGGAAATAAGGTAGATACTTAACTGAAGAGTAATATCAATGGATATTTTCACTCATAATATAAATCCATGTCAATAATTTCTTCATATTTATCAAATTTACTTATTGTATTGTTAAATATAGATTTTAAATAAAAAATTGTAATAAAATAAAAATAAAAATAAGAGGAGATTTTAAAAATCTACTGCAAAATGATAATTATTTTTAAGTATTTTTGTTTCTATTTAATTTATTTGTATATATTAATTTCAATTTAAAGTATACTATATTCGATTGTGGATAGAGTTGAACAAAATGTTTTTGTTTAATAATCTAATATACAAAAACACAGATCCAAAAAGTGTTTCAGGTTCTACGCTGAAGGAATCAGCATAAAGAAACGATTTTTACGTATTCAAGCAACATAAAGCTTTTGAAAAAATGACTACGAAGTTGACCAAAGAAGAAAAAATCAAATCAACTATTGATGGATTTTTATCAACAATTAATTAATAATTTAATTATATTAAATACCTATGTCCTCTACATTATTTTAATATTATACATGTATTACATAACAGCTTTAAATGAATAATTTTAAAGTAAATAAGCGGTTTTTTTATTTTTTCAGGGTCAATCGCATTATTGACTCATTCGGTTAATGGACTCAAATTCTCTGATCCCAAAGTGAATCTAATAAGCGGCAGGGGCGGATTTAAGACACTGCAAACTATGCAGCCGCACAGGGCAACAAATTTTTGGAGGGCGGCTTTTTATACGCAGCAAAATTGTATTTAATATTTATTTTGTTCTTATTTAGAAAAATACTTAATTTTTTTCTTGAATTTTTCAATTTCAAAATAAACAATTAACATCAAAACTACTTATATAACTAAATACATTTATTATTATTTTTTCTTGTATAATAAAAATAAAGAGAAAATATTATATTTAAATTATAACATTTTAATTGAACTTTAGTTAAATGAGAAAATAATTGCACACATATAGAAATTGTTATTATGTAAGGAAATTTTGTTGTACAGTGGTGATTTTTGAAATAAGGGCAGCAATTTTTTTTTTTGGACATAGGGGCGGCAAATTATTAAATCCACCCCTGATAAGCGGCAACCACTGTATAACAAATAATTGATCGAAATTAAATGTATATAACATAATTGACACTCCGAATTGGTTCCCAGTTTGTTATTATTTTCACTATACGTAAAGACTATTGTCGAGAAGCTTTCAACACAAATTCAAACACTATATAGGTACCTACCACTCAGTGGTTATTATGTTGCATTACAAATGTCGTACCGACTGACGACTAGATACTATACTATTCGTTCATATAGATAATATAATATCGATTTTATTACGATTTTTATCTAAATGGCAATCCACTTCATATATATTTATAATGATGGAAAATATGTTATAATAATATTAAATAATAAACAGTAGTATTTCGCCTTTTTTGAAAGTCTTTATCGGGAACCAATTCGAACGTCAATTTTCAGAAATTAAAATCAATTTGGACGCAGTCAAGGTATACCTAGGTCTTAGATAATACCACTAATAATGATTATGTATCCCATGTGTAACACTTAAAATATTTATCCAGGTAGACAAAAAAATATCGAAAACTTGCATTTAAAAAAAAAAAATAAATAATATGAGAGTTTGAACGCGGAACACATTTTGCCGCCATTGAGCTTACGCGGGACCCCGCGAACGCGACAAATATACAAGCTCCCCCTCCGCCATCCGGCGACAACTCGCCGTCCGGTGGTCAAGCGATCAGCCGCCTAATAATTTTGTTTTTTTCCAACGGTCGAGTCAAACGCATCGTTGCGTTCGCTCACCAATTCTTCATCTTAAATTTTACTCAAACCTCGTGTGGTAGACGAGGTGTGAAATATTGAACGTTGTTCCGGTGGATCCTGTCTGCTGTTGCCATCAGGTCATAATATAATCTTATTATTTTATACCTCTGTGTACAGTAGTCACCAATTGTTTTTATATACATATATTGTGATTCCGTTGTGTTGCGGCCTTTTTTCTTAAAACTATTAATTATTATTATACATATATATATATCCACTGTATATTCTAGGGCGCCCGCATTGTTATTTCTATATTATTATAATATATGTTGTTTGGTAGTCGATAATTTGTAATATAATTAAATTGTAAAACTACTTAAAATAACCCCCCCCCCCCCACCCGCCGCCGCCGTCCTCATCACAAGTCACGAGTCGTTGCCGATAACCGCATTATTCATAGGATCGGTTTCGGCGGCAACAATAAGAGTATTATACATAGAAGTCTACATTTTTACATTCATAAATTTGTATTTTAAATAATTGCCGTTATAGGTACCAATATCCTCTAGGTATTTACAAAGAATAAACAATTTAGCTAAGTACCAACTACAAAATAACTATAATAAAATACACACGCCTAATAAGTAATAATTTTGGGTAAAATAATTAAAATAACATGAAAATAGTTTTTTAGACAAGGCAATGTGAGAGGCTTAACTAGGATTCCTCATAATTAATTTTGGTATGATTATTCTATGTAGGTACATAACATTTTATACTTTTTCAGTAACCTTCATGCAAATTACAATTGAAATACATGTATTTATATATTTATATGTATAATATGCATAATATTTACATGTTTCCATTCAATTACACCTGAATTAATCTAAGTTGGTTCCAAAATTTTAAAACTCCTAATATTTTGATCTAATTGTGATTAAATCAAACCGAAAATTTCATTTTTGCAAAAAGATTTTTTAGGTCTTTCAGAAAACTTCTGAATCTAAAACTTCTTCCCAACAATGTACCTATGTAAATGTAACCATGTTTCAAATAATTAATAAAAATTAAAATAGGAATATACTATAGTATTATACTATGATATTCCATGTAAAATGTATTTATTTATTTTTATTTTACCTTGTACTATTTGCAATTGACTATCAGTTTTATTAAAACTGATTTATTTTAACAGAAAGAATAATTAGAATGATATACATGATTAAAAAACAAATCAGTTCCTGAATTTTAAAGTTTCCATTAATTTTACTATGCACTGCTTACATATACATATAAATTTTATAAAATGGTTTACCAAAATAATAATAGAAAATTCAAAGTTTTAATTTATTTAAAATATTACAAAAGAAACATAATGCTCTCTTGATTGGATAGCATAGAAATATAAATGATAACTAATGAATGAAAATAATAAACAATTTAAGTATTTTATTAGTTCTTCTTGTTTTTAATGATTATTTTATTTCACATAAATTAAATAATTCAATAAGTCAATTACAAAACCTTCCAAAGTCCAAATACCATAGAAACCAAAAGTTTAATACATGTAACAAAATTCTTATTTAATAGACTTATAATTTTGTTAAACAATTAATTATTTTATAAAAAAAAAAAACAACAAGATGATAACTATAAAATTACAAATTATACATTCATAATAAAAATAAAAAGATAATTATAACAAGATTTTTTTCATTAAAATGTAAACAAAATATAAAAGTTTTACTTTTTAAAGTTGTTTTTATAGTTTAATTTACTTACTCAAGTATAAAATATACAAATAAATTCATAAAAATAATTGATTTGTTAAAATTAAATTATTAGTTATAAGATATTATATCCAAATTTAAATTAATATCTTATTTTCATACTTAAATGACAACAAATAATTTACGTGTAAGGTAACTTGGCTTTCTGGTCTATTAATGTGTACAAGCTGAGCAGTGATGATATCATACCAACTACACCTATTGTACCTGGACTCAACCTAACTAATCCTAAATTTGTCAATGGTAACATTACATCACAGCTATTTTTTACAGTATCGATTAACAAATCTTTATGGCTACGAACAAATTGGACTGCTTCACCAGTGAACACATCTTTAGGAGCTACTTTTCTATTCAGAGTGTTTAAAATTTTTTTTTTCAGGATAGCTTTAAATAAATTATTCAACTCCACTGCATCTCTGACAAGATTTAGAACTATAGATAATAACCAATACTTATTACTTGCTTGACCCCAACTTGTAGCATTTATTTGTATTAAATTATTTCTACTCAACCACAAAAAATGGTCACAAAACAAGTACAAAGAATGAGCTATCTTTGAAAATGTCACACAAAACCTTATAGTTTTATCTGAATGATTAACAGTCCGCAGTGCAGTATGCAATGAATCGATAAAGCGGCCAAATCTTAATACTGTAAAAAAAAAAGTTGATATTAGTAACTAGTAAATAGTAATAATAATAATTAATATACAGTTTAAAAAAATATGTTAAAATGCAAAATGTCTTAAATAGATACATAAAAATATGTTTTATTTATCATAATTGATTGATTAAATACAGTTTAATTTTTAATAATAATTACATTTAATCCAAAACCGAAAAATAAAGAATAAATACCTACTACAGTACTACAAAATTAGAACAATAAAATTAAATATTAAAATAATTACTACTGTTTGAGAAGATAAATACAGTAAACATAGTTTCCTAATTTAAACTTAGTACCTATATTTAATATACAACATAATATTAAATATTAAGAAGACATTTTATAAAAGTTAAAGAAATGATAGATTTTTTTTTTAATTACATATATTGGCAAATTATGGTGGTAGATATAGATATTTACCTTTTCGAAAAGCTGCCAAGGACTGTTCGAGTTGCTTAAATTTTTTGATTGATTGATCATTAAAGTCATTTTTTTCCATATAATGCCATGTTGTTTTTGAACCATATTGAACAAACCTGAAGAAAAAACCAGTTAATACTTAATATCCATTTAAAATATATACTAATACATTTTTATGAAACATTATCACTTTTCTCTTGTTACTTCAACATCCAATAAACATAAAATTTCTTATAATATTGTGTGTACCTCTCATCCATAGAGGAGGAGAATATTAGTGCAATATTCTCCTCCTCTATACTAGGTAGTCATCAAAAATAAAAATTAATAATAGCCAATAACTATAAAATTTATAGTTATAAAGTTTTTTAAGTATAAATGTAACTGTGCAAGTAGAATCAACTATGTGATGTTAGTGTGATGTCACTTTATAATAATATTTCCATTTTGATAAAATACATGAACATTTTTACATAGGTACTTAACATTTGCATAACAATTGGAAAGCTGTAAAAATGCCTAAGTAAAAAAAAAGATAATTAATATTTAACAAATAGTGGTCAAATCACTGCTAAACTAAAGCTAATAACAGTAAGGCTAGTTCTGCTGAACGCAAATTTGATATGCCGTGTGTTAGTCGGAGAGAGAAAACGTTAAGGCGACATTCTCTTAAACGAACGATTCGAAAATAAAGAATGCTGGTACACAATTCATTATAAATCCTAATCGTTTTAGGTATTTCTTTTTAAATGAATTTCTGGATCATTTTTTTTGTCGGCCCTCAAAGTTTTTTAATTAAGAAGTTCTTCACGGACGCACAAACCGCACACAATAACATTAAAGAAACGATAATAATTATGTTGATATAGATTCGATTCAAAAAGTACCTCGCTATTCTGTCACGGCCGGCTGTCTTGTTGTTCAAATCGACGACGAAGTTCATGTTTCACCCGTATTCGCAAAGCACTGGAAAGTGGCAAATGAAAATTAAGGAAGCCGGATACCGAACGAATATTATATTGGCGGAAAACGTCTTCTGGTCAGCGGCGATCCAGTGACGAAAATGCAAAAACAGTCGTTGGAAACAATGAATCGCACGCGACCATTTCCTAGAAGAGTCGTACGACGGCACCTACCTCACAAATTACATTTATGTTGCACCGCTATTGTATAATACGGTAACACAATCACCGTCATCGGTCTTTGTTCGACGATCGTCATCATTACGAGAAATTATAAATATTAATAATATTATTCATTTATTCCAAATAATAATTAATATTATTATTGTTCCTCTTTTCGGAAACGGTTTAACGGCGGGGTTTTACGCTCGACTGTTGTGACTGTTGTGAGTATTTTGAGATAACGTCCCAAAACGTTATCACCCGACACGAGTTGTTTACGTATTTTCGTACTGTCTAATCACGATACGCAGTCGTCTTCTCCGCCAACCACTCCTACCAGTCACTTATTAGTAGGCTATAGTAAATTGTTACGCGCTACTGCCAAGGTGGAAAGGTGTATTTATACCATATATTATAATATTATTATAACATTAATACACCTAGGCGACTGCCTACTATCCACTATAATATTACTATACTACTGTGCCATTATATTTAGGACGTCTTTCGACTTTATTATCATTATTATTATTATTATTATGTTATTTTCGCTACCTCGATAGAATTGAGCAACAGGTTGCTTAATTTTTTTTTTTTTTTTGCATTGCTTGCGTTATCGTGTACCTACTACCAAGTAAAAATATTATTTCTTGTTCTAAATCGATGCGATGATGGACGAAAACAATAATTATTGTAATTGAAAACGACACACGAATTCACGATGAGCTGCTCCAGTCGGATATTTCGTTCGCCGGAGTACACGAGCTTCAGGTGCAACGTGCCTCTTAAGCAAATCATACTGGACGATACCGGCTTAAATAAGGTTTTCACTTTTTACTATTACTATTAATTGTCATTATTATCGTTACAATTATACATTAAGGGCCCCCCTTTTCACCCGAATATTTTTTTGGACATAATTTGCACTTTTAATGTAATAATAACACACAATGAAACTTCTCCCAACAGGCATCTCCAAATAGTGGACATTTCTTAAGAAAAAACTCACTTTTCTAAACATTAGACCCCTTTGAAAAGCAGACAAAATCTTAGCAACCAAGGGAGTGCGGTATTTAGAAATTTTAGTGTGAATTGTATTAGTCGATATTGTGTTATAAGCTACCAACAACCATGTTAATAAATGCTTATAAATTATAAATTGTTATCTACAATATTATTATTTAAAATCTAATTATTGTAGGGATGGAGAGTGTACGACACGGGTCCTCGTTCAGTAGAGACTCCATTGGTGTTCTTGCATGCAGTCAGCGGCCGAGCCGAAGTCTTTTTCAAACAGTTGCTAACGCTCAGTTCAAAAGGCTACCGAGTCATATCAGTATGTAGCATTGATAAGCTTATACCAAATTTACTGACTAAAAATTCTTAAACAGTCTAATTGCTTTTTTTTAGGTTGAAAATCCACCTTATTGGAGTGTTACTGAATGGTGTGAAGGATTCATGCAACTATTGGATCATATGGATATTAAACAAGTGCATTTATTTGGTGCTTCATTAGGTAATTAATTAATTATGATAATTTTAAAAATAATAATACACACTAATTGTTATTTTATCTATATATATTGTAATTAGTTAATGTGCTGTTTGATAAAAAAATCATAAATTGATTTTCAAAAAATTGTTATTATATAATCTGTAAATCCAATGATTATTAAAAATTGTATTTTAATATTCATGTTTAGTTTTTTCAACATGGGTAAAGAACTTTATACCTACTTGTCTATAGTCTATACTAAACAATAACAATAAAAGTAATTGTAAAAATATGTGCAATTTTACCGTAATACAAATGACGCCATGAGAAAACAATGGTTAATTTTTGATAACTCTAAGTACAACTTTAATTATTAAAAATATAATTTATGTATAAATGAAAATATTATATGAGAAATTATTTGCACGTCTTATTTCATTATAGCCAATAAAGCTTAAATTTGTTGATGTAGCATAATTAAAATATGTCCAGAGTCAATACAAAAAAAAATAAATTATTCATAAATGTCATGTTCAGCATAAATTTCAGAAGTGTTGCCATTAGTAAATTATAAAAATGTACCTATGTAAATGCGTTTAAAAAAAGCATAATAAACATACTTGTTTTTTTTTTTTTATTGGAAATTATTTGAATTAAGAACATAATTTAAGGGAATTTATAATGCAGAAAGACAAAACTTACTTGAAAATTACTACTAACACCTAACAAAAATAACTTAGTATAGTAGTGTAAAGTATTATTTAAAATTATTTTTAAAACACACATTTATTGTAATAGTACATGGTATATGCTGTAAATATTTCAAACGTAAAATTAATTTAATTTTGATATTTAATAAATATTAATCAACAATAATTGTGTGCTATATTTTTTATAAAGTAAATTGTCATCACAATAAAATACATAATAAGTACATATCTTAACATTAAAAAAGTTGTAAAACAGAATAAAATAAGAAATTACTACAGCATGTCAATTCTTGTACAGTTATACTTTATATTTTTACGAAAAAAATTAATATTTTTTAATCATATAATCACCTCCTTTCCTAACAAAAATGTGTAATAATACTTTGGATAAATTAATATCTTAAATTACATTATAATAATCTATCTTTAATTTTTAATTATTCTATGTATTATTTAATTTTAATTTCAGCTTTAATAATTAAATTAAAGTAATTTTTATAAAAGCCCATATTGTATTTAAGATAGATTTTATTAAAATTATCAAATTATTGTTACTACATATTTATAATTTTTAAGGTTTATTAAATATTTGGTGATAATAAAATAAATTAAAATGTCTTTAAAATTATATTATTTATTTTAAACTTACATGGTAATTATTATACTATGCTTGAATTATAAACTAAGTGTGATTAAAATATCTATTGAATTTTTTAAAAATATCAAAATTATTATTTATGTGCATTATTTACATCTTATTTTTTACAGAATATTGACAAATTTATACTAATTAAGTGCTTATTATCATATAATCACTCAATTATACAAAATGATTAAATTTTTTAAAAGAATATTAAAACAATCGGTGATTTTTATTTATTAAAAAAAATCTTAAATTACAATTTTTGACATTCTAAAATTGTTTAATGAATATAATCTATCACTTTTATACTTAATTATTAATATTTAATGTATACATTTCTTACCTCAACCAAAATATAAGAAATTTTCTGGAATCTATACCTTTTTTATGAGTTTTAATTTTTGAGCATTCAGTCTCCATTTCTTTTTTATGTATTCAAACAAAAGTTTCATCACAGATTGTGAGCTTATATATGCAATGAATGTATAATAGTTAACAATTTTATGCAAGTAGCGGGTTTTTGTTATGTACATAACAACGGCATAGATAAGCATAGAAACTATATTGTTCACAAGATTAAATGGTGCTAAAATTAAAAATTAGTATACAAATAAACATATTGAGATTGCATAGTTTAACATTTAGTTGAAATGTATATTTTTCAGTAATTTTATTTTCATTTTTAGGTGGATTTTTGGCACAAAAGTTTGTGGAATTTTCTACAATTGTACATCAACCTAGAGTTGTATCACTATTTTTATGCAACTCTTTTACTGATACATCAATATTCAAGTATAAAGATGCTGCTGTTTTGTAAGTTAAATTTTTTTTTTAACTTAAACTTTATGTACTTTAATGTTATATAAAAATAATAATGAGATAAAAGTTTTTATTAGTTTCAGCTTAATAGCAAGTAATCTTGAATGTTGAATAGTTAAACAACTATTTACTATTATATTAAAATTATATTTTTATAAAATAGCAAAAGTACTTTTAAAATTATTTCAGTTTACCTTAATAATTAAATTTTCAATGTTGATATTATTTATTTTAAGCTCATTGTTATAAATGATGATTTATAACTTTAAATTTTTCTAGGTTCTGGATTTTACCTGCAATAGTACTTAGAAAAATGGTGTTATCTAATTTTTCATCAAGGGAAACATATTACGATACACAAATAATGGATTCAATAGATTTTATGGTTGAACTGGTAATTAGCTTAATATCCTAGTTTTTATCTCTGGAGAACAAAATATTTTTGTAAATAATAATAGTTGTATTTTTACAATTTAGATTGAATCATTATCACAGGCTGATCTTGCATCTCGTTTGACCATTAATTGTTTGAATAGCCGTGTCAATACATCATTGATGAGAGGCTTAAAAAGTGTCACTCTTATGGATGTATTTGATGATTATGCTTTAGGTTCACCCATTAAGGAAAAAATTTACCAGGAATATCCTGACGCTAAACTGGCTCAACTCAAGTCTGGCGGTAATTTTCCATATCTAAGTCGCAGTGATGAAGTAAACTTACACTTGCAGGTAAATATTAAATATACATTTCCGATACTGTTTCCAGAGTATAATATATTGGAATTACATATTTCAGATACATTTGAGAAAGTTTGATGGCACTCCTTTCAGTGCAAGTGATAACGTTCCCAATACAGAATAATTTGAATAATGCATCACCAAAAACTGCTCTATAATTAATTATACGTTATTACTGACCAACTTGCTAAATAAATGTGAGCTATGAAAAAATTTAGTTTTTTCATAAATACATAATATATAGTGACAGTAAAGTTTTGAGTTTTATTTCTGTTATATATTTTTTTTTTTAAATCAAAACCTATTGTTAAAAATTACTCTAATACTATATTATATTGAAATTATACGTGAAACATTTGCTTACATAAACTAAGAATCATATTTTACAACTTTGGTGCTAACAACCTTTTAGTATACACTATTATTACATACAAAGTGGATACATTATTCAAACTTTAATTCTTATACAACATTTTTTATGTACATAATTACTGTATGTTGTTCTTTTTAAAATTACAAAAAACAATTAAAGTACATAACATAATTATATTTTATGTGGCGATAATATTTTTATTTTAAACTTAATTTGATATAGTTTTTCAATTGTTTTTACTTAATATATTTATATTGTTGTACTTTTTTTCTTGATTTAAACTAATTGAATACTCATACATACTCCAAGCATACGTGGTGATATATTTTATACTTAATATTTTTAAATTTATTTAATAATTTACTGTGATTATAAATCTTGTACCATTATTATTTTGATACAATATAGCCAATTTATTTTTGAATGTGTGTTTTATGTATATTTATTAATATATTATTATTATTATTTTTTTTTTTTAATTAGATACCTGTGATATTTTATAAAGACGGATCTATAAAAAAAAAATTTATCAATAACATTCAACTGATTTCAATCATCTTATTTTTTCTATTTATAGGTTGGCATTTCTAGTTCTTATAAATAATAGAAGTTCAAATATAATATAAATTTACTACTATTTAATAATAGTACCACCTAAATTATTTCTTTCCTATGACCAAAAGAAAGAATGTATAGGTTAGGTATTACTTTAATTGAGCATTAATAATATTTTAATAACATAGCAAAATAATATGCAAGAAGTCTAAACATGAATGATTCATAAACCATTTAAAAAAGTAATAAATATATTCATGGTATTAAAAATCCACAAGCACATTATATTTTTTAGTTCATAGGCGACGATTAAATTTTGTATTTAGCTATATTTACATTTAAACAAAGGTAATACTATTTTAAATTACACGTATACGATATACAGTATACCAAATGTTACATTTTTTATCCTTCATAGAATATTGCAGATAGTAAATTACCGATATACCCACCGAATTTTCCCTTGAAAGTTAAGTTGAACGTGTAGTATGTTCGTAAAATCACTTCCATAGGTCGTCGAAATTTCGTTAAACCCACAATAAGCTCCAATATACTGCGTTGAATAAAATGAACGACGCTGGGAACACAATTCTACTTTTCTCGTCGATCCAAATCGAAATCTGTTGGGCCGTAGTTGTTAAGCCACCATGTAATTGACGTGCTGATTCTTCAGATACCTTGAATTTTACCTTGCCCATCGCTTTCATTTCCATCGTATAAGGCAGTTCTGCGTTCAATTCTGTCGTACCCTTAACATAATTTACCAACCATTAGTTAAAGTGTAATATTATATAGATATTAAAATTATTAGATTAAGTCGTATTACCGTAATGTTTATACGAGTACCTACATTAATGGGAGATTTAAGTTACACGCGCTTCAAGCCGTATAAATCGTATAATGTATTACTATGACTTATGCGAATACAATTTAATTTAATTTATATTCATATTAATAGTAGCTTTATTTTGTGACACATTTATAGACACCTAGTGCACTATATCAGAAGGAACCGAGAGTGCAAAGTAGTTAAGTATCTATTCCGTTTTATAATTTTTCCCTTGAGGTCAATTCCTATGGTCGAACCATGAAATGTCTCCTATGAATTAAAAATTATAATGTGCCTATCATTAAAATTATTATCAAAGTATTTTTTTTTTTTTTTATCAAAAAGTGATGACGAACGACAAATAAAAAAAAAAAATAATAATGATAATTAAAATAAACATACGTCATCATAGTAAAATTAGATAGGTATAGTTAAGTAATAGGTACCTAGATCAGTAATCAGTGACATAGCTACCGCAAGCAATACAGGGGCAGTTGCCTTGAAGCCTAAATAATTTTTAGGGGTGAAAAAATATTTTGTTTTAGGAGCGCTTTTTTATGTGTATCTATGCCACTGTAATAAGTATATAATAAATATATCTAAAATAGGTACTATAGATGTACCTAACCATTGCAGAACCTGTAAACTATAACATTATTATATAACATATAGACATACAGTCATTAAATAAATGTCATATAATATGTAAACATATGTATATACTACCAGCTACCTAATACTTTATAGTCTTGAAAACTATATATACATGATATAGTTACACTTATAATTAAATGTACAGGATCTTTAATCTTTATAGAAACTGAAATATTATCATAGTCACACCCATCATTTTACCTTAATAATAATAATTTATCTAATATATAGTTTGTATATTGTTGGTACAAATGTTGAAATGTACAATATACAAGGTTGGGCTTAGCCAGTTATCAGCTGCATATATAAAAGTTATTTAACCTAGCTACATTTATAACGAGTAATCAGTTAGGTAGGTACCTACGTAATTTTAAAATAACATTAAAATATAACTAATCACAATTTCTATCATGACTTTAAAGAAATACTGTCTAATGTAAGTAAATATCTTAAGTTATACATTTAAAAATATAATAATTGAACGATAAAAGTAAATATAATTTTTTGCAATTGAAATATTTTATATAGAAAGATAATGAACATTAATACAATAATCTTTTTTTTTTTTTTTTTTTAATATCAATATCACTATATTTATTACCTATTTAAAGTTTGAATAGATTCATTCGATCTCAATAAATGTTATTTTATATAATAACTACTATTAAATACTAGTATTGTAACGTATTTGAATAAAAGTATTTATTGCCTATTCCAGTAATAGAAGTTTTATTCAGTGTGGATGGAGCGATTATGAAAAAAAAAAAAGAACTAACACATTGTTTTTAATGATAAATGTATTATTTTATAACATAAAGAATTTGTAATATTAGCAAATAAATGTACTGTAGATGTGTAAATGTGTTACCCACATTACTTATTCGTGTTAACATAATTTTATATTATGATTTTTAATTTAATGTTTTATTTATTTTATTTCTCGTCTTTGACAAATCGTAAAATTTTTAACAAATAGGTAATATAATTATGCTGAGTGACATAGTCACAGACCACAGTGTATAAGATAAAATTTAGATTAAAATAACAAACCCATGAATAGAGGAATACCTTCATTAAATGAAGTTTAATTAAAATTGATGAAAAACTAAAATAATTTGTTAAACTTGCAGAGTATTCAATGTAATATTTATAGAATAATATTGCTAATTGTTAATTTGTTACCATACGAGGTGGAGTTTAATAGAACATTAGAGCGTGGAAAAGGTTCCTTATTGTTAGGTAGACTGTAAGGCTGGGACGCGGAGTAAGATTGATACGGATAGATTGAGAGCGTCAACTAGTTGTACCTCTAAGAAATATTGGCAGCAATACAGCGATAACCTAGAATAAAGGCTATAAAAGCATAGAAACGAGCGAAAAGTAGTTGTAATGCATTTTAATGTTAACACACTTTTAAATTTTAATAATTACTTAAAAAGTTATAATTTACATTAAGTATATTTTCATTACCCTTTCAGTCTCCTCATACAAGCAAAATATATTTAGCAATGTAATTATTTACTTGAAGAAAGAAACATTGTTTATAATTGTTTAATCTTTAATTAAGTAACTTATTACTTGAAGTGTAATTTATGTGACTTTAAAAATAATTATTAGTTACTGTAACTGTAACTTATAATAAGATAAAATTTCCAAAGTAATTTGTATCCTATAACTGAATGTACCTACAATTTCTTTAAAGGCAACTAGTACCTAACCTAGTGTTGCAACTATAACCGAGTGTTCTTATAAGAATATACGAATATTTATGGGTTTTACTATTATTATATTTGTATATATTTATATCTACCTACTAATTAATAAATAATAAGTAATAAAATCGATAAATGACGTTTTTAAATTATTGTACAATATTCTACACACCGATACACGACAGTTTATTATTTCAACAAAACCTTAGTAAAATAGAAAATATAGAAATGTCAAATAAACCTTAAATTTTTAAAGTATACTAATTAATATTTAAAAGAAATATATTAAAGAATTTTCAGTTATTTCATTATGACTTAACTTATTTTATTTTATAAAATGAAAAATACACACTCGTGTTTTTAGAAAACAATTATTATTCTTATTTTAACGTTGTTAGCAAATCTTTGCACACTTCAGTTACAAGTATATAATATATTATAGTATAAAAAATTCCATCTATATCAACGTTATATATATATATATATACAGAGTAATTTACTAAATTTTATCAACCCCCCTTTATTCCTTTAAAATTAAATTTATTAAAATTTTAATTTTTTGAATTTTTAATTACATTTAAAAATCATATATTCAAACTCTTGAGATTTTTATATTACTTAAAAAGTGTTCTATAGCAGTACAAACTTTTATTTTTTTTTAATTTGAACCCCTTCCTTTTTATTATAAATTATTATGTAAATAATGTTTTTATACATAATTCAAAATCCAAAAAAATAATTTCTTAATTATTTAAATGTTATTACTAAAAATTCAAATCCTAAAAAATGATTTAACAAAAATGTAAAAACATGTAATATTTATATTATTATGCTTGAACAAATTTTAAAAATCATAAATGTTAAAAAATTATTGACTAATATTACTAACATTTTTAAAACCACCATATCCCTTATTTTTTCCAACCCCATTATCATGGACTTATATTATCCTTAAGTATAGTAAGTTAAATAACTCAAAAACTTCTCGTTCAAATTCTGATAAGTCAACATATTCAGAAAAATCATCCATTAGATAATTTTTAGTAGGCAAGAGCAGTTTTTATTTTAAAAATAGAAGTTTATATTACCATACAATACTTTAACATCTTAAAAGTTTGAAAATATGAACTTATAGTATGATTAAAAATTCTAAAAATCTGCAGGTTTTAAATAACTGCATTATTGAAGAAATAATAGGGTGAGTATGTCTGGTGAATCACACTTTATATACATATTATATAAATTTATAATACATTCATACCTATGCAGCTGTGCGTATACCTCTAAGGTTCTACCTATTCGTATGACGTAATATATTATGTATGGCACAGCTGCAATCTCGAACAATGGAAAACCAATTAGATGCTCCATAGGCGTATTTTTAAGAAAACTTGTGTCACTTACAGTCACAACCCATCTGGAAATCTTTCCAACATCACATGCTAGCATAATATTATAACAATATTGTAGGTACACAAAAGTAAGCCACGTGCCCAAGTGGCGATTTCAATAATAAAGAACAACTCGACGGGACCTACCTACTATACTAAAATATGTATCTATAGACTTTATTATTTTACAAGGAGAAAAATGTATTTGTGTTATATGAATAGTTTATATACTATAGCGTATCCAATAGGTTTATACTTTACATTGCTTTGTAATCTTTTTCCGTCGAGAAATAAACCACCAGCTGCGACAGTTTGTTGCGGTTGGTCATTATTGACTATTCCCTTGGACATTTTGCTCGCTTTGATCGATGACTTAAACATTTGTTTGTTGGATTTACTTTTCAACTTAACGGGATGACACCTGAAAAAAATAATGATAACAAATTTTCATTGCTTCTTTCTCGTAGTTTCAATATTTTATATTTTATTAATAGATACCTAATATTTGATACAGTACCATATTATCTGCCTTGTATTATGTATATAATATATATATAAATCCTACATCTATAATACAACTAATTTATCTAAAGACCCAATATATATATGTTTCATAAACATGCGCACGGCATTTCTTTCGTTAAAAGAAGAAATGCAATCACAACTATACTTTATTACACGTAAAACCCAAGTAACAGTGAAACTATATTGATATTTATATGCTGCATATTACACGATTTGTATCTACACGACTACACTGCAATGCATGCGTAAAAATATAGGATATAGATATTGATTTTTGCAATTTATAATGCAGTTTTTGTATTTAAAAGATGTTGACTACGTGGATTGTTCGTAGCACAACGATCACCACAATTATATGCTTCAACTCCTAATTATAAGCTAAAACATTTCTCAATTTGATCTATACTCTGTGTCATAGGCGCACATAGGGGGGTGCTTGGGGGTGCTTAGCACCCCCCAGTTTTCTGTAAAATTTATTTCAGTATTTTATCAATCACTTGAAAATTAGTGTGATTCATTGGGTTGGAATTGCACGTTCCAGTTTTCGTCTAAACGTTGAACATTAACAGCAATCATATAATAAAAATTTGCATTATCTAACAGAAAATTAAATCTTGTTTAAAATTAATTAGTGATTAGATATTATTATTATTATTATATATATATAAATATAAATACATTTTAATATTAATTGTAATAATTAAAAATTATTAGAACGCAGTTTATTATGGTATTAGGGGGTGTGGGGGGCAAAGCCCCCCACGGAACTGTTTACTGTAAATTATTCCAGCACCCCCTAAATTCACACCCAATGTGCGCCATGCTCTGTGTAGGTTTTTACATTCAATTTACGGAATTTTTTATTTAAGTTTAACTTAAGGAAACAATTGGAAGTGGCCGCAGTAAACGTAGATATCACATCCGTCTTCAAAAACATTATGCCTGTATCTTTATACAATGTTCTTCATATTATTTTGTACTTTGAAAACACAATTTTTCAATAAAATATGTAGCTTGTAATCAAAATGTCTTATACTATTATGTTGCTATTCATGATAATCCAAAGGATACTTTCGATTAGACTACACCTAATACCTTAAAATATTAATTTAATAAAAATAATAAAAATAAAGGTTATAAGCATGATAAAATAGTTTTGTTCCTTAAAATGTCACTAGATTGAAGTTCCTCGTCATCACCTATTCAAAATTAAGTCACTGCCCATACTGATTTTCTTTAATAAATATCTAAATCTTAAATTTTCTTAAAAATATTCATGCCTCTTCTGAAAAAGTCTGTGCTCACTGCTCAGCTAACAATACACAGATGTACATCATACACTCACCCGTAACGCCATATTGTATTGACAAATGCAAATTCGGCCAACGAAAGGAATATGAACGCAGTGCACACGATAAACCACAAGTCGTTGGATCTAATATATGACACATTGGGTAACTTGGAGCCTGTGTCAATACCCAACTGGAAGTATGTGAGCATTGTACTTGTACCTGCAATATTATAACCAAAATGGCATAGTTAATAATTTTATAAGCATATACGTATATATGATATATACACAAAAGTAAAATACACAGTAACTTATACGGTAATTTTCTAACAGTAAATAGTATAATGGAGAAGAGACTTATAAAAAGAATATTGTCCACTGAAACTCTATAAGAGTGCTTTTTTACTCTCATACATAAAAAAATATTTGTTTATTTATTTCATATTAATTATACAATATTGTTATAAGTAAATGAACATCAAATAATACACTATCTAAAACCTACAATAACTTGCAATTATTGTATTATATATATATATCTATGAAATACATACATCGTTGGCCAACTACCTAGTTTATAGTAAATATTATGGATATCGTACCAACTAGCTGCAGACTACAATAAAATTATTTTTTCGTTAACAGAATAAAATTGCAGGTAACATTAATGTGTAAACACAGCATATGACTCGCATGACACATAACTACCACAGTGATGGCAATTTACCTACAAAGTTTTGTGTTTATACTGACAGTTGTAGCACAGCATTGCAGCAGTGTATCCGTATACGTTAAGTTTGTTTTTTATTTTTGATTCTATTTTAACACAAATATTATCACTTTACCTTGATTGAAATGATTAACCCTTTCAAACATCGATCTCTGTCATTTATGATAGGGTTAAAAAAAACCAATGGTGGTGGCCGCCGATCAGTATAGTGAATACCCCTACCCCCGTGGTGTACGATGCTAAAAACACATCCTTTGACTTTGTGCGTTTATCCGTTACCACGGTCAGGTCACCGTTTTAATAAAATTTATGAGATTTTTTTTATTATTTTATTATAACGTACCGATTGCAACACGTGCGGGCGTCGCGTCGGGTGCCATCCAAAACGACACCCACGAAATCGTCACCAACAATATACCCGGCATATAATAGTCCATGATATAGAATCCGTACTCCCTGGCTAATAGGAACGTTAACGTCAACGACGTGTAACGGTAAGCTGTAACGAGACAATTCTGCTTGGTTAACTAACAATTCATATACATTTATATAGGTAATATATGTATAAATATATTATACATACAAGATTTTAGGCTTTGTAGTATAATACGATACGATGAACCATACATTCATTGTACATTAATTGTACAATATACTGTATTTTCTAAATTATAGCTAAGTGAATATGTAATTGTATCATAGTATGATTTTGGACCTTTAGCTATACTTGACCAATTTTATGACTGAGCGTCAATACGTGAATATAATTTTTTTAAATACTGCCTACTGGATATATTTTTCATAGGGTATTATCTCAAATCAAACATTTATGATTTAAAAATTGTGTGTAACTAAATACTCAGAAAAATTAAAAACGGGTGGATGGTAGATCGTAGTCATATTTTTTAGTTATATTTAGCAGTAGGTATATATATTTTTACTATCTTACAACTATCAGGTTGATTTTACAATGGTTAATTTTTCTAGAAATTGATAGGTAGATAGTTACCGAGTTTGAACTGACGTCATTACTTGACAACATCGTTCACAAACCCCATTTAATAGTATACATAAATCATAATGAATAAATAATACAGATGTATAAATATTTATTTAGGTATAAATACTTATTTAACTATATAGCCACTTACTAGAAGTTGGGTCTAAAGAAATTGGTTCGACATAATGTTCGGAGCTGTGCGGTATTATTTTCAGCAATTTATATTCTGTCAAGTAAGGAACCCACGAGTTATCATTTAGGGCTGCGGTGACTGGCGATTCGACTTCCCATTTAAGCACCAATTGTGAGGTGTCGTACCTCCCTGCAAAAAAGCTTGTCACAGCCGATTCATATTTCATAATATACAATAGGTATATTATACTCGTAGTATGCACGATATGCTCAAGCGTCACATAACGCATAATAAAGCAGGCATAATAAATTAATAAACTATACCAAGCTTTTTTATAAAAAAAGTCTAAAATTAAATTTGTTAAATAAATAATACATAATTTGAGTTTTATTAACATAAATTGTTAACCACTATGTTAATATGCATGTAACGATGTAACGCTATATTTTTTTAATTATCCAAATTAAATTAATTTTTAACATTTATTACGTTTGTATTACCCACATTATTGTAGAGTAGGAAAAGAAAATGGTAAATAATACTATAAAGAGGATGAAAGGAACGTCCAGGAAACCAATAAAAAAAATCAAAAACAAAAAAAAAATGAAACTATAATCAGCGTTGAGGCGACGTAAAGATAGTTCTAAAATGTTTATATTGGTACAAACTTAAGATAAAATTAAACAACTTTCACATATCACTCAATTTTTTTTAAAGAAATTCCATTTGCGCGCGCGATTACTAATATTACAGGAGATAAGTTAAAACCAATAGGAC
Source organism: Melanaphis sacchari (assembly GCF_002803265.2). NCBI lineage: Eukaryota > Metazoa > Arthropoda > Insecta > Hemiptera > Aphididae > Melanaphis > Melanaphis sacchari. The sequence continues at coordinate 870,982 of NW_020271205.1, read as the reverse complement.
CCGAAGCAGTAAACGATATTACTAATAAAACCCCAACCATTAAATCTTCTATGGAATATATTATATATACCTAACACATAAAAAATATAACATGATATCCCCGTCAAATTTGCGTTTTAAACATGCGTATAAACATAATAGATAATAATATGTTATATACGACATACGAATATCATAACATAACAGATTACACGTGGTGTTATAATATTATACTCTTACAAGTTTCCATGATCAAGTGACACTGTTGGCGGTCGAATGGGAATCTGCCTAGCTTCATCCAACAAAAAACGGATGTCTTCAACCTAAAACACGGCACGGGTAAACCACGGATACCGAATGCACGTGTTTAACAATAAGCGTAATAATATAATACTAAAGTAAAAATAAATTGCCAACAACCTAACTATAGCTACCACACCTAACCGATAACATCACAGTTCCGTCCGGTAACACGGTGACCATCAGGTCTTCGGTCATGTCGGCTACTGTCAATGAGTGTTTCTCATTGGTAATGTACACGTTCGGTATCCATATCCGCTCCAATACTCCCTTTTGGCACACCACTTCAGAAGAGTCCATCAGTACTAAATTTTCAAATGCCAATCGAACGTCTCGCCATCGGAATTGCAACAATATCCTCACTTTGAAGTCCTATTAATCCAATTTAAAGCATGAATGTATTTATTATTATTAATTATGTATATAGGTATCGAATGCTATGACTGTTATAATGTTATGGCTATGAATAACTATTTTTTTAGCATAAATTGCAAAACCTGCAACAAAAAACTTATAATAAACTAAATTTTTTTTGATGAAACGAATAAGAACTTATAAGTTATACTTTATTTACACAGTATAAATCACTACAATAAAATAAAGCATTATGAGAGAGAACTTAGGTCTAGCACTCTAGCATATTATATTAATATATAGGTATAGTTAGATAATCTTTGTAAACACCATATACTATTTCAAAATTAACAAATCACAAATGCTGAAGCAGATTTCTAACTAAAAAACACTAGATCAATACTTATAATTGTAATTAACTACCTCAAAAAAAAATACTAAACCAGATTACGCCTGATATACGTAAATATAAATGTGATGAATCGATTTACCGAAATGCGCTGCAGGTTTTGTATCTAAATATTCCAAATATAATAATATATACTATACCTAGTACCTACGTCCAATATACCTATATTGTATATATTATGGTTTAACTCAAACATACTCACGAAAATGTGTTGATTATTCGATGTATAAAATCTATATAATATTATCTGAAGTTCTAAACGTCAAAATATAACGTACCAGATTACGCGGGTACACAGAAGTTAAATGATACACATGAATCCTAGTGAATACAACGATTGGATTGTGCGCAACGAGTTTTCCTGGGGCTACTGTTTTGTCATATCGACACGAATCAGTCAACCATCGGAGTATTTTCTCCGATGACGACACTTCGTCGTTGTACTCTACTTCGCAAGTTTTGTTTGTCCTAAACAGTAAATATAAATTATAAACATTTTATGTAAAATACGGTTGAAACAAAATAACAAAACTTTACAAACATAAAACCTTGTAATAACGAGAAATACCACTCCTTAAACCTCTTACTGAATTCTAATTGTCTATCGAAAAAAATCATAAAACATACCTTGTACCCATAACGTCAATAATATAATTTTCACACGATAAGTATGTACAAGATAATAATTTTTGCCAACTCTTTTGAAATTAACATTTATTTAACAATATGGTGAACTTTTCATAAAATAGATATTTTTCAATAATTTGAAAACAATTTTTATTTCTCAGCATGAGAATTCATATTGTATGAAATACCTAAGTAGCTATTACTTACCAGAATTATTCATATAACTTATAAGTACAATTAGATACATAACTTTTATGTTTTATAAAATTTAACTATTTTTTTGAGAAGTTTTAGCGGAGGTACCTCGTTTGTAATCTAACTAAATATTTGTTGTAAATTGTACTACAACAGCTGCCGAGACACAATTACATAAATTTATGCAAGTAGATACTACCTATATGAAGTATAAATAGATAGTTTGAAAAAAATAAAAATAAAAAAAGATCATTTTAACAAAACAACTCATTGAAAATATGACTAATAATCACATAAATCAAAAGAACAAATTAATATTGTTAATTAGATGAAAGTGGTCAATTAAAAATCGTAAGTTTTTATTATAATGTACTACTTATATTATTGGTAGTTATGAAGTTTAATTAGTTTTTAATTAGATATAATACATTATGTATATTCAAAAACCATAAAGCATACAAGTAGATTCCAAAATACAATTCCTATAAACTATAGTTAAGTATACTAGCTATAGCTGTGTTCCAAATTTTTTTTATAATAGTATTTACTATTTGAGATTTGAGATTTTTTGGAGCCGGATTTTTGATGTTTCTACGTCATTTGAACATAAAAAATGTTGACTTGCATCTGATATTGTGAAATATTAGTTATTAGTAATATTATCACAATTAGTAATATCAAAACTAGCAAAAGATATTTCATCTGTATATTTGATTCTTCATTTAAATATCTAATTTCATCAAAATTTGAATTTAAAATGTCTATAAAAAAAAAGTTGTGTAAATATATTAAAATTATAATAAACAATTTATGAGAAATATTTTATTTAATTTTCAAGACTTAGTTGAAAAATTGAATATAAAATATATTTCTAACAGAAATAAAATAATTTATAAATTTTCATGATTTTGACAAACTTTGTCTGAATTTGGAAATCAAATGCTTATAAAACTTTCTATTTATCAAAAATATTTTAAGATAGTTATAGTAACATCTCATATGAAACCTTGTATTATATGTATATTTTCAAACTTTTAAACAGAACAAAAAAATGTTATTGATATTTATAGAAAAGGAATAAAAAAATATCAATGTCTATAAATAACTCAAAAATATCCAATGATATAATTATATCGTGTAAAGAAAATTCTGATATAAACATTTGACTAAACTTTTAAGTATCTACGGTTAGTAATTTATTTTAAACAAAACACGAAAATCGATTTCGTCGTAAACTACAGTTAGGTTAAGCCTTTCCCTAATTTGCTTTTCCCAATATTTTAATGAAAACTGGGAATTTTTATTTGGATCTTTTAAAAGTACCAACTACGAGTAAATACATTAATTTTCTTACCAAAAACGATACCTACTGAAATTAAAAATCAAAGCATTGTTTCAAGTGTTCCACTATAAATCTAGTATTCTAGTACCTACGTAGACGCACAAATAAATAAACACATTGTAAAACTAATACATTTATCATTCAGAATCTAAAACATAAATATCCATTCTTAAACTATATCAAACGTTCGCTTGTCTTTATAAAAAACAAGAAATTTGGTTTTGACAAAAAATGCTATAGGTTCACACTATATTAGTTGGTACCTACACTACGCATACATTAAAGCTTACAGGTATTTATAAGTCATAACGTTTTCTGTCATTTGTCAAACATAATACTAATAATATATAGGTTAAAACACTGAGAACAAATAATAAAAATGCATATGTATTTTTCGGGCACAGATTATGCAGAATATAATAATAGAAAATCAAAATTAACCGAGAACCTTTCATCTAATCTGCGCCAATACGTAAACGACACATCGTTAACGAAACCCTGTCCGGCTGCATTTTTGTAAGATTAAACAAAAGAAAACAGTGGCCAAAAAATACACATCGTAATTACGAGTATACTAATACAATAATATAATATAATTTAACAACTAACGACTGTATTCATTACCGAGTTCCCGTGTCCTATGACCTATATATATATATATATATATTATTACGCGTAAGTGAGTATACTGTTAAGCTTACTAATATATATCATAAAATAATATGCATATTATGTCTGTATGATAAGTACCTATCTATTTTAGTCTTCGGTTCTTAAAATACACAATAAATAAAGCATTTTAAAATAAAGCTAGAAATGAACAAAAACGCGTAAGATATAGGTGCCTAGTTAATTTCCTACTGGAATTTATACTGGAAGTATGTTAAACGTATTATGAGATAATTTTATTGAGATGTGTTATTTATTAAATTATTGATGTGCCTAATTTAAATTGAAAAGTAAAAATATGTAATATCTACCAAATCGTTGGATTCTTAAAATGTTAAAATATTTGTACCTACACTATAGATTTTATTAAGTCAAACACCAAACCACTAACCAGTAACCACAATATTAATAATATTTCGTGAGTGGCTTTTAATCTAAACTAAAGCGTTTAAAGCCTTCTCCAATATAATAATAATGATGACCTACAAAAACAAAAGTAAGTAGACATTTTTGTTATAGGTGTGGCCAGTGGGGGCCACTTCCTATTCAAGTTTTCATGTCACTGTTGTACTTTTATTATCATAATTATTTGCTGTGTAACGTTTCACAGATTTTAATTTTCTTAAAACAATAAAAAAAAAAAAAGACATTTTTGTAAATATAAATAATTATAACATATTACCTCATAGCCCGTAGGTAAGTATAATATTTCGGACTTCGGCAATAAAGATATAAAGATAGGTAGGTATAAGTATGAGGTATCCAACTATTTAACAGTACATATTATACACCTGGATACACGATAACGTGTAATAATTATGATTAGTTATAATAGATACCTACCTAGGTAAGTGATAATACTATAAACTCACAGACGTTGCCCGAGCGTGTCCCCGTTATCTACATCGTACCTACCCTTTACATCGCCCAATTCGTCCTCCATAATATCGACGATAATTTTGGTATATTCGGATATGTCAATTATTCCCTAGTGCGTCCGTAATGTTATCGCTGATAATATGTATACTATAAATTTAATTATAATGGTGACTGCAGGTGGGTATCTATAATATTACTTTTTATAAAATAAATAAATAGGCAATTTACATTTGCACTACCTATATCCCAATATTAAAATAATATGACAAATTTAAATAAATGCAAAGAATATGATTCAAACTTCTAATCTTTAGGTAGGTATCTAAAAAAATTAGACAGGGTAACGAGAAATAACCTAAATTCATTGAAAAAAAAAAAATTTTAAAAAAATACCAAACCGAACTAGATTCAATTAGGTATGTGAGATTATGGCATTGAAAAATCAACCAAAAACCAATAAATAATATAAAAATATAAATATTATATTATTAACATTATAAAATATTAGTACACCCACCCTACATTTAGGTAATGGTTGTGAACCAAGATAATTAAATAAATAATAACTAAACATCTTTGAGGTATAAGCCAGTTTACCTCCTCATATAATGCACCCCGCCACCCCGGGTAACTTCAAAAATCAAAATGTTTTTTTCTTGGGGCGCTCTCCAAACATTGTGTAATATTAATTTCTGAACGCATTCGGGAAACTCTAAACGAACAGGGACGTACTTGGATAATTTAAAAATATAATTTGTTTTCTTGCGGCACACTTGAAACATTGAGTAGGAGCAATTTTATAACGCACTCGAAAAACTCACGATGATGCACACATTTTCATTCATGACTTGTGATGTCGTCAATTATTGATTTCGATATTCAGAAGCTTTATGTAATTTTTCAAAAAGAAAAATTTCAACAAAATGCAAGTCGGACAACGAAATTTGCAACAGTACCACATAAATCTAGAGGTTAGTGCGAATGGTGTGTGATAGTATATTTATTGTGCTATGTAATGCCTATGTTATAATTTTATGTTAACAGTATACCTACGTAACGTGGCTGAATTAAAAAAAAAAAAAAAAAAAACAGCGAAAAAATATGTCAAAACTCTTACTTGGCAGACGATAACGGTAACACTACGGTAAACAATAAAACACAAACAAAAATGTACAACTTTATGTAAAACATGTTCAGCGCGAATGCAAACACGTATGCACGTCGTTATGGTGTGCATGTACCTAATTTTCATTTTGAATTCGACTTTTTTTTTACTATTACTATTATTATTATTATTTTATGGCCGCCGTTAATAGTAGGTGCATAATATATAGTGTCAGGTGTTTGGACCAGTTCACGAGTCGCACTGACGAGAGGGGAAAAACAAAATATCACGCGCAGAACTTGGTCGTAGTAATACCGCGTAGCTACATGAAAATAGAGGTAGGTGCCTCCTATACATAATAATAATTTGAATAACTACCTGTATGTCATACACCTGTAATTATATTTAAATTTTTTGGTTTTAATCGTAAATTCTTGAAGTGCCAATACGCTTAAATAGGTAATTAAAACTTCCGATGTTACTATGTCTATAAAACACCATGAAATAAAAAAAAAAGATAGGTATACATTTATTACCAAAAAGTATTACGATTGATAGGATGAACTATTCTATAATCAATGGTATTGCACAATAAAAAAATCATACAATTTTCGATTTAAAGATTTTAAAATCTAGTAACCCTAGTCCTTACTTTCTTCTTGGTTCACTCAATCAAATTGAAACTTTAAAATAAGTACAAAAACGGTGTTTGTATTTGGGTAAGTTATTTTTACTATATTTCAATTTTAGTATTCTCAATTCTTCAAAAACTGTTATTGTTTAGTTTAAGTTCTGATCATAGATTACTCTATGAGAAATGTTTTATTATATAATATTAATTTAGTAAAACAAAAACTATATTACATAAATAATGAAAGTATTGATTTTTACAACTGGAAATGATAAGTATACCTAAGTGGCCAAGCTCCGAACTAAAATTAAGCATATACTTAGAATAGAGACTTCAAAAAAGTCAAATAAAATATGATATGAAGATATTTTTTTTGCACAAGTTATAACTTATTTACTTATACCATATCAAAATTCAATTTTAACATTTTTTTTTTCAGTTTTAACAAAAAAAAAAAGTATATTATATAATACTGAATACCAAGGTATTCTTTTAACCAAAATCAAATTAAAAATTCTACTCTCTCTGCAAGTTTATAAACAAATTTGCATAAAAAAAATATTTTTTGATCACCAGCAGAATATATTGTGATTGATATTATTAAATTTGTAGTCACCAACAAATAAGTTATGATCTTTTCTTTATCTGCATAAAAGTACATATAAAATAAATCAAAAAACTTATACTATGTATAATTGTTGTTTTTAATTATTCCTTTCTTTTATCGCTAAATTATATGAACATACAAAAATTTGTCAAGGTTGAACAAGGTAATAATAAAAAAAAAAAAAAAAATTAGTTACACAGAATATTAATAATAATTAATTTTTTTGTACTAAAGGATTAATATTATTTAAATTTGTATGTAGAGTGTATGACCATAACGAGAATATTGAAATTTTGAATACAAATCATAACGTAAAACTAAAAAAAAAACAAATTAACAGTCTCGTTCAGTCTTAGGTAAATGTTATACATGTCTAAAATATTATCAAGTTAAGAAAAAAAAACAATTACAACCTCAAAATTTAATAGGAGCAGTGGTATAAAAGTACAAAATGCGTTAACATTGTGCTTCATTCGTTTTGGTACACATCTTTTTTTTTTTTATGAGCTTCGATGAGGTAAACATTGAAAACAATTTTAAGATAAATCAATATTAATTGACAACAAATTTAAAAATTCAAATTATAAAGAGCCATTAAGATATAATGTTAAATTACTAATAACGTTTAAATTTATATGGAAAAAAATAAACTATACCTAAACAAAAATTTAAATCCATGTACAATTGGAGTTGGTTTAACACCATACAGTGAAGTATACAGCTCAATATAAATCATACAATTGGAACAGCAGATATTTGACCTGGGTATTTATATTTATTAAATATTTTTTAAAATGTTTGTCACAATATTATTGACAATAATAATAATTAGTGGAATGATTGGATTGGTGCCAATTGATTTGTTAGTATAAGAATTTGCATTTTACAGAACGCATGAGGTTTTTTTTACAATTTTAAAGTCGATAACCAAACAAAAATAATAAATATTATTTAAATACATAAAAAGTTATTATTCTGAGTGGAACCTTGTTAGTAACCTTTTTAAAAAAAAACTATGATTTTAATAATTTTTTAATAAAACACCTATTAATAACATATTTTTATACTCTAAAAATGAAAAAAAAATATTATAATAATTTATAAAATATAATACAAAGGATATTAAATCTGTGAACACAGTTTCTAAATAATGGAATAGAAATAAAATGAATAGTTCATGGAATAGTTTTTGAATAATGAAAAAACATTATTAAGCTTATGTGTTACTTTAAAATCAAAATTAAAACAATGTGTACATGTGAATATTACAATTATTTTATAAAACTAAATGTTTGTTACTAATTATTTATTTACAAAAACATATTATTATTATCTATAACAATATTGTTTTACATAATATGAAAAAAAGGAAGAATTATAATGATTACTTAATTTCTTAAACTGAGGAACTAGTAAAAAAAAATATCTGATTGGGGATTTTTTTGGGACGACCCCTGCCAAACACATTAAACGACATTTTTTTGATTTTTGTGGGCCAAACACATAATTGAAAACGAGCCAGTTATCATTGACTAGACTATGATTCAGGATAGATTATTAAGCACTTAAAAATTCCAATGTCATTATCATTCAAAGAAAACTGAAAATATTAAGCATTACACTTCTATAAAAAAGAAACAAACAAGATGTAGGTTTAAGTATACTGTCATAAATTATATAAATGTTACTAAACCCAAAGATATTAAAATGCAAAATACGTGAAACAAACGTAAAGCTAATAAAAAAGATAATTTGTGAAGTTTTTAATTAACACAAGATCATAATAATAAAAACAACTCAACAAATATTTAAAAAGTTAAAAAAAAATAAAATATAACATACATGACCTTAAAAAACTATAAAACCATAAATAAACTTAAAAACTGATGAGATATATTGCTTAATATCCATCCCCCTCAAATGTTTGTTAATTTTTCAATAATCTGTGCTCAAGTTCAAAATGATAAAATTAAAAGGCCATACAAAATAATTGTTAATACTTGCTAAACCATTACAACTCTGTAATCTGATAGGAAGTGTCAGGTACAGGTGTTGGTCTTGCAAATGTTGACAGTGAACTGCCACTTATAGTCGATATTTGTGTTTGATCGGCAGAGGTCGGTTCATTTCAGTAAAAATCTGAAGATTCTAGTGTTTTGCATTTACGGCTTAATGTTGAGTATTGACGATCATTAGACTGATTAGGTTTGCGATTGTACCCAAGAGTATTGGAGTAGGTAGGTACACCACGGAATGATGGCGGAGGATGAGGTGCACCTCGTGCACCTGGATGTTCAAGTGTGCGGAATTTACGGTTTAAAGTAGCATATTGTGGCCCAACTTTAGATGGACCGCTTTCATGCATGTAACCACCATTACGGCCATTTAACGTTGCTATACCGCTACCCATTCCGTATTCATCTCGTGGTCTAAAATTAAACAAGCAATACAGTTAGTATATTCATTAAAACTACAAATATATAAATAATGAAAAGTAGTATTTGATATATCCTACATAAATAACAATAATAGCAAAGCTAACAAAATTTATATTACATTACATAATTAATTTACAATCAACTAAAACAATATGTTCACAAAAAATATATTTAAATACAATAAAAAAAAAAAAATGATTACATGCAAAGCAATAATTTTTTTAAATTTTATTTCATACTTAAAATTTACTAATTCAATTTACTTTATTATTTTAATTGTTCAAAATATAATATAAATATATATATATAAACACCAATATTAAAAATGAAGATTATGAAAATTATAAATAAAGAAAAGCTAACATAAAGAAAGAGTAGAATAGATAATAGGTCAAAAGCAATTTTAAAATTGTTGAGTATAATTAATGAAATAAAAAGCAAAAATCAACAGAAGCTTTGATAAAAATTCTTGATTAACCAAGCAAAAAAATTGAAAAATTCAAGGAAAATTATAGAAATAAAAATTATTATTTTATTTATTTTCAAAATTAATTAAGTTTATATACGTAACTAATTAATTGCTATCACTTTTTTTTCAGAACTACATATTTTAGTAAATTTTACTTAACTTTAATATTACATATTCAAAATATATAACGATCTAATGTTAATGTATGTCTTAAAGTTAAGTAAGATTTATGTTATTTTGTTTTTTTTTATAAGTAAAGCTAAGCTATTTATCCAATTAATACAACATAAACATGCCTGCGACATATTAAACATAGAGTTACAATAATTTTAATATAATAAATAAATCACGCAATCAATTATTTAAAAAAATAATATAACTAATCACTTCTTCATTCAAATAATTTTATTACAGAAAGCATCAATATTTTACACAATCATGCACTAGTATAAAATATATAACAGCCATAAAAGACTAATTTAAATTTAATATTACTTTGTTTTTGTTTCTACAGAAGAAGGAATAAAGAGATTGAATGTCAATTATTGCTGGAAACAATTAAATCAATAAAATAGATAAAGAAAATTAAATTATAGAAGCTAGTTACAAAATTAAATAGCTAAAAAAATTGCAGAAGAAACCATGGTTATTTAAACACAAGAAAAATAAAATTGGAAATTCTATTCTTGGTGGATATAAATTTTAATTCCGAAAATGTGTACTGTGTACTAATTTTGTCAAATGTAGTTAAATGATAGGTTTTTTTGTAAACTGTCCCTTTTACTGTGAGAACAGAATACATGAAAAAATAATAAAGATACCAAAATAATCAAACAAAAACACAAACAGTCATGCTGGGCGGTTTTGAGCGTGCTGAGCAGGCGTCGGATGCGAAATAAACAACGGGTAGTAGTACGACCCTTGGTTTCGTGTAAGTGTAGACATCTGATGTCCATGAGATTGTGAACTGCTTGCTGTGGACCCTGGTCGTCCAAGGAAAGGATCTCTTTCTTCTGCTTTTGCATAGTCTTGCCTAAAAGTAAATATATTTAAAATTAATTGATATGATATAAATTCTATAACCACCAAAGGTGCATACAGACGAAAGTAATTTGTTAGGCAAACATTGCAAAACGTGTTGTCAATTTAAAAAAAGATAAATATTGTATAGATTATCATTTTAGTTAATCGAGATTTATAGAGCATAATATAATATATTATATTCTCATAAATCCCACTTAAAATGAACTTAAAAAAACAACAACACTCCTCATACTCTTGTCTGTAAATTCCTTTAAATTTAATATTTAGAAACATACTTCTTTCTTATATATATCCATGTATGTGAATCTAACCACACTAAAATTGTAAAGAATATCCCAGATACTACACTGGCCAATAACATTAATGCCAATCCAAATCTATAATTTGAAAGTAAAAATAAATATTTAAATTTAAAATCTGAATATTTTTCTTTTAGATATAAATAACTTACAGGGCAAGATCACAAGTGGCATGTAAAGCTCGATTGTACTGTACATGTATTTGTCGACATTCAAGTGAAGCAGGTAAAGCAGAGACCATTCTAGCAGCATTTTCAACATCCATTCTCATTTTTTGTAATAATAATGGCATATCTTCTCTAGTAGGCGAGGGGGAATATAAAGTTGTAGCAAGGCGTGTTACAATATCGAGCTGATAATTAGTTGCATCTACTGAAGTTGATGCTTGACGTATAGCCATACTAAATGGGTTGGTCCGTGTGCTACCAGTTGGGTTATTACTACCTTCACATGTTGTATAGAAAGATAATGTGTCTGGACGTAAAGATGATGGAGTCCAATCACGTTCCAACCATTCATTTGGATTCATACAAAAATCACCCAATGCCTACCATAAAATAGTATAAATATTAAGCAAAAATAAATAAAAATAATTTTTTAAATGTGTGTTACTTACAACTGCAGAAGTTAAATAAATAGATGCAGTAAGCCAGGATATAATGACAGCAAATAGTCCAAAAACAGAAAACCTGAAAATAAATAACGAATAAACAATTAATTAGTAATTATTTATGTGTAGTTACTACATAAAAAAGGCATTTTAAATCCATACATGATTAAAGCACAACGAGAATGTCTGGCTACTCCAAACAAAAGTATGACACAGAATACCAATAGTATACTAAGAACGCCCATTGTCAATGGCCATCTATAAAATTAAATTATACAATAAATATTTTATGTTTTCAATAAATTATATAATTTTTTAACCTTATTGTTTCCATTAAATACACATCATCAATAAAAGGAGTCAGATTTACTCCATGTAAAGAATTACTGATACCACGAATATTTGTCAAAGTTGAACCTGCATTGCCCACTAAAGTGCTAAGAGCTGTGACAATTTGTGCTCGAGCAGTCAAATTAGCAACTGGTGAATCAATAATATCACCTATATTTGTTAGCTTGTCATGAATGTTCACTTGAAGCAATATTTCAATATCTGATGTCTAAAAAACACATTTTAAAGCATAAAAAATTATTATATCTAAAATATTGAAATCGTAATCTTACCTGATTTTTAACACTAATTATTAAGTCATCCAAAGCTCTAGCTGATGTCAGAAATTTAACAACTCCATTATGTAAATCGTCATTTCCATATAAGCTAACGCCAACAGCACCACTACATAAGGATAATATACCATGAGTATTTATTGAAAACAAAACAAAAAATGTAAACAATAATAATTACCATGATAAAACAGTAAATATTGCTAAGGTCCATTTGAGCACAACAATACTATGCCTTGGTCGAGGTTTTCGATCACAGCATCTTGTCATAAGATAAATTAACAATAAAAACATAGTAATTATCAACCACAAGGAGGGAATGGACCCCAAAATACCAAGCGACTGAAATATAAAATTTATTAAAATCATTACATTTACAAATAATATGTTTATGTGACTTACTTCCAAATAAAGTTCACTCCATGGGGCAAATGCGGAGTTGACATGGTGACCACTGACATTTAGATGTGGGAATGAATGAAATAAATGTGCCAAAGCTGGCGTTTTATAGGTAACAACGTTTTCTTGTAACATTCTAGCCATTTTTTGTTTTTTTTTTTTTTTATTCCTATCCACGAATGTCCTAAAAGTTAATTTCTATCTGCATTTTTTATCTGTAAAAAAAAATCATAAATTAGCTGAAACATTCTGTAAAAAGTGTTCAGTTGTATTTAAATATTACTAAAATATTATTGCATAACTTAATTATAATTCACATAATTTAGTCAATTACATATATTATTATTATATATAGATGAGATATTTTTAAATGAAATAGGAAACTTCTGTATACTGAATTGACTCATTAAAACTATTGACTGCTTACTACATTTCTATGATAAAAAGATAGTTGTAAAATGCTTTCAATATCCTTTAGATACCTACAATAAATCACCTAAGATATAATAGTTGACAATTTTTAATTCTACCTAGGCATTACAGGTAATTAAATACAAAATTATATTTTGACATGACAGACAAAAAATTATATATAGTCAAATAAACTTTTAATGTTTTCAAGTTTCAACAAAACATACCATTAATCATATTCAGCACAATAGTTTAAATTCAAGTCACTTATCATTTCTTGTCAAAATAAAAAAAAAATTAATATTATCAAACATTTACTGGTTAATATTTGACAAACAATATGAAGTGAGATATGAAAGCAATAAATATAACGAAATAATCATTAAATTAGTCTTCTGAATAATAAATCTCTTTTATGAAGAATAAATAAATTACCTACCTAACATTAACATTATTTTTTACTAAATAAGTCACCTATCATACCTGCTATCTAGTGCACAATTTTTATGATATGAGTGAAAAATATTATTATTAATTTAAAATTTATACTATAGAATTACCTACCTGATTATTAATTTAAAAATGAAATCTTGATTTTTATAAATAATCTTTAATATTTACATTTAGTTAAATTCAACAAATTTAATTTTTCATAACATTTTTTTTTTTAATTATCTATAAAATCATTTACTTCACAATGATAAGTATTTTAAAGACAAAACAATTAGGTACCTATGTTAATCAAGTACAAAGAAACAGTCTGATGGAATCAAAATATTATGAATTTTCTAACAGAATCCATCCGAATTCAATTTGGTCTACTTAAGTTAGTAAGATATGGTCTGATCGATGCCTAAAGAAAATATTAATATATTAAATTACTCGCTATTATAAATTTAAATTAAAATATAAATAATACAACGTAAAAGCTAGAAAACAAGACATAAATGTACCTACAATTTTAAAAAATAGAATAACAAAATATTAAAAAATCATTAATCATTACTTTGTTAGTTTTTCATTAAACAATGTGAATTCCATCATGGTGTTTATCTACTTATTTATAGAGGATAAAAATATTAATATCATACTTACTTATCTGTAATGTAGGAATAGTATAAACAAAATGCTTAAAATAATTTCCAAAAAAAAAAATTATTTTCATATTTTAACTACATTTTATAATTGTGACAAAACACAACAACTATTAGATAATTAAAAAAGACATTTAATTTTTCTTATCGATAATATAAAAAGTTATGAATACTAAAAGACTATTTATTTACTATGATAGTTTTTTAAATACACCTAATTTAATACTATAGATGATACAAAGGTATATTCTTTATATTAATCAAGGTAGCCAACTACATAAATTCTATTCTGTATCTATCCACTATAGTTTTGATAACCAAATCACTTTTAAAACTTAGCATTAAGGTCACAATAATCCATCAACAATATTAGTATCTAATTATCATTTAAAGAGGAAAAACATTAACTTATTGAATTATTATAAATATAATATTATCTAACTATAATATTTTTTTATATAATAGGTTGTATTTTAAATGTAGGTACATTATTTTGAAATAATAATCTAACTATCTATCTCTATTAAAAAAATTATTGTTGTTCAATTATAAGAAAATGTATGTTTAGAATATCTAGGTAAGTACTTATTGATAAATAACACTATTTACAACAGGCTTTTTATTAAGTTTGTACCATCTCTGCAAGGACTGTTTTTTTAATATCAAAAATAATTTTACTACACACAACAAAGTAAATATTTTAGATTAAAATAATATAATACAAAGTGTTATGATAAACTAAAAGAACAGTAATTGTATATAAAAGACTATCAATGTTCATTTGTTTACCTAGCTTGACAACCTATTCAAGGAAATGATGTATTTCTGTAATAAAACCTATTACAATGTTCTTAAAATAAGAAGATGCTGAACCTACATAATGTGTTTTCTTCCTCTTATAAATATAAAACACAAAAAAATATCTTACTGAGCAGAACTAATTATGCGTTTAAGTTGTAATATTGAAATAAATTAACCTATTATCAAACTTAAGGGTATCAAAGAAATATAAAAAGATAATCAATTTAATTGCATCATACAATATCAAAATCAACGCACGGGTACTTAATATAACGAAATTACTATTTATAGTAGTTTTACCTAGTTATCTAATAAAAAATATGTTTAGACGTCAAAAACATTACCAGTTTCCTCTTCAGATAGCCTAATCCTAATGAGACAATCAAGTCACTTAATTGACAAGTAATAAACTAGATGTTAGCTTTATGCAACCACAATTGATATGTAATTGTAAATATAATTAAAAAAAAAAAAAAAGACTAAGTATAGTTAAACACTTGTATAGATAGGTACTTGAGCAAACGATTTGAGTAGGGCAATGAATAAATAGCATACACAGTAATACCATATAGATGAGACAATTAAATTAAAGCAACCATCAAGTAATCTGAACTATTATTGACATATAAGAAGTTTGAATGATAAGCTATACCCAAGTAAAACTTCAAATAAATAGGTATATCGGACAATGACCGAATACAACCCAGAGTGACTATCGTACAATATTACAGATTGACGGTTGACAGGTACCCAATACCCAACTATTAAAGTGCAAAGATCAATCTTATAGTGTCGCCTTTAAGAGACAAAGGTACTTTTTGTTATACGAGACTATAGTTATTATCGTGACTATACTACCCAAGACTACTACAATATCCATGTGCCAGCCTTACAATTTACAATTATCTATCATTATCTATATTATTAGTTTTTATAGTGTTTTCTTTGTATTTCATTTATTTGATAATTAAAAGAGGTCTCTTTTTCAATCTCATTCAAATGTTACTGTAGTAATCACATTAATCATGTTTGTTGTTTTTGTATATTTATTTTATTTTATAACTTATTTTTATTCATTAAATAATAATGTTATGGACGCTTGTCTATACCTAAGACCGAAAAACAAACAGTAAGACTGCTTTAGAAATGAGGTATTTTACACACCCAAAAAATATATATTATAAATTATTCAATACCTAGGTACTATGTACAATTTATAAAATATACTACAAATGTTTACTGTGTATCTAAACCTTTACTTTATTTCATTTATTTTATCCTTCGAAAGTGATTATTTATAATGCCGCCACCGCCGCCACCACACCGCCGCCTCCGTCTTGTTGTTGTTATTGTTGATGTTAATTGTTTTTAAATTTTAATCTTTAAATTTATTATTTGCGTCGTCTCGTTTACCCTCCGAATTTTCACCGACGACAATTTCGTCGGTTGTCGTCCCGTTCGTTTCCCTACCACTAGCACGAACGACGACGACGACGACGATACCGACGATCGCGTTTTCTCGTACTCGCAATTTCCGCAGTCGGACGACGACGTTTACGCGCGCCTGTGCTCGATCGATAAACCAGTCTCGCGCGTGTGTCATCGCCGCCTATGTGCGTTCGTCCGAGTCTTCCGCGCCGTATCGTTTTTCCGATGACCGCGTTATCCACGCCGTTGTCATCGCGGTCGTCGTCTCTGTAGACAACACCCGTCACTCTGCTTCCTGATCTGCAGCTCAAGTCCCTTCGCTGTCCAACACGAGATATGGGTGAGTTGATTCGTCTCTCGTTCCTCCGGCATTCCTGTCACTTTTCCGGTACTTTCTTGTTACAC
>NW_020271205.1:810640-849982 GCF_002803265.2 Melanaphis sacchari | reverse complement strand
TTTTAAATTTTAATCTTTAAAATTTATTATTTGCGTCGTCTCGTTTACCCTCCGAATTTTCACCGACGACAATTTCGTCGGTTGTCGTCCCGTTCGTTTCCCTACCACTAGCACGAACGACGACGACGACGACGATACCGACGATCGCGTTTTATCTCGTACTCGCAATTTCCGCAGTCGGACGACGACGTTTACGCGCGCCTGTGCTCGATCGATAAACCAGTCTCGCGCGTGTGTCATCGCCGCCTATGTGCGTTCGTCCGAGTCTTCCGCGCCGTATCGTTTTTCCGATGACCGCGTTATCCACGCCGTTGTCATCGCGGTCGTCGTCTCTGTAGACAACAACCCGTCACTCTGCTTCCTGATCTGCAGCTCAAGTCCCTTCGCTGTTGTCCAACACGAGATATGGGTGAGTTGATTCGTCTCTCGTTCCTCCGGCATTCCTGTCACTTTTCCGGTACTTTCTTGTTACACGAGACTACCGTGTCGTTTTGTAAAACATCACACTCTGTTATCCAATATTACCAAATTTGCCCGTTTTCTTAATATCTCAGACTGTCTACTTCATTTTTATTTATATTAACAAAATCATCTTTGTAAATTTTTAATATATGCGGCGGCTGCGGAGACGAACGGAGCCTGTGCGTTAATCTAACCAGTAACCGGTCGGCGGCAGCGGAGACGACGATCCGTCGGCGGCGGCGGTACGTGTTGTGCAACGCGCTACGAGCGGACGTTGCCGGAAATGTCAATTGTCGCGTAAGCGGCGGTGTCGGACGTCGGTGTGCGTGACGCCATTTTAGAAAATCATTACGACGGGCTCGGGAGTCGGGGGCGCTGCGCCGCTGCTGCTGTGGTGCTGACTGCCTGACTGCCGTCGCCGCGGTCCCGGTGCTCGGAGGCGCTGCTCTCGCCGGCCGCCGCCCCCGGTGCTCGCCGGGTCCCGTTCGCGTGTCGCGCAACGGTGCTGCCGCCTGTCCCGATCCGGCGCGTTCGGTAGTCATTTGGCAGGGTCTACGCCCTAACGCGCCGCCGACGACGGTCGGTGCCGCGCACGCATTCCCGACCACCACCCCCGCCCTCGGCCGTCATCGAACCCCTTGGATTTCGAAATACGTACCTATTTTTTTTACTCCACTCTCACGATTTTCTCCGCGAGACTTGGCAGCCACTACCCCAGTACTCGGTGTACTCGGCAGTGGTCGCGCGGCGGGTCGCCAAAGACGCGTTTCCTGTACGTGATTTTTACTATAATATTGTCGTTATTATAGGTTTTAATATTATAATATTATTATTATTATTATTATTACGTCTTGCGCTATTGTCCGCATTGCACATTGCAAAACTTCCTGACGAGTGACGACCGGTTTGCCGTGGACATTTTATAATAAATAATAATAATATGTTTTATCCGTTTTCCCGGTTCGAGAGTCACATCGTGGCATCGTGCGCCGTCCCGCGCGCGTACAAAATATAATGTATAATAATAATTATTATTATTATTATTATTATTATTATTATAGGTAGTATGTGGTATTGTCGTGTTTCGAGACGTAGCGACGATCGAGGGGGACCCTTTTATTATATTATTATCATTCATCGTGTTGTGTATGTTGTAGGGAACAACGCACGTTCGCTTTCGGTCGTCCACAGGAAATAATTGTACTGGGGATACTCGCCTAAGCCATGTTCGTCGCCTGTATCAGTGCGCATTAAATTAAATACAAAATTTAAAATATTATATTATATAATATTTGCGCCTTGCAGCACCTAATACGGCGAGATCGACAAAATCATGATTTATTCGAAGATCTAAAACTGTATTTTACTGTATGACTTGCCATTCACTGTTATTTTTTTTTTTTAATTATTATTATTGCGAATAATAGTTTAACGTACTAATAAAGCGTCAATAAAAGTGGATCATTTATTTTTAATTAATATTCCGATTTATGATACCATAATCCTAATATTATATTATTATGACGACAATAAATATTATTATAGTGTGTTTCAAATGATTCATTCTATATGCAAATGTTGTTACAAATTTTAATTATATAATTTGAACTATAATTTAAACGCTGTGGTCAGGAACGCCGAAAAAAAATTGTTCCTCATTTAACTGTCAATGATTATATTACTGTTATCAGAAAAAGTAAAATAATTCATATTTAAATATTTAATTAATAATAGTGTTTAAATGTTCAATGTTCATTGTTAAATGACATTCATATTGGCGACTTTGCTATTAATAAATAATAATTTGTTGACTTGTCACCAAATTATTACCAGATCATAATTCACATTATTATCACGCGTTAACCACATATATAATCAGTAATCACTTATAACTAATTCGACGTATTGATGAAGGAATCTATTGTAAATTTAATATTTATCGACCGAGATTAACTTCTAATATTATTATAAACTAGATAGGTATTTAATTGTTATTTCTATGATAAATAATATGGTCATTATACTGTAAACTAAAAAACTATTTTACATTAAATTATTTAAATTACATTATTATTGAATATCTTAGGGCTATTTGATTTAACTACGGACTATAATAAATGTACATTTCCAAATCATAGAATTGAAAATGTCTTTTTGGTTTTTGTCTTTGCCCTTTTGATGTCCTTCGTATTACACATACCAACATAGGTACTCTTTAATCCGGAGTATTCACTTTGCAATAAGCCTATATAGAACATTATTCGAAGTATTTTTTTCGCTCTAAAGATATGCCATTGGATTTTAATTACATCACAAATATTTCACTATAAACGGTATTTCGTATGTCCGTATATTCACGCACTATTAAGCAAAGGCATCATTTCGTGACTGAATCGCTTTTTTGAAAATGGCACGATAGGGATATTAGAAATGATAAATTTATAATGTAATTGCATATTTATTTGCCAAATCATATTTTTATCAATTTTGAAATTATCTTATGATAATACATTGATAATATTATTTTATGCCGTTTTTAATTTAATTTAATCAATATTGTTCTTAATTAAGACAGTAATATACATTATTGCATTAATTGTACATGATTTTCATAAAACAATTCGCTCGTTAACAATTTACTTTAATGATTCAACAGATATAATAGTTATTTATAGGGGTATGTTTTTAAACACTATGAACCCTTAAAAGACGCCGCACCCACATGTGTTATCTCCGTTTTACATACATACAAAATAACAAGTTTTCGTTTAAAAAAATCCATTTTATATTGTTAGCATTAATATTAGAATAAATTTACCTATTTTCAAACATAAAGGTAAGAATTTTATCTAAGCCATCACAAAGGCTTTTATTGATATTTTAATTTTAAACTAAGTTATAGTACTTATAGCTATACAAAATATTAACACTTTAAAATGCTCATAACTCACTTTAAAATTATAATATTAATAAAAGCCTATGTGATAGCCTAGATAAAATTCTTACCTTTATGTTTGATAATAGGTATATTTACTCTAATATTAAAGCTAACAACATAAAATGGATGTTGCTGAATAAAAATTTGCCATGTTGTATGTACGGAGACAACACATACGGGAGCGTCAACCTCATCGAATTTAAATTAATTTGAACAGTTTAAAGTACAGACAAATTTAAGTTTAAGTCGATTATGAGAAGAAATTATTTTATATATATATATCTTTTTTGTTAAGTGTAGGTATACACCTTGTCATACATTTTTATTATTTTAAGTTAATTCTACATTTATATTACTATCTATAATTATATTTTAAAATCCATCATAGTTAATTTTTTAAAAACTTAAATAAAATTCAAATACGTAAAAATTGTATTCGTTCATAAAACTATACAAAGATTTAAAAATTCAAATTGTCTTTATTAGTTTTACCTAAGTGGATAAAATACTGTACAACTTTACCTAGGTACCTACTTAATTAATAATTATTTATACACGTATTACATTGTATACCGTAATACCATAGTTATTGACAATTGAATTATAGATTTGTATTTGTGTGTACTATTTAATATCACATACTTTTAAAGTTTTAACTTGAATAAATTATTACGTATAGCAATAGCAGTGGTTTTCAAACTGAGGCGCGGCTCGCTCCCTTGAGAGGCGTAACATAAATATTTATATTGTATATATACACTATATAAATAGTAAATACTACTATATAATGTAGAATAATTTATTGTCTATTAATACACTAATAAAAATTTTTGTTTCATTTATTCTAGGGAGAAGCCATTGTATTTTTTAAGGATACGTGAACGAAAAAATATTTAGGAACCGCTAAACAAAGTATGTAATTAAAAACTCGATATTATGGTAACACTTGAGGCGTACTACCTCACTTGATCACAATTCACAATTCACATTAAATGATAGATAATTAATGTTAATATACATAACATTCAAGTAAAAATATACTATTTTTTGTATTATAGTTAGGTAAGAAGCTAGTAGGTACCCACTACAAAATAGTAACAACTAACAAATGTATGTTACAATTAAATAAAATTGCAAAATGATTATGATTGAAAGTGACTAAATGAGTACTGATCTGCTATATATTATGTGTTGAGTCAGTCATTGTATAGAATATACTATATAGGTTTGGTAAATTTTAATTTTAATGAAATGTCATTGTATACGAAAAACAATTCTTAATTTCTGAGCGTAAATGGTCTATCAGCCTAAATTACTAAGTGATAATTTTTATTTAATGTAGCCGCATTGATAACATCGGTTATAGAATAGTTAGATATAGGCAATGGTCTATTCTATAATCAATGATAGTAGGTATCTATAAATTCGTATATAATATTTTAAAATAAATCAAAAATGTAATTGTGTATAGTAAAGTTTATAATAATACAAAATTCATTAAAATTTAAGTTTCCCCAAATAATATTTTTAAATTATGACAAAATAATTAACTTATACATTTTTTAGATTTTATGGTTACATACCAAAATCCACTTATAAAAAACCTGTCGACCCTTACATTACTTGGCAATTTTAGGCGTCGTCTTAAAAGGAACTGGTGCCATGATTTACTAAGAAACTAACTAATAAAATAATAATAAATAAATAAATTCTATATATTGTATAATATGAATATAAATAAATAATCATACAACTCCCAGACAAGTGTTAATAATGGGTGGCTTCTTATTCCAAATATTCAATATTTTTTTTTTTTATTATTCTATCATCACAATAATGTACTAAATAGTACAAATTGTGTATATCTTAATAAAAATAATAAAAAGATTTAATAGTTCCTAAATGAACTACTTATAAGGAATCTTGAATTAATTTTCAAAAATTAGATACAAAAAATAAATTTTTTTATAATTCTTTAACAACAAAAAGAGGTAATAATATTTTACGATTTTGCCAATATTCTAACTTTACGTGTTTATAAATAAATGTATGCCTATGTATTTTCATTATTTTTATACAGATATAAAAATATCTTTTGTGGGTTCAAACATTTCTACCCAATAACTAATTTTTATTGAGCATTTATAAAAAAATAAAAAATAAATTTAAAAATTTTCATGTCTATAATTAGGTTTTGAAATAATTAAATTATAAATATATAGGTGTATTAACAATTTATCGTTTACTCAGAAAAGCATAATAGAATCAATACATTACTATTGCTTTGCTCAGAATCTAAAATTATACCAACTATTAAACTATACCCCACGAAGTATAATTACAGGAACCCTTTTATTTCTTCAAAAAGTTTTTAAATATTTATTGATTTCATGACGAATTTACTGAGTAGTGAGTACCGACAATAATAAATTATTTTCATTGACTATTTTTAAAACGTTTACTACGTTCACAATGGTACCACGTTTATATATTAATTCCTAGAAAATATGAGACTATTGACGGCTACATCCGTATAAGTTAATAAACATATTGCGTTAGTGCAAAATATGTTCAATAATAATTATACTACATTAAATATTAATATACAAACACAATATTCAGTATTCGTAATATGATGTGCATTAGAAATTAGAATCTAGGTATATGTATATAATATAGTTCAACTCTCATTTATTTAAAATATTTTCCATTTCCGACTTCCAACTCCATTCTGGTTATTATATTATTTATATTTATTTTAGAATATAATAATTAATAACTTTGCATACCAAAACCGAACATTTATTGAACTTTCTACAATTTTAGTCGTTATAGTAATAATATAGGCAACTAAAAACTATATATTTATAATTCATTATTAATTATAAAAATATAATTTTTAATAAATCTTAAGACTAAACTTTTAAAATGTCTGTGTTTTATATTACATATATTTATTAAACATTCTTTAAATTATTTTTTGTTTACTCCAATATTTTGTTTAATTTTTAAACAGTGATCTGAAATTTTTCTCATAGCCATGAAATACCACGTGGCTAATTTATTTTTATATCAATGATTAATTATTTAGGTCTTTTTGAACTGTTCAATCTTTATAAATTATAATAGTTTGTTGTATAAAGCACATTTGACTGGTTCAATTCGATGATTTTTTTCACTGTGTTGAGTCATGATTCACCACAACAAATTAACATAAGATAGTGATTACAAAATACAAGTACAACTTACAATAAGAACGGGTACAATTATAAAGGTAGACATTAAGAAGTAGTATTTTTCTGACTTTTGGAGCTTCAATTATAATTTTAAAATAGTTCAATAAAGTTACTTAAAATAAAAATGTTTGAGTTGATTTCTATAAATTCTAATCAATAAAACCATTAGTAGAAGTAACTTATTTACTAGTTAGCCTATGAGTTTTACCCATTATGTTCCTAATTTGAAACCGCTAATACAATTCGTCAATCTTAAAGATAATTCAGTTATAGGATGCAGAGTCTTGATGACTATTCTGTAGAGTTTATTTTACTTTGAGTGATATAAATAGAATGGGACTTGACCTTCAGTAAGAAATTTAAAAACTTTGTAGAATATTATGAAGATTTACAGATAAATGCCTTTTAATGAAAGTTACACATTGAAAAACTAAAAGATTTATTTGTTAGGATAGAATTCACAGTGCAAAAATATTTTATGCAGCTTAAATACCTGATAAAAATCAATATTTTATCAGTGTACAAATTTACAATGATTCATGGTTACACAACAAATATCACGGCTTTTTCAAAATAAAAAAAAAATCAATTAAAATGTTGATTGTATACTTTCGATATTTTATAAGTTGATTTCTGCCATAATAACAGCTTATTATACCTTATGATATCTTGTACATATTACATTTCCCAAGATGTATTAGTTTCCCAGTATGTCTAGAAAAAAACTAAAAAAAATACAAAACTTAAAAGCGAAAATATTTTAAAATAAGTTTATGTCCAAAAATTGTTAATAATATGCTAATTTTTTATGGAAATTTCAAATCTCCATAATTATTTTATTTTTTTTTTAACTGTTTCAAGTATTATGAGTTATGGTTATAAAAATTATACAATAGCTATAAATTATATAGATAATATATTACAATATAATACCTAGGTTAGGTACTAACAGTCTGTTAAAAATACTTGATTGAAAAGTGCTGAAACGTTAAATAACGTTAATTCAATTTGTATGTATAAATATTGAAAAATATTCATAAATTCAACTATGGAATGTAATATACACATATATGGTACATAATAAATTCATAAAAGTCAATCACATAAAATGAATTCATTATTTTTGATAATAAATATACGTACCTAATACAAATCGCTATTTACCTCAGAGGCTGCATTTTAATAGCTAATGATACTTTAAGTTTAAAGTCTATTAATGAATCAGCGGAAATAGATACTAAACGTTGTATATTATAATTTATAATATATTGGTTAGTAGCTATACTGTAATATAAATTATAATATATAATATATCGCGGGCACTATACTATAGTGTTATAATATTATATTGAAATTGATCAGTCCATACATGGACGTAGCTAGGATTTTAATTAGGGGGAGGGGCAGTTGATAACTTTTTTTTACTTTTTCGCTTTTATAATTTTATAATAAAATTTATACATTTGGTATATAAGAAATATAATTTAATTTAAAGCGCAGGAGGGCAAACCTATTCCCCCTGCACCACCCTCGCTACGATCATGGATCCGTATATTAAACACTAAAATCAATCATTTTAGTATTGTAAAAAATGATATTCCGTTAACGAATATAATATATATATATATATATAAAATATTAACTGTATATTCTTTATTTTTAAATTTTACAATTATTGTAATTTGTAATTTTTACACTTATTATAAGTGTAAAAAGTCTATTTAAAATAATGTTTAACACAATTATATAATTTTAAATTACTTATTACTTATTAGATACTTAATTTTCTCCAGACTCCCAGTAAAAAGTAAAATTAAATATTTTTTAAAATAGTACTTTATCACATTTTGTCATTTTGAAAATACAAAACATTCAATTAATTATGAATATTAATGTTTACATTGTATGTATAAAACGATTTTGATTTGGTAAAAACGATAAAGTTGATTTGAACAAGTGACCGACTAAACTCTGTACTTTTACATTTTTCAGCTTTTTTTATTCATTTTAAATTATATAATATACTAAATTATTGGCTGTAATACGATTGCTCTCGGCTTACTTTTTTCCATTCAAAAAACACAACACAATTGTGCCCAATCAATTAGTACGATCAAACCCTTTTTATATTTTTACCTGCACAAAACGCAACACGATTGTGCTCCAATATATATATATAACATATTTATATATTTAACAATTTTTAATACACTATTTAAAAATCAGATTTGGTTTTCCTTAGACTTGGTTTCCCAATATGTATAACCAGTTATTTTTGTACGTGCACTTGAGTAATATAAATACCTAATATTTTATTGCCAATTTATTATTAACTTGCATAACTTTTTATAGTATTATAATATATACTCGTATATTAATCATTTGTTTATTTATTAGTTTTTTTTTTATTAAATTTTTATAGTATTTTAATGTATTGCTACACACAATTATTTATAAATTTACAATTTTTTTAGTCTACAATGGAAAGTTTTGACGCCTATTTTTATTTTGACAGTATTTAACAATTTATTATTTAAATAAGAATGCGTTGAAATATAAATTAATAACAAAAATATGCACTAAAAATTAATAAATTAATAGGGACACATTTATACATTGGAGCGCAATAGTGTTGCAGCGAAACTATCTTACTATTCATTATTTAATATAC
Source organism: Melanaphis sacchari (assembly GCF_002803265.2). Taxonomy (NCBI): domain Eukaryota; kingdom Metazoa; phylum Arthropoda; class Insecta; order Hemiptera; family Aphididae; genus Melanaphis; species Melanaphis sacchari. The sequence continues at coordinate 840,675 of NW_020271205.1, read as the reverse complement.
TCAGGTAATTATTTGGTTACTATTAATGTATAATGTTATTAAAGTACGATTTCCCTGCAGCGTACGGACGCTGAGATTCTAGATTATATGTATTTTGTGTAAGATTGGTTTCCCTACTCGCGTTCAGCACCGGTCCGGATCAGTGTTGCATTCAAACGCCTAGTGTCAACACCTTAAATACCAAATTTTCATTTTCCTCAACAGAGGACGAGGCTTTGATTTCACTCATGAAAAATAATCGTTTTTTTTTGGAACTAAGTTCATTGGTAGTTCATTTTCAATTTCTTCATTACGAAGTAACAATTTACAAATAATATTATTATTATTATTATTATTAACAATAATGTTCAAAATTAAATTTTTATTCATATTAAAAACTATAGGTAGAAAATAGAGCAAAAAAAACAACTGTTATACTGGTTATGATTTAATTATTTTGTTAAATTAAACTAAAAGAGTGGGATAAAATAATAAAATGTACTGCATCTGACACTATATAGAGAAAATAGAGTAAACTGCGTTTCGTCGCGTCTACAGAACGCTGCAGAGAAACCGTATCTTTACGGAACACATAGCCACACACACACGTCACATACGTAATGTTTTTCAAGACCACAAAATGTCATTAGACATAGGAAAGCGACATGATAATATTATCACGAACGTACGGCAGAAAAACGAACCTCAACAACATGCTATTCTATATACGCAATATAATTTTAGAAATATGATGAGGGAAAAGCATAATATGGAGAGAATTACTCATAATATGGCGATGATGCGATAATTCCTCGGTTATACCAAAAATATTAACCAATCGATACTCAAGATTTATCACCAACCGGGTATATATATATATATATATATGCATTTCGACTATAATATCAGTCTTCAACATCCATCCCTGCAGAAATAAATCGAAAATCCAAGTTAGAGGAACGAATCAGCATGACGAACCTTCGTCGAGTGACGACAGCAAAAGTCCGGTATTACCTACCATCAGTGGTATATAAAATCCGAACAGACGACAGTAGGTCCGTCTAGTTAGTCGACAAAATACGAGACTTTTTATCTTAGACTCGTGAATTTGAGCCCCAAATTATGTGTCGATTTAAACGAAATGGTATCAACGTTGAATGAGAGATAAATATAAACCTATACACTAAAAAAAAATAACAAAAAAATCAGCATTTGAATTAACTAATGTTTTTAACTATTTTAAAAAGAAAAAGCAGGACTGAATAGGCTCTTGGTGAATCACTGAGTCAATAAGATAACAGTGATATCTAAACGATGTAAATATTTGGTGAGTATATATAGAGAGTGTTCAATAACTTTAGAATCGGCCATTCGACTAATTGGGACTGATAAACAATAATATTATATAATTGATGAGGTTATTGAATATTTTACACTTCAAATATATACAGCAGTATTATCTGTAATTGCTTCATGTAGATATTAAAATATGTATACAGTAATTAAAATTTTCCAAACTTATTGAAAACCTGGTATATCATATGTACACAGAACACTGTACACAGTAGTATTTACAAAATAACCGGAAGGGTTGAGATTGTAAGTGATGTAAGTGATGTTGATCATTGGAGTCCGTATAATATTTACCAAAAATATGTATAACCGGCCAAACCAACTACAATCAAATCTGCATGTATTTGATAACAACATTTCGTTTATTAATTTTTATTTATAAAATTACATGAAAAAAATTTCACAAAGTACGATCCAATACATTGTAATAATAATAATAAATAATAACGTTTTTGGGGGGATAATGAAGAAAAACATAATAATACGAGTTAAATTTATCGTATAATATATAGGTATACCGGTATACCATTATTCGGTGCTGCATGGAAATCATGAAATTAATTCAGTTTTTAACAGATTTTTCTTCATATTTAGCCTATACGGCTATACATATAATCGCACTTATTTTATTTTAGGTATAAAAACTAAAATATTGTATTGACTAAATACAAAAATGAACAAATCCTTTTTTTTTTTAATTTTTAAGAAAAAATATAGGTACAATCTATACGCTAGACATATAATAAGTAAATGTGGGTTAAAAAAATAAAATAATATGAGTTATTTAAATTGAGAAAAGAAGTCACACAGTGATGACACTTTCAATTTGATTTAGGTCTTGTACCTTGTGTGACAGATCATAAATATGAAATAATACCTACTTAATATTTGTAACATGACACGTATTACTCGTGTAATTGAATCAAATAGGTACCTATAGTAACACATTTAAACAGTGTACATATAATAAACAGGTTTTCATTCATATGGGAACTGGCCAAAAACGTTAAACACCCAATTAATTTTTAAATTAATTGTTAGTAATAATTGCAATTTAAATTCATATTTTCCAACTAATTGACAAAATTTGTTTTATACGAGTAACTTACTAAAAATTTTACTTTAAAAAATGACTAAACGACTAAATACGAGTATTTCATAAAAATTTTGTTTTCAACTACAATATCGTTTCATTTGCGAAAATATAGTTTTACAGATGCTAAAACAATAATTAGATAATAATTATACGATAATGGATTATTAATTAATCAGCTACACCGCGAGAAAAATAAAAAAGATAGGCCAAATTAGGACTTCAGGTACTGCATAATATGTTGTTTATTTTTAATATCTACTAAATAGTCAATAATTTTATTAGACGGGTTACATAAAAAATGCATTTATTTAATTGTTCATTGAAAGTATTACCATTGAGTATATATTATAATATAAACTATAAGTATATATTATATATACTCAATGGTATTACACTATTACCTACCGAAATAGGAATTAATGTGTAGGTTTACATTGTAGGTACCTACTATCTATAACGGCACGGTACAAAATATACTAATATAATAAATACTTTTCCTTATACCTACGCTTTTTTCACGTATAGGTACAAATCTTATCATAAAGTTAAAAAATAATTTGCTCGAAATTGTTAACATAGCTAAGCCTTATTAATATGCAAATTACAAGTAAAAATACAGCTTGTAATTTTAGGAAGTTGTTTTTGAATATTTCTTGAAATACTTACTTTTCCTAAAAAAAAATTCATGAAAATTGTACATTAATACAAATATACACATAAATTTAAAAGACCAAATTTGAATTATCTAATGCTAAAAAACAGAGGCGTTCTCGGGATATTTCAATGGAGGGAGATGAAAATATAGTTACATAATAAGCTGTAAGGTTAAAGGTTAGGTTAAGTTAGGTAAGGGTTTTGCCTCGCAACTCCCACATTAATAATAATGAATATTAAAATAATGATAATTGATAATAACAAATAATTAATTCAAATCATTTTTATTGTACTTTTTATTTAAACTATAAAACAGTGTGTTTTAATTTTTTAACAATTATTTTAATAATTCATTTCATGTAAAAATTCAAATTAATTTATCGATTTTTCTCGTTTTTTGAGCCAAAATGTCAAGAACTTTTTCCGAATCAACAGACACTTCTTTATGAATGGCCAACAAATGATTTGCTCTTATAAGTTATCAGTGATAAATAATAATAATGTATATGATTGGTGGAATAAATAATCACGATAAAGAAAATGCAAAAAAAATAAATAAAAATAATGAGTAATGACTAGTCAATATTGAAAACACATATCAAAAGACAAAAGTAGATAAAACGTGTATTATTAATATGTAAGAAAATAAAGAATCTTGACGGGATTTATGATCTATCCCCCATATCCCCCCATCGTGAAAACACCCATGCTAAAAAATTTACTTTGAAATTTCATACATTATTATTTATTATAAGATTTTAAATATGTAGTAGATATTTTATTCAATGAATAAGAATTAATAGCTAGTAATTATCGAAGTCATAAATTCTCAACTTTGATTTGGTCATTAGTTAAAATTTAAAAAGATACTTATCTATTTATACGCAAGTGTATATCACATCATTTTATTATCTATTTTGAAACTTGAGCTCTGATGACTCATAAGTGTTATCATACATAATATGTCATATTTGATTACTACGGTAAATAAAAACGCCTTTCGAATACAATATTAATAACTGTAAATTATTAAATACACATACAAATAGGAAGAAAGTTACCCATCAATCATCTATGGTCTAAAAGCCATTTGGTCAAAATTTTAAAGAATCCAGTCAATCTTAGAAAAGTGATATGATGTACCTAATAACAAATTATTAATTACGAGTTCCCACCTTACTATAAAGTACAAATATAAAACTATAAGAACATAAATGAATGATTAATAAAGTGCTCCAAAAACACCGACGTGAATTACTATTTTGTTTATGAAAACAAAATATTAAATATGCACTATAAGTAGCCTGGGATAATACAGCGTATACCAATTTACTATGCTAAATTAGTTTGTGTTTATCAAATAATTACCAGCAGCCAAGCCACCAAGCTCATAATATTATAAAACACTGATCTCGGTAATTCGCTGTAAATCCTACTAAAGCTCGATAAAATTCTGTCGACTAAATAGACGTTGTACCTACCAATAATATATAAATAATAAATGTTTAATAATTCTTTTACTTTTTTTTTTTTTTTTTTTATGAAATGTAAAAAAAATTAATTAATTACAGTAGGTAGTATAGATAAACGCACGGTGATAATTTATAACATAATGATTCATTTTAATAGAATTATTTCTTATTTATACATAATATAGCTAATATGAGCACTGCAGAGCAGGTAATTTTAATTTGAGATATTATTAAAATGTATCACGTTCAATAATTTTAATTTCAAGTAATTAATCTAATACACTTTTCAATTTCATATCTCTATGTTAATAATATTACCTATAACGGAGAACATATACTAATGATGACAATGCTGTGTATCAATATATCTAAGTAGGTAGAAATACTAAATATTATAGTCTATATAACTGTTAAACTGTATAAAACTATAAATATAATAGATATACCGTTAATAGTTAATACTAATAAAATTATGTAGGTAATGTACAACTATTATATGTATATTTGCAATTGCACTTCGATAAAAAAAAAACAGTATATTATTATACATAAATTCTATAATATTAACAAATTTAAATCGTTGGTTAAAGTCTAGAATATCAATGATTTTTTCGATACTTGAAATAAAAAATAGGTTCCAGTTCTTAAAATTATAAAATAATGGTTTCAGTTAATAAACTGGAATTATCCAGTTGTTATAATTGATATTTTTACTTAAATTTTTTAAGTGGATACGTATACGTAGTACCGACATTTAAAATTTTACATAACTACCTAATACAAAATTAATTTAATAATAGTTGTAACAATTTCATTGAAGCCTACCGGTTAGTGGCTACTGCCTACTGCCTAGAATTAATAACAATTCAATAAAAGTCTGACGCATACCAGTTAATTGAGCGTTGAAATAAACTTACATGTTTTTATTTGTAGTTTTGAACGCATTATTGATAAAATAAACAATCTAATCTATGATATTATAATTTATAAAGTAGAAAATGTAAGTAAATGGCATGGCACCCATCATAACATTTATAACCATAAACCAGTAATCGGATTTACATCACTTAAAAATTAAAATGTCTTAGGAATAATAAAAGACTTAATATTTAAAGATTATGAATTTTGTATTTAATACTGAATTAAGCAATAAAAATTATAAAATATGCAAAAACAACAACAAACAACTATCAACTATGACAAGTGAATTAAAATTTAAATAGCTTGAGTTTTTACTACAAAAATAGTGAAAATAATTTATTTGCAGGGTAGGTATTTAAGAAACCATAAAAATATTTGTTGGAAAAATTAAGAAAAAAATATTAAAAAGATGGCAAGTGTGTATCACTCTGCTGTAAATTATGTGTCGAGTATAACTATGTAATAACTATATATAACTATGTCACTGTTACGTAGTGTGTGTTAAAAATTAAAATTGAATTCAACAATATTGTATTATTGTAGGTACATAGGTATACGAAAAACGATTTTAAGTGGAGGCGATCTATCAATCCATAATGTCATAACTAAGTATGTATAAAGTATATTTAAAGTTAAGTTTTTCGATATTGCTATCAAGTAAAATAATTTATTTTAGTGTTAGTAAATAGTAATACAGGATCACTGTAGGTTGATAAGATTTTTTCCAAAAATATTGTATTTATAATATTATTTTTATAAACTTATATCACTTTACCGTAAACTGCAGTGTGAATAAGTTTACAGTAAAAATGAATATACTTATTTAAAATGAATCTTATTCATATTTTGAAAATGCCATTACGTGTAGTAAAATTTATAATAGACGCAAAAATTAATTCTCCACAAATGTTTTTTGAATTTTAACAAAATAATTAAAATCGTTATTCATTGTCAAAATTTAAAATTTAATCTAAATTTGAACTTCAAACGTCTTTAAAAAATAATTGTGTTGTTTTTTAATTATTTCAGTACGAATTACTTATGAGCAACGCAACCTTGTACCTATTCAATTTTTAAACCTTAACCATAAAAAATCCGTAGACATGCATTTTACTATAAAATACTAATAGTGTGTAAATTATTGTGGTTTTGAACTTGAAATGCATTTTTTTAAAATATGTTGCAAATATATTTTTTATATACTTTGTAAATAGATATTTTTTTATTTTTAAAAATATGTAGTAGGCAAAAATTATTATTCATATATAAATCTATTTGCTAGCTTATTTATAATTAATATTTAATATTAGATAAAATTTACATATTATTGAGTTATTAGAGAAAGATTTTATTTTAAAATAAATCAAACCGTCACTTTTTGTATAAATTAAATCATTTTATTTTTCATAGACAAATTCAAAGATCTTAAGAATTGAATTGGAAGTGTATATGACATGGCATAAGCCTTTTACATCAACTTTGTTTAAATATACTATAAAACATGCATTTTTCATGTTTCATGTGCTATAGATTTTTAATCATACAGTTTTAGAACAAGGCACACTGGTTGATGTTTTATAAGTGTTTCTACTTTTATAAACTAAAATAATCTGAGTATTTGACCATTAAATATATAGAAAATAAGAAAATTTACTTGATTTGTACATATACAATAATTTATAAGCAAGTAATGTATGTAAATATGTGTTGAAATAGAAACAATATTATTATTTTTTTTAAAGGTACATGTAAATAATTTTTTCCTTAAAGTTAATTAACAAATTCTTGAATACATATCATAGACATGGGACCTAATTCTTAGTAATGGTCTTGCAGTCTTCTTTTTCAAGGTAAATATCTATATTAACATCTGCTATGCAAAACATTATTTAAAACACTAAAATTTTAGAAGAAATATACACACAAAAATTTTACATAATGTTTAATTTATAAATTTAGTTTTTACAATTAAAATAAACCTTGTAATGAATCACTACAAAAAGAAAAAAAATCATTACTCATTAGAAATATCTATGTCTAACATTCAACCTAAGACCAACAAAAATTATTTAGTATCTATATTCATTAAGAAATAATGATTAAATAAAATCAACCTAAATAATCATTTTCAGTGTTTATATATTACATTTCAAATGCATAAAAATAATGACAAAGGAAAATATTAAAAATGTAATAAATATAATCAATTGCATACTTATACATTTCATGTACTCTCATAACAGAGAGTATGATTTTTTTTTTATTATTTGTATAAATATAAAATAATGTATTTATTCTAATTCAGAATATTATACATAAGTTTTAATTTTCAATCAGTTATTTGTGTTCATAGCTTTGGTCATATACAATTTAGCCAAAGACTGAGTAGAAAATTTAGCTATTTCTTCAGCATATGCATCAACTTGAGTAGCCATTAACATTGGCGGTAACCTAGGTGGTACTGGTAATGCTCTAAATATCTTAGTAATGTCTTCTTCAGGTAATGGTGGCTCATCTTTCGCAGCTCGTGCTTGATTTTCTAAAGCCTGTTTAAAATAAAAATAGTTTAGATTGCAATTTAAACTGTTCTTACTTAAATGTTAAAAATATTACTCGTTTCTGCAAGTAACGGTGTTTTTCTGTAGATTGACGCACAACTGCTTGCTGATAGCGATTGAATTTAATAGCTTCTTGATTTAGATCATCTACTCGGTCCATTAAATGACGCAATTGCCCTTCCAAAACAGTACTACAATAATCATAAACATACGTTATTTATATACGTTCATACATATAATTAAAGTATTAAATCATATTGTATTACTTACGCAGTGCCAATATCCAAATGTTCAGAGCCTTCTTCAACCTTAATTTTATAATTTAATTCTGAGAGAAGTATGTTAGTCAATGTGGAATTCTTTATTACGACTGGAACTTTTACTAATAAATTGTCATAACCAACTTTTAATGATTTTAATGTATCTGGTAGAAAATCATTTTCTTTAAACATAGATAAAGCCTGAGGTGTAAGACGATAAGCACTTAAGGATAAAAATCCACGATTAGTTTTGGGAGCATCTAAAACAATAATAATTTATTAATTATTAATAATCCTTTTATATTAAATTGAAATACAAACATAAAGAAAATAATATATAATAAATTTAAGTTCAATATAACTAATTTTTTGATGTTAGTTTTAACTTCTAAATGGATTGTAATTTATTATCTGACTTAAGAATTAGTTTTGTTGTCTCGGATCGTTTTTTTTTTTTGCGATATTTAAATTTTTAAACAAGTCATGAATTATTGTTATATTTTAGTATTTTACACTCAACTCTTATAAAAAGTTAAATTATCATAAAAAAATATCATATTATAAGATTTTTTAAATAATAAAAAGATTAATAAAAATTGAATATAAATTAAAACGTAATTTTTACAATTACATATTATACGAAAAAAAATGCTGAAGTAAAAAAAAATCAAGTTCTACTTAAAGGTTCAAACACTTAATACGATTATAATTCAACATTTTGAACTCATAAAATAATATGATATACTGGTGCTTAGTACATGAACAAATCAGTAATACTTACCAAAAATTAATACAACAGATTCTTCTATGCTAGTTTGATAATGAAATTGTGATTCCAACAAAGGTAAACTCAAAAAATTCCCAACATCAGAACTTTGATACCATCCAACGTGATAGTGATCAACATTAACTTGACGAAGACTTTTCATCATATCCAATTGATATTTTTCTATAAAATTAACAAAAATAAAGTTATTTTTGAATTTAGGACATTTTATTTGGGATTTCGATATACTCAGAGAAATTATAATTTTAATAAAAGAACTTAATAGAATACAATGACTGCAAAATTTAAAAAAATATATACCCATCATAATTAATTTATCAAACATTTTTAAATTATAAGTTCTATATTTATATATATTTATCACTTCTATATGTTGAATAATGGGGCGAATATTTGAACAAATAAAAATGGACATTGTAGTAACGAAATAAATAAAGTTAATAGACGTCTCACAATTTAATAAAATATATTTAATTGTATCGTACTTGTTAGTTTTTAAAAATGAATTATTATTTCAACTATAATTAAGTAAATTTTTTAGTTAAAAGATAAATTGATTTTTGAATTACATTATTTAAAATTTAAATGCAATTAAAATGATCATGCAATATGTTCAAACCAGTAGAACAAATAGAATGTGGATAACATTTTGAAAACATAAAACATTTTATAACATAGTTATGAGTATATATAGTGTGACTAAATGATAAGTAGTCTATAAAGCGACTACTTTTACTAATTATTATCCATATCATGAACATTATAACAGGCAACTAACCATCGTTGATAGACTCATCAACACTCTTCGGAAAGGCAAAACAGTTAGTGATCTCGAGACGATCTTCAACAACCAGACCCAAAAGCGCTCCTTGTGCGATGATCACGTCACTGGCACACTCTTCATGGCAATGTTTTGCAATTTTCATTAATGCCTGCGTTCAAAATTTTTTGGGCCCGACAACGGTCACCATTTGAGCGTATTAATAATGATATTTTAATAATTAAAATCTATGAACATTGGGCATGCATTACTACTCACCAGTCCTTCAACCTGCACGTATTTAACAGCAGAATATGATTCTTTACTTTTCAGATCGATTCGTCTAGACGCCATAGTACACGTTATGTTTGATTACCAAAAACGGATTAAATCAAAAGAAACACTTAGATGACAAAAATGTTACAGAATCTGATAATGTCACGTTATTGTGATTTGTAAGAAATAAGAATACGATTGACGACAAATATAGTTGTGGTGCACTCTGAATCGGTGGGGACTTAAGGAGAATGGTATTCGGCATCAGAGCACTGGGCAGACGGCGACGCGTGATATTTTCCATGGCAGGAAGTTAGCGACGGAAAAATAATCTAAGCCAAACCACGTTTCCAGTGGTTCTTAACGTGTTACCCCAACTTTCAAGATAAGACTGTGATTAGGTCTATGGGTTATTCCATATTTCCATAGATAGTTAAGTTAAGATAATAGGAAATGGGAATACCTATGTCCTATAGGCTATTATAAGTAATAAGTATTAAGTTTAAGTATTACGATTTACATTTTAATCATTTTACAATTTTTTTGAAACTAAAAATTGTTATTTAGATACAAATTTTAATTTACAATTACAAGTTTATAAATATTATAAGAGATTTCAAGAATTGTATTTGTACTAGTAAAATAAATTGATATTACAGCTAATACTGTCTTAAAACATAATACATTGGGTTGAATAAACATACTTTTAGAATTATTTAGTTTGGTAACAAATGCTATCTCTAAAAATTTGGAAAAGTACAAATATGAAATAAATAAAACTGTAGTTTGGTATAGATGAGGAAAAATGGGTATAAAAATCTTCAACACTGTATTTTCAAACCTATCATAGCACCACCTTTAAGCCAGATTGTCAGAATGTTGTATTATTTTTACTAATTTAATTTGTTTTTCGATCAATAAATAATCATTTCATTTTAATTAATGGAAATTATTTTAATTTAATTATTCTAATACAAAATATTTGGATTACAGATAATTTACATATTACAATGTTAAAATTGTGCTTAATAATCATCAGTAGAGCTAGGATTTTGATGACTTGCAGTTTTTTTTTAGTGCATTTTTGTGTATAATTTAGGTCACTAAAATCCTAGTTTCAATCATCAGTCATTATTCAGATAAGTTAGACCAAATAATTTCAATGATTACTTAATTTAAAGTATATGGTAAGACCTATAAGTTAAATGTTCTCTTTTATATAATTGGTTTATGATAGGCATGTGTGTTGTGCTCTAATAAGACTGTTTTGAATAAAATAAATTGAGTTTAGAGTTGTTATAAGTACCTACAACATACTAATTGAGGTCTTTGGAATAAAAAAAAAAATTTCTCACTTAGAACTATTATGGGTGGTTAAAAATATTGTATTTTGAGCCAGATACTTAATGTATTGGATTTTTTTTTTTTTACGCTTACCATCTTTTTTTGGGGCAGTACAATTTGATTTTCAACTTCAATATCTTTTCTTGGCGGGAGAAAAACAGGAATTTGTTAGTAAAATTAGTGACTAAATATCCTTTTTCATTATTGGATAAGTTAACTAGTGTTGTAAAAGAATAATGAATTAACTTCTATACAAAGAAGTGAGTAAATATAAATGCACAAAGTAGAAGGTAGGTACATAATAAAAATTAATATTATGAATATCTAATAAAATATATTGTAATTGTTCAGATTATTTGTTATACAATGTTTTCAATTCAAAATAAATTAAAATGTAATGTTATAATATAAACATCTTTTTATGGTATTTTCATTTTTCAGAGTTTTGTTGTCTGAAAATGTCAGTAACATTAACTTAGTAATAAGCAACTTAAATATAATTAGTATTTAGTATGTGTAACCACCACTCACCCTTAATAATATATACTAAAGTATAGAACTAATAACCAATAATCCAATATTATTAAATAAACTATTATTTTAGAATATTTATAATAGCACTAACTACTAACAAGTAACTACAACTGTCATAATCATTAAAAATGCTCCATACTATTGTTTATCACCAATTATATCTTTAATATTTTTAACAAGTTTAATTGAAATATCAGAATTCTGTAGTGTTTGGAGTATTTATAAATGAGAAAAAATAAAAACTATATATACCTATTACTTATTATTATTGCTTAGCAGAGTAACTAGATAAAAATGTGATGTAAAAGTAAATAATAGAAACTGTTTAAAACATAAATCATTGTTAACAATGAAAAATAATTTATAAACATGTCTTAGGTAACTTTATAACTTATGTTTTAACATTTTTTGTTCAAAATAGTTAGCAATAGAATTATGAAAGTCATCCGAATTCAATCTTTCTATCAATCTTTCAATTTCTCTATCATTAGCTTTGTGCAGTTCATCTCTAGTGATCACACCATTTAGCATCATTGATTTTGTATACACCATAGGCTATAAAATTTGTTGAAATTAAAAAAATTAAAATTATTCCTTATGATAGTTAAAATATAGGTATAATATTTTACCAGTTTATACAAAGCTATTTCAGTCATAATTTTTTTGATTAATTGATTTTTTCCATTAACTCCATCATTGATAATTTCATTGACTAAGCCAATCTTCTGGGCATCAATAGCATTCAATGTTTTACCAGAATATAAAAATTCAGTTGCCTAAAGAGTAAATACCATCATAAGTAATATTCTTTAGAGTAACTGAATACCTAAGTATATAGTTGGTTATGATTTAATTTCTTACAGGGAATTTTAAGGACTTTTCTGATTGTAATGGCTTAATTATCTTGACTATTGCAGATAACTTTGTAAAATATTCATATTGTGTTTATGCACAATACTTCTCTTACTGTGTGGCAATAAGTTTGAAAGATTTTTTATTATAAATATTAAGTAATGAGGATAGTACTACAAATCTTTAAATTAATTGATAAAATATTTTGGCAAATAATGATGAAATATAATAAATATGAACCATAGTTGTTATATGATACTTAATATGTATGTATATTTGTAATTTTAGTAGACATTTATTTGCGGACTGCATACTTATAAGATGGTCATATTTTAAAACAAATTTATTTACCCTAGTCTTGCCCATTATTAATGGAAATGTAATACTTGAACATCCTTCAGCAGTAATACCCAATCTATGAAAGGGACACGAAAATGTCGCCTAAAATTGAATAATATTTAATAAAAATCTAGTACTAATTTTATGATTTACTTACTGTTTTAGTTGCATAAACAAGATCACAAAGTCCTAACGTAGTACATGCAATTCCAATTGCTGGACCATTGACTAATGCAACTAATAACTTTGGATAATCTATGAACGCTCTTACAAATTCTCTGTATATATAATCTCATATTTTAATAAGTATTATATAAAAAGAAAAGTATAGATAGTATAAGATAGTTGCTTTGTGAAATATTTATTTACCGTATTGCAATTAAACGATCCTCAACTTCTAAAGAATTATTATCAAATAAGTCTGTACCACTACTATAGGCTTTTCCTACACCAGTTAATATGGTAAGGAAAACAGAATCATTTTTAGCTCCTTCCTTAAGAGCTTTAGTCACTTCATTGTAGCACTGCATATTTCAACAAAGTTAATATTTAAAAGTTATGTAAGAACAAGATAAAATAAATATGATATGTATTTCAAGTTATATTTATAATTACCTGAAATGACATGGCATTTAGTTTTTTTGGACGATTAAATGAAATGATCTGAACTGACCCAACATAATCTACTAATATTGTAGACATCCTGACTTAACTAATTTAATGCCAGTATACTTGTCAGCTTTTTGATATTTTCAATAAAATAAATAAGTTAAATTTATTGCATTTATGACTAGCTCAAAAATTGTTTTTACAATAGCACAATTTCTGAAATAAATGTATGATATATTAAATTACTGTAGTCTATATACGCCTACTAAAGATACCATTATTATACGTCATTAAAAATGAAAAAAATTTGATAAAACTAACTACTACAAAATTCTTTTTGTTAAAACATAAAATATGTATCTGCAACATATTTCCATTGATTATACCATAATATAATACACATGCTAGGTATCAATGGCAATTTTATTGATACTTTAACCTTTTATAGTTTACTTTCACCATCACCACTTTGGTATTTAAGTAATCTACATACTTAATGTTTCGATATTGTCTAATCACCAGTAATTCCCAACATGAAGTCACTATTGATGAAGTTGAGTTCTAAGTCATTTTGATGTAAAAAGTTTTTAAAATTTAAATAAATATTACTGTATTAGACAAGTTGAGACCAATATAATATCATGAGCCCATTAAGTCCATAATGCTCAAGGTTATTTATTATTGTTATTAAAGTTATTATGCTGTTTTATCAATACAAGCAATGATAAAATTGATAATAAACTTATCAATATTCAACTACTTTAACTTGTTTGATGAATATGAAGTTTGAACTTGTTCGATGATTTTGTTTGATAAAATTCATTATGGATAAAGTTCTTAATAAAAAAGTCGATTAGCAAAAAAATCTCACTAACTGGTAAGTTAGCCTATCTTTTAACTTATATAATACACATATTTTGTAACTGTATACATTAGATATGTTAATTTACACTTCAGCACTTACGTGATATTTTTTACTTGAATTAAGATGTTAGTTTGCGTTTTAGTGTTTATGTATTCTTATACCACACATATTAAACTTAAATATGAACTTCATACATCGATTTTGTTCATATTTAATTTCATTCAATGTTTTAAATAATATATGAGAAGAATATTGAATAAATTATACATATTTATTTGTATTTTACTGAGGGGTAAAGAATGTAAACCAAATTTGATATTATTTTTATCAATAACAGTCAGTTTTTATTGGTAAATTTTGATATGTTTTTAACAACTCGAAAATATTATCTTTTTTAATGTAGATAGAAAGTTGTTTACTACAGTTATTTTGAATTCGTACTTTTGTATTTTTCTCTTTTTTAATAATATTTATTTGAGTATACTTCTGAATACTTCCATAAATTACTCTAAAATTGTTAGAAATATGCTTGTAAAAATAAGACATCCAACCTAAGCTAAATATTATATTAAAAAAAAATTATTATATCAAACTATCTCTGTGAAATTTGTTATTTCATGATATGTACTTTAACATTATTATTTTCAGAATTAATTTCATTTCTCCTATGACACAGTTGCTAGTTCCTTTGAAGGTTTTTGCTCAAATAAGTGTTATTAAATAAAGCAGGTTGTTCAATTAGTATTAGCATTGCAGCTTCTGGACATATTGAAAAATTATTCAATTTAAGCATTGGATTCTTTAAGTAATAAGTAAGTAATGTTGAATAGATTTTTCATATGTACTATCTATAGGCATAAATAGTGTTTGAAGTTTGGAGGGGGGGGGGCTAAAATCAAAATCCATTCCAAAAATCTTAAAATTATAATATATAACATATTGACTGACAGACAATAGTCATTAATATTTGGGGAGGGGGGACTATACAGAATTTAGGAGGGCTTAGTCTCCCTATCCCCCTACTATTTGCACCTATGGTACTATCAGACTTGAATAGATTCAGTCTGTCACCGAGTGTAACTTAGTAAGCTGGACTTTTTGTTAGTATATTAAGAAATAAACTTAATTGCTCAAACCTATTTTAACAGGTTTTAGGATAGTAAAAGATCTACAACTTAGTGGTCAGTATTTACCCTATCTGGTATTGACTGTATTATAACCTTGATCAAATAACAAAATAAGTTTCATTTGTGCAGTTTCTACACTATTTTAATATTTACATATTAATTACTTTTTTGTTGTTATAGGTAAATCAAATTACCTGAAACTTCTAAGAAGAAAATGGAGCTAAAATTACAATTTTAGTTTTTAAAAGTTATAAGAGCCATAGTTTGATGTGTATATATATTGTGGAAGGTCGTTTTATCTACTAGTTAATGAGTGTAATTCGTTTATCTATTTTTTGGTTTTATATTGTTTTCATAATACATATTCATCTTTAATTGAAGTGTTATAAGTAATATATAACTATAATAAATTTAATTTATAAAACATTCTGTTATGTTTAGTTTTTATGATGTAATATTTGAAAATGATATAGCATTTTAGATGTGCTGGTTAAAAGAAAAAGAACTTTGAAAAAATTAGAAGAATTGTTAAACAAAAAAAAAATAGTAATTAAAAAAATTAAGTTTTATCATAGAAAATCAAATCTGTTAATAATGTCCTTTAAAAAAGAGTGTGTTATTTACTCAAACAAGCTACTTCAGGAATTAGGTGTTATTACAGTTGTTTAATATGTGAGTATTAAATTTAATAATCCTAGTATTTAAACATGAGATTTGATGAAAATAGTAAATAAAATAAAACACAAAAATGAAGTGAAAATTGAGAAATTATAGTGAATAAATACACAAATAACATAGAATAGTAACAAATTGGAAACGCATTGTAATAATTGGTGTCTCAATCTCAAACAAGATAATGAAAATTGTGCAAAAATAGTGGAAACTAATTTATCAATATTAAATGTTAATTTATCCTCTGTAAATGTTTATCATATAAAATCAAAAGTGAACAATAGGCTGAAAAATGGTAGTTAAATTGAAGTTGAAAAAAAAAGCATTATCAAAGGATTTAATAAAAAAAAAAGGAAGAAAAGTCTATCAGTAAACAATATAAATGTCAATTGGAATAGTAATGTCAGTAATGATGTATTTATTAATAACTATTTAACTTATCTAATATAAATCTTTTATATAAAATTCCAATGTTTACTAAAGAACCTAGTTATAAGGTCAAGATATTATGGTTGGAAAACAATAAAGTGTTAACGAAAAAAATTCCTATGCAATCCATATAGATGATGAAAATATTTTATGTTGTCCTAAAACTAATTACCTATTTGAAGTAAAAATATTTTTAATTGATCACATGGATACTTAGTAACAACACAACAAATATGTTTTTAGATTACCTACTAAATAAATTATTAAATATATTAAGTATAAAAATATCAAAAGTATCAATGTAATTGGACAGTTATTAATTAAGACCTAGTATGATTTGCATTACTTTTTAGATAAGTATAAAAATAATAAGGAATCAGAATAATGGAATTAGTTCCTTTATGCATAGGTTTTATTGAGTTTAATGTAGTAGCGGCTAGCATTGTTAAAGTGACTATAAAAAAATATCTATGAACATTGCCAATAGTACCATAATTTTATTCTATACAAGTATACAACTGCACCCCCTCATTGATCACTGTCTACAATAGCTGAGTAATATTATATTGTATAAATCATATGGATATGTATAGCTCATAAGTCATATCATGATTTATACAACAATCAAGTGTTTATAGCTCAAAAGTCGTCAATTGTTGAAATACACCCCGTTTAAGTTTTTCGCAAAGCGAAAATTCATAAAGACAATTAATTTCAGCCATAAACGTCACAACCATTGCAAATGCAGTTACCGGAAAAATCTATCCAGAGTCGGGCGGGAAACCGCGTTGGGCGTAAATGATTGGGCATTTATGATTATTTTTTTTATACAAATCATTGTCATTCGAATACATTTTGGTTTTGGCCATTGACATTATGTCGCGGAACGGTCCCAGGTACACCCGGAATCTATGCGTACGACAGAGTAACGAACCTATACGTCATACGACGACACTTGTAGGGCAGCAAAATGTCGGACAAGCGACAGTGCGACACGATCGACACACTGACACGTGAGTATTTCGCAGTCCGCGCAGCCCGTGTGCCGAGTATATCGTGGTAGGTATCCGAACATGAACATCAGTGGGAGGTGGTGGGTTTCGGGCGCGGGGGACCGTTAAAACGTTATTATACGAAATTATTTTTGGCTACCGATTACGATTCTAGGTCAAAAATTCACGGTAAAAATATCCGAATAAAAAAAAAAAAAAAGCGTTAACAGAGCGTACGGATACCGGTATCGACGGTATCCGGTACTGACCGCGCAATTATTATTATTTATCGATTATAGTTCGAGTATAGAATATTATTATATGCGCTGATCTATTTAGTCCGGTATTTAAATTCTGCCTGTCAACTATATAACACAAAATCGCATCTACTCGAACTAGTGTAATGGTTGTTAAAATTGTTAAATAGAAACGTAAAATACAATTTCATCATAAACTCGACGAGATAGCTCATAAAAATTATTTATAGCTTTACTAAATACCTCAACTTTAATAACTGTAGTAGGTATAGCCGTATAGGTATCCATTTCAAAATATTTTTAGTTTTTCTAACCCGTATTCTGTATAGAATGTTTATGGGATGATACTTGATATGCGATAAGCGATTGTATCAATTGAAAAATTTGAAACTTCAACAAAATTATAGTTTTACAAGTTATAATATAAGCATGACTATTTGAATATCAGTACATATTATAATATATCACTGATCATTCACTAGACGTCTACAATGACTACAATACGACTATTCCATAGGTACCTAAAATCTAAATTTGGTCTTCAATCGAAAGTTATTCGATAATTTTTAGACTTTGTAGATAATTTGCATTTTATAATACTTATTAGTTATTATATTCGTTATTTAATCGTTATTATCTACGCAGTACATTAATTTGAATAATTTATTCGTAAACTAATGTAATAATATGATTTATTAGTTTATTACTATGATTATAATATCGAAGACGTTAAATTAAAAATTGGATTTTGTATAGATTACCAGTAAATAACATTCCGTATTACGGTGACATTTTGGAGGCCAAATTGTTTACGTCCATTGGAATATTTAGGATCTTTTTCCGAGGGAGGATATGTAATACACATTATGTATTTATCCAGAGCTCGTACTGACACAAAAATACTTTAAAACTATGGTAACTAAGTAACTTTATAACATTATAAGTTACATGTATAGTACATATACCTAGTCATGTTATCTAGATACATTCATCTAGAGGTGATCATTAGAGATTTTCCAGTTCGTCGGTTACCTACCAAATTCACCATAATACGGTGAACAATCATGTCTGTCTCCATATATGTGTTCCATAACTATAAACACGCTTATATTATAATTTATAACTTTAATTATTAATTTAAATTAATACATTTAAAAACGCAAAATTCAATCATCCATTTTTTTTTTAGAATCCACTTGTATCAGTGACTTTATCTGGGCATACTGCAATAAAATAATTTTTATATTTTTGTTTCGATAAGGCAAACGGGCAAACCAATTAAGTCTGTTTTTACCCGTTCGCGATTGTTTAGCTACATATTTTGTCAACAGCTATAATTATAGAAATATAGATTAAACAGTAGGTACACTTTTATCTCGTTAAAATACTACATAGTGTGTTATTATATTTATTATTTATATGATATATTAGTGTACGTACCTATACATTTAAAATATCCAATGTTTATTTACTCAAAATATCGCCAAACACTATGACCTGCAACTCGTGTTTTTTTTTTTGCGTTATAAAAATACCCAATTATCATCCATGGATAAATGCATTACTAAAAATAAATAAAGAAAAAGAAGATCCATCCCATACACTACCTCCGTAAATACGCTGCCGTAAGTCCCATTATCGACGATTACATAACAATAACTTATTAATAAGTCATTATGGTATATATATATATATATATATAGGTCACCCCATACACTATTTACGGAAATAGGTATAAGTGATGTACACTATACGAATATAACAAACGATTCGACAGCTGTTGAATTTAGTGTGCAAGTATGCATATAAACAACATCATAGTGTGTTGGCAGTTTTATAGTATACACTCGGTCACGAACCACAAACCCAATAAATATAACGTCATATATGATATATACCTGTCGTATAGACGTATAGTGTATAAGTTGTTTCGGTTGACTAATACTCATCAGTCATGACTCGTGAGTAATGACTAATGACTAATGACTATAAAAGATCGCGAGCCACGGCTCGGCGACCCCGCGGTTGGCGTTCAGGTGAGTTGATTTGTTGATTAGTGGACGGGACGGTGGGACGGAGAGTTATTTCCGGTGGATCGTTTAAAGACCATTTCGCCAGGGTCGGCTACCCTTGCCTAGTTGCCTATTAAATGTGTACCAAGGACGACTTCAATTCGTTTAAAACACGCATAGTCGATGGCTACGACCTCTGTCGGCGGCATTAGAAAACGAATATACCTATTGGCTATTATTAATGCATTGAAATTCATATAAGTCAACTTTTTCTAGAATAATTATTCTAGTATAATTACGACGACGACATTATTGCTTTGCATCATTTATTCGTTCGAAACGATTGATTTGCCCCCAATTACGACGTACGTTTTTGTATGTTATGCAGACGCTGCAGCTATAGTAGTGTAAATGTAAAATACCCACGTTTTTATTAACTGAAAACGAAATTCTGATGGGTCGAACAATTATTATTATGTTTTTTGAATTGTCGTCATTGTTCGTCGGTGAAAAACTTTAAAGAACGAATCATTTCGTCCATTTCGATTCGCGTCATTCGTTTTCGCACGATAATACGATATATATTCACCGATAAACCGAGCGCCTTGTCATTGGGTCGTCGTCGTGACGTCAGCAAACGATGACGGCGGCAGCAAAGCGCGGCACAACGGCGGCTGCGGAGACCGTAAAATCGTTAGGTGGGGGTGCGCCGCCAACGACCGACACGCACACCCCGCTCGGTCCCGCCCAACCCACTGTTAATACCGTCATCGTTCCCACTCGTCGCGGTAACGGGCTGGTCGACGCCGCCGCCGCCGCCTCGCAGCCGGAGCAGCAGCAGTCATCACTTCCGAAGTTTCAGTTCCGTACGTTTGGCGATGTTATTTAAAACCCCGGGCTGGTAACGGGAAATTCGTTTGTACTGGTATGTGTACAGTTTTTGGCAGTTTTTCCGTTGATTTAACGACGTCTACTTCCATGGTCATTCATCGAGCACTGCAGGTAAGTGCGCACGACTTTCCGCTAACCCGCGAATCGTCTGGGTCGCGCATAGACGTTGTATAAATTATTAGGTACCTATAACACGACGAGCGTAATAATGTATTGCGGTCACCCGCGGCATTGCCTGCGATCGTTATTTCAGGCAGGTAGAGGTAGATGGACCACGAGTACACGATGTTTGCACGGGCGGCAGATATCGACACACCGTTCGCGCGAGCCGCGTCAGTCGGGGCTATTTTACGCGTGTCACGATCGCAAAACGTTCTCGCTATGGCGTTTGGCCATAAATAGAGGTACGCACGGCCGTCGACGACGGTTTGAGGGGCGGTCGGACTACGATGACGATGATGACCGTACGTTGTGGCACGATTAGTCTTAGCGTGGGAGAGGGGGGAGAGTAAGAAGTACCGAGGTGGCCTGTAACTGTTGTGGCGGCCGTCGACTACGTCTTGCTGTCTCAGTCTCTTGGTAGTCGGTGGTGAGAGCTGCTTGTACACGATCAACTGCAATTCTATCATCGTAACAATTATATCGTAATATTGAGCACAACATTATTGTTTCGTTCAATTTTGAATTTTCCTAGGGGCCATTCTACGTTCGACATCTCGACGTCCGTTCAGCAAACATTGTATTTTACCGTAGACCATAGTCCATAATATTATCGGCAAGTATATTACATACCCTGCGATTTTTTTACTTATTTGTTACGATTGTCACTGTCGTGTCATGTGTGACCGATGAGTGGCCGCATCCGATCTCCAGTTCCGCTGACGAGGGTATCGTTCTTCTGACAATTATTGCTCATTGTTTTCTCTGTAATGTCCGGTGTCATTTAAGGAGAAATTGTTTTTTTAACAATCTGACCGAGGAATGTTACAAAAGGACCTTAACAGTTTTTCTCAGTTCTCATGTATCAAATACTGCGTTCTAGCTAATCACCAACCTATATCAATACAGATTAAATTAATATACCAGGTATGCCAGTCATATGAGAGATTATCAGTGGTCGACAGCAAATACGAGTTAATGAGAAATATATTATATCTATATGTTGTTTGTTATTCCAAAACGTCTACCAATATATTGAAATAGTTTTTGTGAAATATGTGTAGACGCTAGGTTCATTCACTAGAATGGTTTTTTTTTGCACTCACTTATTGTAGTTATGATATTGAAGTAGAAAGTTGATACATTTTGAACTGTTATTATTATAATTTACATTGATCAATTTATAGGCATCTTGTAAATTTAACACAGATATATTATTACCTAATTATTGATTAGACATAAGTAAGTGTTGTGTAGTCGTGTAGGTATATAAGTGTACCCCTAACTTTTATTAAAACTAAAATTGTTAATACTGTAATTGAGTTTCTTGTTCATGTGTGCTATAATAAAAATAGAGAGTACCTAACTAGTAAAAGTAGGTTGTATAACACATAGGTAATTAGTTTTGGTTTTGAGATATTCTGATGTTTTTAAAGTGAAATCAGTTTGAAATCCAAAGTCTAAATATTGATTTGGTATTCTTTCAATCACATTTTTATAGTACCTAGTACCTACCTTATTAATGTTGGATGTTTAAATTGGTTATATTTTAAAAATTAGCATTTATCATTGAATCACGTTTCTTTTTAATTACTTATAGAAATATTATTTTCTTACAAAACTATAGGGCCTTAGGTACTTTAGTTCAACTTAAATTATTATAATGCACTCAATAATATTTGGTCATTTAATATTTAAAATTGATCTAGAAATAGATTTGAATTGGCTTTTAAGGTCAGTAAGATTAAAATACTCACTACCAATTGTGTTTGTATTGCACAAATTAAGTGCCTATTACTGTATTGTTATCCTGTTAAAAAAATACATTAATACTAAGAATTAAAGTTTTAGTTTATAATAAAAACTATTATGCATGATATTAACAAAAATATTGTCCTTTAGTGGTATTTTGTTAAAACATAGGTAGTTACTTTAAAATGTTATTTTTATGCATTTTGTAAACTATTTTTGAATTAAAATGATGCCCTTTACGTCATAATGATTTTGTTGCCATAATACTAAGAAGCCATAGGTATTTTAAATTGTGTATGTCATAACAATATGAAAACAACAACTCATTTTAAAACTAAATTATGGTTATTTTTAAATTTAAAAGTAAATTTAATTGTGTAATAGAATTCAAAAAAGTATTTAATAACAATTTTAAGTTTCTCTTCAGATTTTTGTTTATTTTTATTCCATTGAGCTGTGAGTTAATTAATGATAAATTGATAGTACATTTTTTTAGATTATTTAACAATTTATATGATAAAATATTAATTCTATGTATATTTGCTATTTTTGTGATTAAATATTCACATGAGAATATTATTAAAATCCATAAATAACAAATTACAGATTAATACTCAATTATTTATTTAAAAACAATACTATTCATACTATTCACTAGTATCTAATAATTTATATAGTAATTATTTTATTTCTATTGAATTAAACTATAAAATTTTAATACGTTTTTCTTACCATTTGTATTGTGATGGATTAATAAGATTATTTAAACTCACTGTATACAATTTTCACATACAATGTAGGCATGAAATCATAAATTATTAAAACATCATAAATTGTAATGTTTATATTTGATGTGCAAAGTGATATACTATTAAAATAATATTAGTTATGACTTATGAATAAACAAGATAATATATTTTTTGGTTGCTTTAATTATTATATTTTTACAACTTGTTTATTATGCAATACATAATGAATCTTATGACTGTTTAATTTATCCAAGTATAATTTTTTGTAATATAATTTATTTAGAGTCAGTGCATAGGGTTAATAAAAAAAAGGCTTGTAGTTTTAACTAGGTACTTAGTGAAAGAACATTCGAGCGGATAGGATAGTTAAATATTGAATTTAATAGTTTTGATCCACTTAATGAAATGGTGTTGGTCCAATGGAGTCATGCTCAATGCATTTAGTTAATTGTTACTAACCATATCAAGTATAAAAATATCTCCACATAGTAAAATAATAATGTAATTGTAGGTATCTACACAATTTAATTTGTAAATAGTTTATTTAAAAAAAAAAATGTTTACCCAACGAATTCTTATGAAAAATAATTATAATCTAGTCATAATATTTGTCAATAATAGCTTAAGATAAGCAATTGTTAACATAAAAATAATGATTTATCATTCTTATCTAAAATACATTTTGTTTCAGGTTGTTAAATCTGTAGCAGCCTTTGGTTTCATGGATTTGTCGTTAGACAGCAGTGAATATTGCCAGGCACAACACAATAAATTGGATGTGAATGCATACTAAATTATTTTATTTGAATATTATGCTTGCTCGTTGAACACGCATTGATCCTAATCTATCCTTATTGTTGAATCGTTTTCCTCGATAATTTAGTATAATTTGTTGGTCGTAAGAACAAAAATACCGCTGTTAATTAATGGACTAAAGACTTGACTGTTTTTTGTCTTCAGTTTTCAGTTTGGACATAGACATCATCTAAACAGTAATTCATCCTTATATAATTTAATTTTCCTGTTATATATTATAAATAAGCTCAATGAGCAACGAAACTATAATGCGTCAAAAAGACATAAGACCACCACCCTGCGAGATAGATTATAAAGGCATGAGATTTCTAATCACCGATAGACCTAATGATCAGATAATTCATAACTATATAGCTGTAAGTAATTAAAATATTTTAAATTTAAATTTTAGTTAATTGAAAATAAATCATAAAATTTTTATATTTGTTTCTTTAGGAATTAAAGAGGCATAATGTTAAACATGTTGTACGTGTTTGCGAACCAACATACAAAACAGATGAATTGAAAGCAGAAGGTATTGTGGTGACCGACTTGGCATATGATGATGGTACATCCCCGGCAAATGAGGTAAATTAATTAAGTATTATTTTGCACATCAAAAGTGGTACATTTTTCATTCTATTGTATTTTGTTTTTGTTAGTTGATAGAAGAATGGTTTGAATTATTACGAAATCAGTTTCGTACAGACGAGGGGAGCTGTGTTGCTGTACATTGTGTGGCTGGTTTGGGTCGTGCCCCTGTCTTAGTTGCCCTGGCATTGATAGAACTTGGGCTGAAGTACGAAGATGCTGTTCAATTAATCAGAGAGTATGTACTATACATAATTTATAATATTTGTTAATGTGATGATTTCTAAGATAAAATATTTCTTTAGGAAACGAAGAGGAGCTATAAATTCTAAACAACTGGCATTTCTAGAAAAGTACCGTCCGAAATCTAAACTGAAGATAAAGAATGGACATAAGTCTACTTGTTGCATCCAATGAACACATCCCCATATCTTGGTTATACTAAACTTAAACTAATAACCATTTTTATGCATAGCACAAATATAATAATCACCAAAAACACTTAGAGAAACCCATGAACACTAACATTTGAAAATTATGTATTGCTGTTGCGATAAAAGATCTGATAACCTTTCATTTAGTATAGTGCAAAATAATTAGCGTGTTTAAAATAAGATTTAATCAAATTGTTGAACGTAAATAAATTTAATTTGCTTTTTCCAAAATTTCTTCAACTTTTGCTTTACATCCTAAACAATAGGGCGTTTAGTAATACACTATTAAAGTAACTTAGTGTAACAATAAGAATAATCATTTTTTTTTTATTTTTTTTTTTTTGTAATAAAATAAAACCATACACCGTTAAATAATGCATTTCTCATAACCGATGTCTTCTAAAAAATAATATTCAAATCAAGTTGATATCGATATACAATCTAACTCATTTTATACTTTGATACTATTTTGTTTATTCCATTGTGTACAAAATATATTATAAAAGTGCTTTCAATCACAAAATAATATAAACTTTATACTTATGGTTAGTTCCAAAAATGGAGTAGATGATCTTGTCTATAATCAAACTTTGAAAGTGAAATGAGTTTACTAACTTACCATAAAGCATACCAATTATGATTATATAATAAATATTAGCTAATTCAATTTTGATTATACTTGTACAATATAATAACTTATTATAATAAATTATCGATGCGCATACATTTCCCCCCCAACTATTATTGTGCATTGGATTTTTTTTTTGAATTTTACGTATTTTTTGCGAACGTGTAGCAATTTGTTTCCAAAATATAAACAAATATATATATATATATATATATATACATAGAAATACATGAATGGATTTTGGATTTTTTAAATTGATTATTCAAAGTTTTCCTTGCATACACTTTTCATATTTACTATTTATTTTTATAGGTAATACACAGTTAGTTAATATTACTAGATATTATGTATGTCCTAACTTGTGTAGCAGTTATCTTTTTTGATCACTAATCACTCTTTTCCTGCCTCCTGCCAACCACTTTTTTCATATCACGTAATAAATTTTACGGTTGACGTTGAATACGAGTAACCTACATCGAGTTAAAAATTGTTCTGATTGTTAGACTAAAAATATAAACGTTACATAAAAATACACCCGATCGATTCTTGAACACTATTATTGCGTAACACGTCAATGATATTAATACGGTGACGTAATAATTCTCCGCCAGCCTGTGCATTGCGGTGGGCAGCGTTTTATTTCCATTACTGTGGATAAAGTGTATCCCTCGTTCATTCATATAACTGAAGCGGTTGTGGAACATTGTTTGGAAAATATAACTCGGAAATACCGAAATTCCTATTTGATTTTGTATATTGAAAAAAAAATTGTATTCATTGATGCCGCGCGACGTGTAGACAAGAGCGGAGAAAACCCTTGTTGGCAAACAATTGAACTTGAACTCCATCGAGTTTTCGGCGACGCACTGACATCGTTTCTTGTGTGACGTATCGGTGGTGACAAACTTTTGCCAAAAACTTTAACATGACGATTACAATATTATAATAACTATAAAAGAATGGCAAGTAGTTGCCAAACGCGTTGCTTAGAGGATGCCAAATAGATGATTTTTGTTTTTTATATCTCGAAATTTTTGAAGTTTTTTCGACACACATTCTATAGACTGGTATGTTTTTATTAAACCATATATTTGACTAATTACTTTGGCAATTCATGGTTTATTAGGTTTTATAAGATCAGACGTTAGCATCAGGGCCGTATTAGCCATTAAGTACAAAAGGCACTGTGCCTATAGGGCCTACGTCGCCTACGAATATTTTTGGGCATTTGAAAATGTGTGGATACAATTTTTTTGTAATGTTCTTTTTTATTTATTTATTTATTTTTATTATTATAATAAGTTAATATACACGTTAGCACAACAAGTAAAATATTATGTATACAAGAAAATTATGATATAAAAGTTTAAATTTGATTTAAATGTTAAAAATACTTTTGTTTTAAAAAGATTGACAGTGAAATTCAACTTTTCTTCTCTCAAAGAGAAGGTGTCTTAACTATCTGAATCTAGACCCTACGATAAAGTTGATCAAGGTCTACATCAGTTATAGGATATTTAATTGCGAATGAAATGTGTCATGTAGGGTAATGTCTTTTTTTAAAAATTGGATTCTTAATGCTGATGCGGTATTACGCCAAGTCGGTATCAAATGGTGCACACTTCTTACGAATGAAAACACTGAAAACCTTTTTTCATCTGATTGATTTGTTCTCTGCAGTTTTCCTGTATTACTTTTAAAAACTTATAGAGATTTCTAATGCGTCCCTAGGTTAGTGATAAGAGAGAGCATAGAGCTCTTCCTCATTTTGGGGTTTAAATTTTTATGTACAGACTTGGATTGATATATTTTATGTTAAGTTATTTTAAAAACATAAATGTTTCTACAAAAATGCACGTTATTATTAATCTTTATATTATCACTTACATAAGTATGTATAAGTAAATGTAAGTATTAAATTTATACCTAATGTGTATCTCAAATTATATTGTATGTACGATTACGATGTGTACCTATAGAGAAACCGTATAGAAGTTTGAGAATAGCTATTATACAGGACACAGGTATACCCTTAAATACATGTAAAAATAACTTATTATATTTCAAACATGTAGAAAATCAGAAATTTGATCTTCCAAATGTCCAACTATTATTATTATCAAGGTAAGTGCTTAATTTTATTTATTTATAATATGATTAATACTATAAAAATAGTATTATTAGCATTTAAGTCTTAAAAATTATCATTTTTCGTTTTTTTTAACATCACTTATTAGATAGGTACTTATAAAAATTATACAAAAGTTATTGTGTCAAGTAAAAATTGACATAGGTATTTTTTAAATTTCACCATTCACCTAATAGATACCTACTATTATTTAGAAAAAAACAAATTATTAAAAGAAATTATGTAAAAAATAAAAATAATGAAAAATCCAATAAAATTTTCATATTATAGGTAAGTACCTAATGAGTATTATTATATTGTATGCAGTATAACCTCGATTATCCGTGTTTATAATTAATTGTGCTCTTTCTTTTGAGAATTTTTAGATATGCAGAGTAAATACATAGGCACATAAGCGGTACATTGTTTATAGGTTAAGAACGATAAATAATATTAAATTTTTTAAGTAAGCTATGCACAGTCTGCACTTGCTAGCACAATTAAGAATTAGTAGGTAGATGTGATCAGAGCTTGTGTTAATGTGCAGTACTACACAAATTGTGCAATTCTAAAATAAAATGTGCAGTACCTACTACTACTTATTTTAGCATTGTAAAAAAATAACTAATATACCTACTATATAATACTATACTAAAACAATTTGTATTTAATTCATAATAATCAAATATTACATTATCATGATATTATGATACAACCATAAACCAATGTGGATTGATCCATAATAATGATAATAATAAAATGTGTATACAAGCTAAGTTCAGGTACCTACGTGTGCAGTTCTAAAATGTTCTTAGCGCAAACACTAGATGTGACAATGAAAAGAAAAAAGAAAGACTTACATGTTTATTTCATTTTTGGATTCAGAAGCCACCCATTAGTTAGATACATAGAAAATAATGATAATTAAATGAACAATGTGTGCACTATATTTTAGTTATATTGGGGTCACACGAACATTTTGTATTAGGAAAATTATTTCAAACCTTAAAAACAAGACTGATTATTCTTCATATTTTTAGCTCTAAATATATAACATGACATTGATCACACTATGCACTATATGCTTATAAAATGACCTTGTACATTACTATTATTCCTTAAATATAAAAAATAAAGTTTCGATTAACCGTGATTTCATTTATCAGTGTGACCCCTCCCCACCATTACCCTAGATACAGTATACTGTACCTATATATATATATATATATATATATATATATTAAATAATAATTATTAGTATCCCAATTCACAGTATTCGTTCTCTCGTTTTGTCCATGAGCGATAAGATAAGCTAACAAAATAACGATACAAATTTAAAATCAATGATCATAGAAAATAATTATTAGATTTTCTTAAAACTTCCGGAGCTGCAGTTCAGCTCGGTCATAAATACCTCTACCAGAATATGATTAGACTATGAAAGTCCTAAGATTTAGGAGCATGAAAACGTTATACAGTAATAGGTACCTAATTACTAATTCGAAATCAATTTGTAATAGAGAAATTTAAGTAAATAGAATATAGCCAGATATAGTGACATAATGTAAATACAATATTGTGATTACGAAAAATTACAAATTACTAGCTGATAATAAATATGTATAATATTAAGGGTAGTAATAATTGGCGTAATACCTGGATGCAGGCACAATTGCACAAACTTAACTTATAAAGTACCCAGAATTCTGAGGGCAACAATGAGATATATGATCTAGTTGCCTCATTATAATATATATATA